>NC_064874.1:77243556-77283556 GCF_943734745.1 Anopheles darlingi | reverse complement strand
TTCGGTGGAAAAGCAACGAGAAAAATTGGGAAAAACCCTCCCGATCGCATCCCGGGCACGAGTGGACGTGTACGGTGGCTTGCCGTGTCATCGTGACCATCCACTATTCATCATTTGGTGCTGTCAGGTCAGGTCGGGCTACGTATCCCGTCCCGGATTGTACGTAGGAGCGCCTGTTGGTCTAGGGATTGATGTTGTTTTTGGGGCCCCTACGGATGGCCCTGGCCGGGGGCCGTGTTTTGTCTGTTGCTGCTTGCTCGCCGAAATCGAAACGACCGAGCTGAATTGCATGTTTTGAAACATAGTATTTTGGAGCTTTGTCGGTGTGGCAGAACATACAGCACACAGGTGGGATGATGAAAGATTAGCCGCGATTTTTTTTGCCATCCGATAGCGTGTAGCTGCTACCACAATGGGGGCCGGGTGTTCCCTTCGGAACATGATGCCAGGCCGTCGAGAGGCCGGGACATACAGATCATATCCATCTCCGATTCGAGCTGGTGCTGGTGCTACAAAGTCAAACCAATCTACACCCCGGGAACTAACACTCCGGTCGTTCGTGTTTCTCACTAAATAATCCCGCCGAAAGCCGATTGAAATTAATGTCAACCTTTGGATGAGTCTTTTCCGTTGGAAAAAACCCGGGATTAATTTTTGACGAAGACGGCCAGCGACGAGGGAACGTTTGTTTTTGTCATTCGCAGCACTATATCCGAAGATTGGCCTTCAGGCGGCGCATTGCCTGATGAGGATTGGTTCGCCCCCACCGGTAGACGTGACCGCTCGTTTGCTCGTTCGTTCGCGTTTGAAGGGCACCTTTGACCTAAGGGTGCGTAGGACGTTGGTTTCGTTAAGGCCACAGCTGGAAGCGAAGGAAATTGATTTCCGGCTTATGATTATCGAGTGAGAAGATTTGCTTATCTCTTTTACAGTCTTCGCGCGCAAAAGTCGGGATCCGAATGGCCGGTTGCCACTTTCGGATGTTGGCCACGTTGTTTGAGACCCTCCCCCTCTCTTCACGGTTTCCCCGTGGTCTTCCATTTGGACCCACGCATTACATCCCAATTGGTAGCAGCTGTGGCCCTTTGCTCTACCGCATTCGATCGTGCTTCCCGGTTTTAGAAAGACGTTTCGAAAAGTCGAACGCTAAAGTCGTTTCGTTTGGTGATGATAGTGTATCGGAGAAACGTGCTAATTAAGTACGAAGCCCAGCTGCATACTAACGTAAGAAGCTTTAAGAAAATGAATAAAAAACCAATAGAACGATAAAGAACGCCAGCGAATGCTGTCATGCTGCCGCTGAACGAACGAAGAACGATGGCGCAAGACGTCGCAAATAATGGGAGGCTGAAGTACTCCTCCGATGTACTACTCGTCGCCACCTTCACACGCTTTGTTGTGATTGTTCCTGTGGCACCCTAAAGGAAAGGAAAGAAAAGTGAGTCAGTCAAAGCATGTACTTATGTGTTCCTGCGAGCTTTGATTGACACTGTCTCGGCGCGGTCGTTGTATGCTGAAGTGGTGCACTTCAGCTCGCGCCAGAGTGGCTGTTCTTGGCACGCGTCCGTGCATGTCTTTTCAGTGGCACCCGCTCTGTGCGAGTGCGCCACCCAACACGTCTCTACCTCTCTTCGGTTCTTGTGAATCATGTGTCGATGCACACACGAGAAAGTTTGGATTGAGATGGAGTAACGAGCGGACACGCTATTACACGCTGTTTGAGGCGTTGTCGAATTGAGTGTTTTGTGTATGTACTGGCTTATACTAAAGCGCGTGGTGAGTTGTGGTTGGTGGGTTTCCACGAACTATCAGAAACTGCGATGCTTTCAGTTGTGATACAGCCATGTATGAGCTGCATGAGAGCAAATCATAATCTATGGCATCATCATTCTATCGCTGGCGGAGTCCCTGTTGGCTTCTGATTACACGGGCGAGCTGCGATGCCATTGTGCGGGGCGCAGGTTGAACTTCATCGTCGTTCGGTTAGAGGTCGGGCCGGTGGGAGGAGATCCTTGTAATTAGATGCTTGATGCTATTCCATCACATCAAAGTAGTCATTAACTCCTTCCACCGTACGCCACGTCCATCAGGAGTAAAGCATTTTGCATACGTGGCAGCGCTGTTAGCTGCCGTGCGCTTCAGTTCAGAGTAGTTCACGGAAGTATCTCACGTCAGCTGGCGCCTCCACAATGGGATCAAAGTGTGGTGAAGGTGTGCCGCACGAGTGTGTGCTCAATATGTGTCGCTATCGCTATTAGCAGAATGACAAAAGAAAATTTTTGTGCCGATTAAAATTAATTGTGCCGATTAAAATTAATTGTGCCGATGTTAAGTGATACTGTTTTAAGCGTCGCAGTGTCAGATGAATTACAATCGAAGCACGCGCTGGATGCCGAAGAGCTATTAGGAAATACAAAATTCGGAAGCCTACTTTGATGTAGCGTTGAAGCAATATTTCATTGAATCAATTTGCAGCTGTTAAGTTAGTACCAAAACTCCCCGAATCGCTGATTAGTTACCTTCGTTTGGATAAAAATGTAAATTGCATTCCTTTAATTGCGTAGCTCAAACGGATTTGTGGAACGATCTACTGACTACTTCCCGGTACTGCCCCTCGATGCTGAGCTCATCGTGGATCTTACGCCAAAACTAATGAGTAGCAACGTGGTTCAAAGAGATACCTGTGCGGTTCAAAATTCGACGAAAATGTTTAGCGAAATTTGTGGAAATTGGTGGCCAGCTGATAATTCCCTGGATTTCCAGAATTGTGGACTCTTTTCGTTTCATGTTGATCGAAAAGCTGTGCTTTGAAGAACTTACCTGTGGTCGGGCACAGCGAAATTCCCTCTTTCGGATATCGTCGGTCAGTAAGTGAAGCTTCACGAGACACAAAATCGATTCATTTTATACAAATACCATCGTATATTGGCGCTCTGGGTGTTGTTATTATTATTGTAATTATTATTATTATCGACCTACCTTCCTCGCTATACAAAAATTGTTCAGCACATCTGCATTTTTCGGTACGACCAACCGACCGACAACAAAATGACTTCCCATGCTAATGGGATGCGGTTCTTACTTTATACAATTCCCAACTGTTCTTCCAGAACACACGCTTCTATATTCTCGTTTTACGTTCTTCTCCAGCACTAAATAGGGTTGCATGTGGGAGTTGCCTTCGACAATCGCACTTTTTTTCAAAAAATCAACATTCTCCTTCTCTGAATTCGAATTCCTTTCAAATTGTTGTTTTATGGAGTACTTTGTGACCCTTCCATTTTTAGGGGTACCGGCCCTGCCCGACTGGCTGCAATTATTACTTTTACGAAACCATTTTTTCAATTGGAATCTCAAAAAGTAAGACGTCAATTATAAAATTAGATACACGCTGGGGCACTAGACAGAAGGTAAAACGCACACAAATTATTGCTAACCGTAAGCCACTCCTGGCAATGGCAATCAGTATTAAGTAGGATTAAATAAAATGTTCCCTTTTCGTTGCTTAACTAAGTGGCTGGTACCAACAAGTGCCCTTCTTAAGACTCGCACGTCCAGCACGGTTTTAGCACAAGACTCGCATCCATCCTCCTCGCCTAGCCGAGAGATGATTCCGTCAACGCTTTAAAGCGCTTCCCCTCTCGCACACCTCACATCCGGTACCCGAGCGGTCCTTAAATAAACTTTCGAAACTTGGCTCCTAACACGCATTAAACATCTCGTCTGAATCTCATAACGTCGCCAGGTAAACGCTTCCCTCCGTCACCACACACCACAACGAAGGCTTAGCTAACTTTTAAACCGGATTCTGCGCGCGAACTTTAACAATCCACCAGCTTTACAAATGTGTTCGCTGTGGATGAATGCTGCTGTTGACGGATTTTTTTATTTGGGGGAATATTTTTTTTTCCAGCGGAACGTAGCGCTCCATTCCATTTTGATTATTGTTTGTTTTGTTTGTCTATCTTGCAGAGTTCGTGATCGGTTCGGTCCGGTTGGTTGAGAGTTTTGCAAGTGTTTGCCATTCCAATGGGACACGAGGCGAAGAAAAAAACACACCGGAATCAAGCGGAAAAATGGTGAAATCAACGACTAGCGCCCCGAAAAGCAATCACCATAATCTGCCGCAAACTCATCTCTGCATCACCCATCGAGCTACCTAGACGCGCCCGCCACCAGAACTGTACGACAAACACTCTAGTGGTGCGGACAGTGAGTGAAGCAGCTCCGGCAGCTCGCAGTTGGTAAAGCGCAAAAAAAAAACGGGAAACCGACCGAAACTGAAATCATTCAACCGTTTCTACTTTCAGATCAAATGCTCGCGCCACCCACACCCGGCCAGCTTCGTGAGTTTTTCGCTCTTCATTTCGCTAAAATTGTGTGTATGTGTGTATGTGTGTGTGCACGTGCATCACCCAGCATGGGAAATGGAGAAATTAGAAAATTGGCCAAAAGTTCGCCCAGAGCGCAAACATTTCGTCACGTGAATTGCGCAGGAAGAGCGTTAATTCGGGAGGGTGGGGAGAGTGGATTGGATGGTTGGTTGGTTGGTTGGTTGGTTGGTTGGTTGATTTGTTGATGAGTTCCCGGGAAGCTTCACGAGGCGGTAAGGTGATACCGCGTCTTGTACCACTCAATTCCACGCAAGTGGCCGACGATCACTCGAGATGATGCTGATTAGAGAGAGCTTCCGTTTTGTTGCCAGAAGAAGGCAACAGACCCGGACACAGTAACTACAGCAGGATCGCAGTTTGCAGGAATACGCCTGGAACGACGCATGGCTGCCTTCATCCGCGTCCTTCTCAGTAGCTTCATTAAGTACCACCACCACCAGCACCACCACCCGTTCTCTGCCATCTCAGAAACGGGCCAAAAGCCCGGGTACGAACCGGTGAAAAGCGCGTGCCAAACTGGTTATGTTTATCATTAATTTACTCTCCCCGTTTACATCAACCGAAGGCAACGGCCGAGGGAGTTGGCGAGGTATCGCTTCATGGTAGGCCTGGCGAGGCTCGCAATAGTGGCATTCGGTGTGGGTTGATGAAATTTATCATGATAATTAATTATCCTCCGGCTTTCACCATCAGCAATTTACATCGAGCGACCCACTCCCCTCCCCTCCCCCCTCTCTGCCCCCGAAAAAAGGCTCCATTCGGGGGCAGGGCGTGCCCTGCAGGTGCGCCACTGCCAGAGGCCAGCGAACCGATCCGGGCGCCGATCTTTCACGCTGGAGAGTGAATTAATATTTTGATAAATTCAATTCCGCGGCACCGCAACACCGTATGTTGAGGTGCCCGGAGGGGGCGGGAATTCATTAGCAGTAACGCGAGCAGCCGCCCTGCCAGCATTAGCTGTTAATCCGACAAAGCAGCCACCATTGTGCACCAGGTACCAAAGGCATCGAACATCGTGGGAAGGATTCGCCAAGCAGGCATTTCACGTGGAGAACATTCGGTTCGGTTTGTGTTGAAGTTTCCAATGTTTTTTTTTTGCTGCGGCAAAAAGGATTCCGTCGGTTGTCGCGAGCATGAGCTGGCAGGTTTGCGCTGTGTCGGTGGACACACACCACACCAACCTACGCCTCATATGGTGGATGCCTTGCCCAGTTGAAGCGAGGAAAAGTTGGAAATTGTTTATCATTGCCCGTGGCTGGCGGTTCGTTGAATGAGCTTGTATCGGATGGAATACGTGCCCCCCCTCCCCCTTCCCTCGGGTGCCATTGTTGGAAAATACTTTACGAACCATTCCACCCCCGGGGTTGTTCGGATAAGGCACAACCCACCGGGTGCAAGTGTTTGGGATATTAAATTTTAATTGAAATATCGCTACAAAGTGGTACCGCGGGTGCGCTACAGTGAACACGCCGAACGTTGACATTTTAATCCCTCCGCCATGTCTTCGTGTCACTTGGGCCAGATACGTTGCGCATCATAAGCATGGGCTTTGGGCTAAGGAGCTTACCGGGCTTAAAGCCCGTAGCCGACGGATCAACTTCTCTGCCAGGCTCGGGATCAGAAAAGGATGTCACTGGGACAAGACGCCGCTCTCTGTCGAAGGACTGTACGTCAGAGAGGAGGGGGGGAGGGGGGTGTCAAAGCCTCAATCTACAACTATCATTCTAATGCTTCCAATTGAATACCGCCAACACGCCCGGGGTGTAGGCAACGGCAGGCTAACGTCGACCATTCATTTACCACCCTTCCCTTCCCCAGTACGATGACACTAATGTTGCTTTACGATTATGTTCTCGAAACGGTTATTACGTTGTTTTTCGTCTGGGGAGGGGGGAGAGTGTTGGGTAGTAATCGGTTTCGCAGACCATTTCCATCCGGTGGGTATGGGAAACGCCGATTTTCCGGAAGAAAAAAGGAAGAAAGTCAAATCGAAAATAGCTTTCTCGGCAGCTACGGAGGGCGCTAGCAAGTTTCGGTTATCTTATCAAATAAACGAAGTAATAAATATGCTGCCAAGGGACAGGAGGAACGGTACTAGGGTGGCAGTATCGATCGGCAAAGAAGGCAAAGAAGGGCCCGTTTTTTTCCGGGCCAGGATAATGCCATGTGGATCCGCCCCGAGACTATTTGGTGTGAATGTACGCGATTCCGCCGGACGGAACGTGCTTCGTTCGTGTGTACGTTGTCATTGCCGTTAAAGCCAGACGACGGATTGGGGCCAATCGGTCGATGTGTGGGGGGAGCCACTTGTGCGTCATAAAACGGTTTATTATGATAATACAAATGTCAACAAATTATTGTTAACTTGCTGTGCGCGAGACGCACGACACACAAATGGCGAGTTGCAGATTTCATGGGGCTGGAGGCGAGTGGAAACAGGAAAACTACATAAATCATGCACTGGCCAGCCTGGCGGACCAGGCGGTGGCCTGGTACTGTTGGATCAATGGATCGGTCGGTCGCGTAAATCCTGCCAACCGCCGATAGTACCTCCCCGATGCTGGCCACCGCTTTTTTTCTTGTAGTTCGTCGGTAACATTACCGTTTAACCATGTAACGGTATTAGCTGATTTATGAAACACTATCCGCGGTGACAAGCGCACACAGCGAGTGCGCTTACACACACACATACACGATGGAACACGAGCCCGTATACCGAACTGTACCGAGCAGCGTACAGAAATAGTTTTCCTGTTTTCGCTCCAATTCTCCAACATAAAAACAACGTGGAAAAGCAAATCCACCATACCATGGCGGGACCATGGACCACCGTGCAGGTAATGGAAAATGTCAGCAAAATAAAATCCCGCTACAAAATACGGCTTTCGCTCTCGAGGTTGTTTTCTTTTTTATCAATTTTCTCCCCCGGGAACACTCCGGGACTGCGGTTGCAGGATGCCGCTAGGCAGTTGACAGTAGTCGTCGTCCTGCGCGGGCGATGCAAACGCACCGCAACCGCTGCGTGCGATGGTGCTTAGTAGGCCAGGCCACAAAATGGTTTGCGACAGCGAGTTCTCTGTTCCCGAGCGTAAAGTGTACTAGGATGCGTGATGATGTGTATTGCTGCCGCCTCGTTGCATAGCAATGGGGAATAGATAGAAAAGGTGGTCAAACACACACAACCAGCCAGTATCATCATCCTGCGTTACACGTTTTATGGCACCTGCCAATGGTAGAGGGTTACCAGGGAAGATATGGCGTCGCACATATCGGTGGCTCCAGGGACTCACCTGCTCGCTCACCTGTCCTTCTGGGCAATTCTATAAAAACCCGTTACCATGCGTACGGTAGGATGCAGGAAATGAAATGAAACGTAACCACAATCCAACCATGGCCTCCTGCAACATCGTTTGATGTTGCTGCTTGCCGTCCGGATTTTGTCCGGGGTACTTTATCGGCGTAGGCTGTGCGGTACCATTTGCTGTTCCATAGATTCCAGAAACGAATTTCAGACATCTAGTTATCTTTGGGTAAAATTGCACGCTGGTTTTTGCCAGTTGCCAGAATTTAGTCGGGATTGAAATCGCGCATTGGTGTCGGTACTCGGTAAAAAAGTGTTTCCATTTTTTTTTGTTTAAGTTTCAACAAACATTGTTCCGTGACATGCAGGTAAGGTTACGCTCGGTGGCACAGCGGTTGGTCGCAAAATTATAAACTCATCATCATCGTCCTCCCATCGTTCCCAGTGCTCTACCGGATCTCCGGAAGGGAAAGTACCTTAACCCATGCTGTGGTGAAGCCTGTTGCTTTCGGGTGCGGTCGCTGGGATCATTAATCTCCAGCAAAACTGCCCTCGACGAAAGGCGGAACACGGTGCTCACGGTGCTCATCAAAAATCAACCTCCTCAAAAACGCCGTCGAGCGAGCGAGCGAACGAGTGCAAAGTTCAAAGTAGAAGGTAGGGTTAAGCAGCGTTTTCCTCAATTTCCTCTATGTCATGGTGGCTTATGGCCCGTGAGGGCATTGGTGCCGCTTCGGGGTGGCAATCGGTGGTTGTATGAAGGGTGGAAAAAAGAGGGCCTGGGGGTGTGTGGATGGGTTTATGTACAGATACGGAGGGTGATGGGCTGATGGGGCTGCCCCAAAACTCATTTCATTTGCGCCAACCATCGACAGGCTCGATGTTTAATAACTAATATCCGTGGGCGCTTCTCGCAGGGCGCTGTTTACGCTGCACCAACGCTCGAACCACCACGTGTCGGCACACTCTGCACACACACACACACCGACACCGAAACACACACAGACACGTTCATGTTCACGCGAACGGGACGCCCGTTAATTAGATTCTTACGAGTTAAAATTCGATCTCGGAACGAACACCGTTTGAAGGGTGGGGGGAAGGGAAGGTGATCCGTTCAAAACTATTTACACTGGTATCTAGGCGAGTGGCACTAGCCCGGAGGAGGAGGAAGGGGGTAGGTATGTGGGGGACTTAGGTCTTCTTTCTAAGGATGCTTTTCGGGGTGAAGGGTTGCCGTTGCGTCGGTGGTTGGACACCGGTGCTTACCGGACCACCACCACCACCGCCGCCCGATATGCTGCTAATGGTGACGGTTGTGGCCGCCACAGTACCGCCGCCATCGTTGGTCGTCGTCGCGTCTGTGGTGGAACAGGTGTCCGCCGCTGGCTGTTGTTTGTCCGGTTCCCCGTTCAGCTCGACCAGCGCTACGGTCTCGACCATCGTAGCCGAAGGTCGCCTCGGGTGGGCTTTACCGGGTGTTAGCAGCAGTCCATCGGCACCGTGCCGGACTGCCGGCTCCGTTCGTTAATCGAACCGCTCGATGACGGCCGGGGCCAGCTTGCCGGGTGGGGGCGGTGGTGCCGGCAGGCACATCTCATCGATCGTGCAGACGCGCTCGTTGTACGGGAACTTAAAGTTGATTTCGCTCCCCGACGTCAGCACCGGCGTTTCGGTATGCTTCTCCAGGATGGCATCTGAATGACGGGGGGAGAGGAACGAGAATGTTCATGTGTGAGCATGTGATACCGATTAGCTGACCTACTGGAAGAAGAGGACGCTTCCCTCTACCACCTACCTCGTTTATCTTCGTGTGTGTAGTACCGTGCTCGATGCCTCGAGAGACAGAGCGCGATCGATACGACGATGGTGGTCAGCAGGATTAGCACAATCAATCCGAAGAAGGCCAGTATGCTCACGCTACCCGCTGTATGAGTCAGTGACAGAGAGGAATAGTGAGATTCAGAGAGAGAGAGAGAGACAGAGAGAGAGAGAAATTAAGCATGCTAACTAACACGTTCATCTACGGGTCAGGTCAGTCCGATAAGACCGATAACGAACCTTGCTCGAGGAAGTTGTGTGACGTGCTGGCCGCATCGTGATCCTCGTCCACGATCACCTCCATACAGTCCTCGACACCGTCCTGGTCGAGCCCATCGATGCGGACCTCGCGCAAACGCTCCGGCAGAAAGCAACGGGGCACCTCCTGCCAGGGCAGCCCCTCCGGAAGCTGCCAGGGAAGAAATCGTCAGTGGGCAAGCCTGGTTGTTGATGGATTCGTGGACCACAGCACAGTGCGAGCGAGATCCTTACCTTCTTGGCCTTCATGATGAGCGGTCCCATGTGGCACCAGTCACAGATCAGCGGGTTGTTTTCCAGCTTAACATCTGCGATGCGGGACAGCTGGGCAGCGTACCGTTCCGGGATCCCGTTCAGCTGATTCCGGGACAGATCGAGAAACTGCACGAACGGGCGAGGCAAATGGAAAACAATCTTTTAGAATCGAGATTGCATTTCATTGAAAATGGACGCATCGATTTGCGGTATGTGTATGTGTGTGTGTGAGGTGCCTATTTGTGGACTGAGCTGCGCTTTCCGAAAACGACGCTAAGGTTTTTGATTTGTTTTTCGACTGTATTTCTTTTCCTTTCTGTGGTGTGCATAAAACCCAATACTTGAGCATACCGACCGAGAGAGAGTGAGAGCAAAGCAAACGAATCGGAAGTGTAGCTACGGCTGGTTGCTGCCACCGGCATAAATTGTGGTTCTGCATCGCTTTGCTGCCACCGATTGCATGACTATTTGCAAATGGCTTCCTCTTGATCGTCGTTTTTTTTCTCCTTTCTTTAGATACTGTTTAGCCAAACACATGGATGAAACAGTGCAACCCGGTACCGTGCGGATCGGTCGGTGCCGGTGCTGCTGGAGTGTGCCAACGAAAAATCCCAATCCCACTGCACCGACATAATCAAATACCGTCCACAGTAAATCACATCCGGGGGGAGGTGCTACGGTGAAATGCAACACGGAATGATGCACGGAGCTGCCGATTGTAGAAGTTTTGATTTGTGAAGTGATGGTAACAGTAGCGGCGGTGGTTCTGATCCTTTTCCTTTCCTTTTTCTCCGTAACGTGTATGTTCCCTGTGTGCTCGGTCCTGGCACCCGTCTAGGTGTGCTCGGGCACCAGGCAAAGAATTCGTATTCAAACAGCTGGAACAAGATTTGCACTTACATTTTGGGTTGCACCACACCATCATCATCACCCCTTTTGGGGCAACTATATTTCCCGAAAAATCCCGAAAAACACCCCCTTCTCCGGATGGTGTGGCGGAAATGAACACCTTCGCGGTACAACCCGGATTGGGGCATAGGCACCTTGGCTGCCTCGAATTCCGGAAGTACGAGACGAGTGCACGATGATGAAAAATATGTACTCTCTCTCCTTCTCTCTTGCTTGCTTGGTGAATGATGGATTTTCCATCGATTCCAATTTGTCCGCACAAATGGTATATGCATATTCCGGTGTTACGAGTAGTACCAGATGAAGCTCCAATCGGAAGCACCATCCTGTCCTTCCTGTGGTAGCGCCCCCATGCCCACTGCTAATGGATTGCGGTACATTGTTGCACCTTGCTTGTAGGCTATCCTGACACAGCAGCAGCAGCAGGAAACAGGATATGGTGTATGGTGGATGGGAAAAAAGACCACCAGCACCGGGGGTATGCTTTTCGGTATTTGGTTTGTGTGATTATAGCTTGCGGTCTGGGTTCGCTGTTACTGTTGCTCGGTTAGTGGAACCACAAATCGAACTGCATGATGCTCCATAGTTATTAGAGAATTTATGAGCAGCATGTTTATGCAGCAACCATAATGTACCACGTGTTATAATACTCCGGGCCTAGCGTAAAATGTTCCATTTACGGACAGGTAAATGTTAAAAACCAGCGGTCCCACTCTACATTCGTTATTACAATGAATTCAAAAATGAATTATGTATTTGCACTCGCGGCAAAACTTACCTCCAGCTGGGCCAGTGGCTCGATGATTTGTATGGTGATGTTATCGATGTGGTTCCCGGACAGATTCAGTGCGGTTAGTCGCTTGAACGGGGTGAAGAGGTTCAGCGGAAGCGAACCGAGGTCGGCAATCACGAGTGAGGAAATGTCCTTTACGGTCTATTGAAAGAGGAAGAGTAGAAGAAGAAGAAAAAGAAGAAGAAGAAGAAGAGAGAAGGTGAGGAATTGAGGTTGGATACACACTTTTAACCGCGCAGCGCTGCTCTCCATATAAACATTGGTCGTAGCAACGTAACGAAGGGATGGATTCATAAATAAGGAAACTTGGTCTTGGGAGTGGTCTTGGGGCGCCATCAACCCACCCGGCAATGGCTCACCTGTATCGTGTCCTCCATCTCGGTCAAATCGAGCGCCAGATTACCGCTGATGTTGAGCGTCTGCAGGTTGCGCAGGGGCCGCAAGCATACCGGCTCGATGTGGGACAGCTTGTTGTACGAGACGTCGAGAAAGGTCAGGTTGACGAGGTTCTCGAACGCCCTGTCCGCTATCTTGGCCAACCGGTTCCGGGAGATATCTACAATGTGTGGAAAGGGAGAGAAAGAGAGCGACAGAAAAGACACCACACGGGAGGTGGCACAAATTATGTTAGGGCAAAAAGGAACGAATGGTGGGGTCCTTGCCGCGATAGCGTTGCCGGGAGGAAATGAATTCATTTGATGTTCAGTTTCACCCCCGTCTGACGCCACCGCGGACACCGTCGGCTGGCTGGCGGGCAGGCTGGCTTACCAAGGAAGGTTAGACCTTTCTGGTGGAGGAACAGCTCGTCCACGATCACCGACAGCTGGTTACCGTCCAGGCGCAGCTTCCGCAGATGGCGAAGGTCCTTGAATTCTTCCTTATCTAGGAATTTGAACTGCGCCAGGCAAACATGGCAGAATGGAGAGAGTGGAAAAGTGAAATTAATGAAATGCTGGTTCGTGGTTTTTGGCGAGTCTCGAGTCGGATGAGACGAACGACGTGCGTTGAAATGTTTGCTTACCTGATTCTGACCGAGATCTAGCTCGGTTAGGTGGGAAAGGATGTTGTAGATCTGCGGGTTCACGTTAGACAGTCGACATCCGCGCACTTTAAATGTCTTTAAATCCTGCACAAGACAGATGAGTAGATAATGTAATGCTCGAAGGAGAGGAATTCTTTTTGTGGTCTAGGCGCTGCTACACTGTACCTGCACATCTTTGAACACTTCTGGCGCCAGATCCTCGATGGAGTTCATGCTGAGATCGAGGTACTTCAGCTTGGCCAGATGCAGGAATAGTCGCGTGTTGAGCTCGTTGATCGAACTATCTATCATGTGAAGCGTTTTCAATTCCTGCAGAGTATACAAACAGGGAGAAAGAGATGGAGAATCGATTAGCATGAATCGTGGGACAAATCGCTTCCTCCAGCAATGCCTTACCTTCAGATGGGCAAATGTACCGCTCGCCACTCGCTCCAACCGATTGCGCGACAGGTCGAGCTCAAGCAGGTTATCCTGGCCACGGAAGTTCTCCATCGAGAGCTGGGTGATGTTGTTGCGTGACAGATCGATCGTTTTCAACCGCACCAAACCCCAAAAGGAGCGATCACCGATCGAGGGCACATTCGACTCGACCACTCGTAAAATTTCGAGGTTTTTGAAAAATTGAAAAGTCGGACCAACGACCAACGGATGCCGTGAGTTGGTGATGATGAGCACTTCCAGATTGGGATCGAATTGTGACGTCGGTGGTGCTATCCATTCCACTGTGAGTGTGAGAAACATAAGAAGCATGCATCCATATCAGATGCAGATACACTTTTGCCGGCTCGTATATTTCCATGCGAACGCACACACACACACATACACACGGGCACACAAACCGTCTTGTGCCGTGTGAGCTAAGGGCCTTCTGGCATATGGGACTAATTTGAAAGTTAATTTTAAGCGAACGGAAACGCATCTGCCATTGTCAGCCAGACGCTTTTCCTTATGCGCTCCGTGCGTTCGTTGCATATATCGTACCATGAGACACACACGCACACGTTTTAAGTCCTGGGGCATTGTGACTGCTGTGACTTCAAAGGTGCTGCTGCAACAACTGCACTCGTTGTGCGAATGGTACGGAAGCAACGGTGACGGTACGCCGGTGTGTGAGTGTGTGTGTGTGGGGAGAAGGTCAATTGTTCGCCAAGGGGTACTACCTACCTCTACTGCAGATGGCCCTGTATCGTCCCTTTTGATCAAGATCACAGTGGCAGTCCTTGGGACACATCTTGATGACGGTTGGTGTGGTCAGTGCGAGCAGTGCCATCACGAGCACCAGCAACGACGCACCGAAGGATATGCTGCGATTCATTGTGCCTGTGCGTGTGTGAGAGAGAGAGAGAGAGGGAGAGAAAAGCAATAACGGTGAAGGAAGAAGTATGAATTGAATGAAATAGTAGTAGGGATGGGAGAACGCAGTGAACTGGAGGTACAGCTTGCTCCAAATTAAATGCACATATCGCCGCCCCGTGCTGAAAGGTGTGTATTTGAAAACCCAATTTTCACCTCCTCGTTTGTCGTTCGTTATCGCTGGCGCAGGAGGATTTCCATTTATCAATTGCTTGGCTGGCTTGGCTGCTTTATCCATAATTCAAAGAGGCATCTACCGGGAACGAATTGATGCTCAATGCAAAGCAAGCATGCAAGCAAATTGTAAACGATTCCGGGAAAGTAAACGAGGCTTCCGTAAACATGTGTTTTTGGAAGGTTGGATGTTTGCTTTTTCACTTCTGTTTCACTTTTGTAAAGCTTTCCGAGGAAATTTTTCCGCGAGCGAGCAAGGAAAAAAAAAGAAGGTGCCAACTTCAGTCGGTATTAGACGGCAGATCCTATTTGGCGTGGCTCCCCTCCGGGGCTCAAGTACGTGCTCAGAGGGAGGGGCGTGGATGATGAATTAAATGAAAATGTCGAATCACTTGAGCCGGAGGCCGTTGTGGGGGATCCATTGAAGAAGAAATTCCGTTGCTTCGTAATTAGCAGCGACGTTCGCGCGGTGGCTGCGGGGTAAAGCGGGAAGCCGTTTGGGGTAAAGTTGTTTTTCATTTCACTTCACCCAAGCAATTGGTGCTTCATCATTCTCGCGATTTGAGTGCCGGAGCTTTGGAAAGGTTCGGCGCGATCGCAAGCATTTCTTTTTTTTTTTCGGGGGAAACTTTTCGTTTTGCTTCACTAATTCATCATAAGCTCCGCCGATTCCAGGCGAAGCTGGATGATGCACCCTTGCCCCTTGCCTGGTTTCTGAAGCTGACAAGAGCGTTAAGGGGATGTTTCTTGAACCTTCGGCCGGATCAAAGGGATCAAATCATAAGCAAACGGGGAGCTGAGCCGAGAAAAAATAAGTAATTTTCACTGAAAATTAGTTTTTTGCACGTCGCTTTTCGTTACCGTGCTGCGTGCAGAGACAGGTCTAATCAAAGGCCTGTTTTCATTAATAGAAAATAGCGACAAGCATACACACACGCGTGCGCACCTCCGACTGGATGGTTGTGTCAATAATTCCATCCGATGAGTGCTGTGACAATAAATCATTGTCCCATTGTTGGCGTGTGTCGCTGGTAATGATGATTCAGAGTAGTACGCTCGAACAAATCGTGAAAGTGCAAATACAAAATCTCGTATACACACACACACACACGAACACACACCGAGAGACCGTGTTGCATCAATTCCAGAGAGGGGCCATTTATGTCACATTCTATTAAACCACGTGGCAAACCAAACCGTAAACGAAACCTAACGACAACCGATCGGTTTGACGTGTATTCTGTTGCGTGTCGCTCCGCCAAACGCAGAAAAAAAGGTAGGAAATGTGATGCCATGAAGTGCTCCACGTGGTGCACACGTATCGATGGAGGCGCCTGGTTTTTGAGGGGGAGAACTAACGAACGAGCAACCCTAGTAAATGTCAACTAATATTATTATTATTTTCCATTCGGGCCTTCCAATGAGGCTATGGAAGCGGAAGAAGGAAATGGCAATGAATGAATCGAGGGAATGAAAAGCGGAATCGTAAACTGAAAAGAATTGGATCCATCGACCGTATCGGGTAGGAGAGGGATCGGGCATAAGCGAAAACGGAATGATACGATGCATATGGGCCAGAAGTTTGTGGCTACGATAAAATGCCTTTGTAAGAGGGAACTAGAACACACATTCTTGGGTACAAGTGGTACCACCAAGATTGTTGCGCAAGGACAACAAAAGAGTGCTTTGTCAAACCACCGCACGTTATCCTTATCAAGGCCGAGAGGAGTGAAGAACGGTTTTAAAAGGAAACTCTTTTGTATCCGTCACATGCTGCTATCGTATCGTATCGATACATGCTGCTCGGCGTTTTATTTATTTCCATAATTTTTCGGATCCTTCGATCGAACGAGGCTAACGAATGTCCCCAGAAATCAACAAGTTGACCCTGTCACAATCGGAGTGGGGTTCGCTCGGTGGAAAACCTCACAACCCGGGGAAACGCGAACCACCCTACCGTGTTCCTATTGTGTGTCTTCACACAATTCGATTTTCGCCGTGCTAGCAGAACAAACCAAGCCAGCGGTACCAGTGTTGCCTGGCTGCCCTGTTTCTTACTTTGTATTTTTCTTTAAAAGAAAAGTTGCTTAGCTGTCCAATCAGATTGAATCGGTAAACCGATTTCCTTTGCCGACGCGAGTTGGCCCATCCTTCCCGTGGCTTTCACCTGGTTCAGCGCCTTCCGGATCGGTCACCGGAACATAAATTAGCCTCGAGGCTTTGATTTATATCGGCTTATTTAGAAAGTTAGGCCTACCAAACTGTGGGTTTTATTTTTGATTTGACCGGTTTATTCCACCCGGATCGTCCTTGGGGTAAGAGTTTGTTGGGCAGACCGTTCTGCCTTCCCCGCTAGCCAGATTGCTACTGTCGTCGTTTGTGGTGTGTTGCGGTAGCGCTTGATGTCAACTAATCGGACAGGGGGAGGTTTGGTGAAGCGGAATGGATTGGACACATTTATTTGGGTAAAATATGTGGCGAGAAAGCGAGCTTAGTGTGACGGTTTGGTTACCGGACAAGTTCGTTAGCTTTTCGGGAGATAGGGATTGAAATTGTGTTTTTATTTATGGTTTACAATTCGATGATTATCGCCGCCGTGGTGTGTTGGGAGGAATTGTGCCAAACGGTAATGATCTAATCGTTTAGTTGGTTCCGTTTGAGGTCGATATGAGTTGACATTTAATAAGTGTAGATAAAGTAGTTGTTCACTTATTTCAGTAAAAGAAAAACATAAAAAGAAAAACAGAATCACCAATGAAGAGTTGAACGACTGGAAATGATGAATATATGACATGTTTTACAAGGATTTTTATCATTATCTAAAAGTCGTTAGATGTGTTATGGTGAAACAGTGGAATGTTGAAATTTGATATAATAGAAGGAAATAATTTGTATTAGATGGTCGAATCCACAAACCAAATAAGCAGGAATGACCTCTTCGACATAATCAATTATTGCCAGCGAATTCTTACCGTAACAAATTTCAATCGCAAAAGATTTACGTAACCTGCTTTATTGAATTTGTTAAGCATTCTAGCACGTAATTGGCGAATTGTTCCAACGTTTACTCGCTTAATGAAACAATAATTCCCATTTATTGCGCACCGCCAGGTCTGGGTCAAGTAAAAAAAAAACTCGTTTCATCATTGCTTCGTCATGTTTACCTTGATTCAGGCTCGCACTACCCAAAAGGCATCAGAAGCCCCGGCGAACGATGCCAAAGACGGCTTATAATCCGCTACATTGTACCAAGACTTACCAGAATGTAATCTGGTAGGATGTGATTTGTTGGTTTTGCCGTTCGTCTTGTGCAACATTCTGGTCTTTTGGAAACAGCCTGGCGGAAAAATGGTGGATTCATGGTTGCCAAAATGACGGCGTACCAGCGTTATCAGATGTTGGTGGAATGATCTGTGAAGAATGCTGCTCGCAAGCAATGATGATGGCCAGCGCAAGTCGTAAGAAAAAGAAGCAAAAGAGACGAATAATGGGAGCAAGCGTCTCGTAGCGGGTGCTTTGGTTATGTGGCTTTCGGTCCGTGTGTCAAGCGAATACGAGAGAGAGAGAGATTACGAATCTCAGCGCTGTAAGAAGGATACTGGCGGTGTGGTAGTGGATGCAAAGTTGCGATTGCGACGAAAGATAGTTCCGATAATTTTCACCACCAAATCTGATGCTGCTGGCAGCTGTTGCTGAAGCTCGTTACATCGTGGAACAGGGCAACAGTTTGCTTCTTTCTTACGGGTTGTGAACGAAGCGAGAGGTCGCTTTCGGTGACCTAATGTGGTGGATGTACTGGATGTCATCTAGCTTTAAGAAGAATGTTTTCTGCTCTTTACTCTTGAGAGGGAGAGGCACAACTTTTGTCATTCAGCAGGACTATAGCTAAGGAAGAGTTTACAGCGTCTTAAATTAAACGAATGAAGCTTACCTTGTTGTTAAGATGATGGCATTAATTTACATATGAGTAAATATCAATCCAGTAAAATTGCTCAATCACTGCTGTCAGTTCAGTTTCGCTACGTTTGACGCGTTTCAATAATGATTTAATGCACACGGCGCTCTACACTTTGTTCTGGCCAAACAATCAAATGGTCATTGACATGAGATGAAACCATGGATTTTGCTATTTTCGCGCGTGTAATTGTTAGTAGTATACAGCACAGGGTGGCATCACTTCACCAACATCACCGCCTATCCTTGTCAGTGCCATCGACACGCGGCACTGTGCTACCACTTAAGCATCGATAATTATGAATCCGCTGGTGGCGCGATGCACGATCGATAGATTTCATTTGCACGAAATGGACACTTTAGTCGAGCGATTGGCGGCTCACTTCCAGCTGTAACGAGACGAGAGATGGTATTGGAAATTATCGATGTGGTCACAGTTCAGGTGATGTCGAGTGGGGCAGCATAACGCTTGTTGTAATGAGTTGTTTGAGCGCTTGGGATGCAGAGCTTCATGTCCAGTGAAATGCTATGTTTAAACAACTTTAAATTAAACGCCATATTTAATATATTCATTAATGGAACTCCCTTTAAAGTATCATTACTATTATAAACCTTACTGTTAAACTGTAGAGCAGTTGACGTACAACAATGATTGTCAGCCCACAGTAATGATACTTGTACATAATACCTATTCTGTCTGCGGATCCCAATTTTACAGTTCACTCCTTCGCTCATTTTCTTCGTTGAAATGAAATCATCCGCGAGCTTTAGTGGACCACTCCACTCGAACGCGCAAGCTGCAACTGCAGTCAAGTCAAGGAGTCTGGACCAAAGATTTACATTACTTCTTCCCATCACATGAACCAGACGGAACCGGGCCTTTTAATGGAACATCTTAAAAGGCAACATAATATTTTTACGATGCTAATCGTAAAATGGCAACGGGTACTGCTCACCGAATGGTGCGTTTCAATGTTGCTGCGCATTCACTCGGTCAAGTATATTCCTGAGCCAATGTTTACGCAAGATGCACGTCAGTACGCATTATTGGCCATTATTTTAATGCCGAGAATTATCATTGGCGTTACGGCGAGAAGCTGGTTGCATCTTACTGCCGACGGAATGTTAAAACAGCATACCATTGTGAGAGAGGGGGGCGCATATATTTCCTTTTATTCCTTTCTGGCACCAGTCCTGGTCGATGGGCATAATGGGGAATACGAAAACATGGAACTAATGTTCGCATTGCAAAATTACCATAGACTGACGACTGCCACCCTTGTCTGTTGATGCTGTGCGAGGGCTAGCATTTCTAACTAATTGTTTCGAGGGGTGCTTCTCCGATTCGTTCCCCCTGGGCTTTTCGTTTCCCGGTGATTGAAGTGGCTTTCGGGAGCATAATTTTACCCGAAATCCCATGAAACGGAAATTGCATCCGAAGCGGAATTGGTTACGGCCATAAAAATGCTCAATTTCACCTCTCCTCCCCACACATTGAATCCAAAATGGAATGTCTGCAAAAAATGACCACTCTGTAACGAGCTCGGTATTTAACGTCAGTGCCAGACGAGCGTTCCCACTTCTTCATTGTTTCCCATGATGCTGGGACCGTCAGTGGGGCAGTGAAGTTTGTCCAAAAATTATGAATTTCATGATGCTGAAAGTGTTGCAAAACAAGCAAACCGGAGAGTGCTACCACAAGTGCAAAAACCTCGAAGTGCTTCAAGCGCTCGCTTCCAGTTCCCGGAGCTAATCAGCACAAATCATTCATGAGTTGTTTGGCAGGACTCGACTCCTCAAGCGGCGAACAGTTGCTACCAATCTATCTAGCTGAAGGGCTCACCAACAGGAGCATGCTAGTTAAGGTCGTTCCCAAAAAATCCCCAAGTGAAAGCAGTTTTGTGTGCTTTTCTTCTGCCTTCGTTTGCAATTTATAGACATTTTATGGTAATTCCGGGCACAGTAAAGTGATACTTATGTTTACCAAACGATTCGGATGCGATTTACTGCCATTGACTGCCGGCTTGCCGTACCACGACTGGTTGCATTGGTCAATTCGCAAATGGGCACTTCAACGGTCGCCCTTCGCTAGAAAGGAAGTTGCGCTGCTGACGCTGCTCGTGTTTGGTGCTGGTTACTGGCCGTGGGATGGTCGCTCCAGGCGGTGTGGCAAGTTTCTTCCTGGTATTTAGCATTGCGGGAACTGGGGGAGCCCGCAAGATGTGTTTGATGGCTTCCGGGATTCGCTTTTAACATGGTGTTAAACGATTTGGGGTCTACAAGAACCGCTTATCCATCACGAAGGGCTGCATATTCCGTTCCATTACATCCGCTACATCTGGTGCCGCTATCGAGCGTTCGGGATGCTCCGGAGGGATGATCTTCACTCAGTAGATGGGAAATCATCGAAGGAATGGTGGTTTTTTGCAAGTTCGCACACTTTTAGAGGATTAACACGATGACAATAAAAAAAAACAACCATGCTGTGAAGCATTATCACATTATTAACATCGCCATCGTGAGATGGTTTATCGAGCTATTCCTCCTTCCTTTAATATTGCTTTAATGCGAACAGAAAGACAAACAAACCAGCTAACCATTCGTCGCTAAAGGCCTTCGATTAGTGTCAACCGATTCCGGGGGTTGGCAAAAGAGGTCACACGACCATCGATAAATCAAATTCCCGTAACAATACATTCAACATTCCTATCTAACCAGTGCGTACCGCCATTGTTCCGATCAGGAAATTTTGTGCCATTTATGATTCGGCTTACGTTTCAGCAAATTAAGCCCGTGTTTCGTGCTTTCGTGCTTTCTTTTTGGGCCCCGGGAAAATTTATGGAGTGTGAAGTGCGAGCACCTCGAATTAGTCCTGGTCCATGGTGCGAACGCCTTCGGAATTCAATTGATTGTGATTAACGGCTGTAGGTGGTTGAGTGGGATGGTTGGGAGGAATGAAGGGTGGGTTCTTTTACTCCCCCAGCATAGCGTGCTCCCGTGAGAGACGCACCTCCAAGTGAAGACCATTGCGGGGGTTTGAGCAACTCCCGAATGCTATGCTCATCCCATGGCCGGAGTATTATCCATAAATCAGCATAGCAATCAATTATCCCCCAAAAAGGGAGGGTCAATTAGAGGACCAGAGACTCCCTACGGACAACCATTGGTTTCCGATTGCCAGCATTCGACTGGTGGGTTCCGCCATCCAGTCGCCAGTCATCGATGGCTAACCGTGATTCGTTATTTATCGAGAGTATTTAGATGATGGTCTCGTGATTGGCAACATTTGCATTTTTGCCAGATTGGCACAATCTGATTACGCGCAACACTAGGCAATCGAGCTTGGTAATCGAAAATGGGAGATACATATCGCTACATATTTACTCATTTTTCATACCTTTGCTGCTCAGTGGACCTTCATAATGCACACATTCACAAACAAACGTGGTCACATTACGAACAATTAGCCTATTTCCATATCTCACTGTCGCTTTGAATTGGCCAACTCTCGAACACACAGAGGCACCGTCCGCGGTTTTTGCTGTGGCCAGCATGTACCAGCGCCAACGACCACATTTCAACCGAGGCCAAGCGAATGAAACCATTTAATTATGCGGGATTTTCCCTTATTTTTCCTGCTACTGTTCCACTCCTTTCCCCTCCACCCCTCTCCCTTACCTAGCCGTTCCAACACATTTTAAAGAACCGCAGCCACAACCAAAGGCTGGCCGTGTTGCGGGGGCATGCTGTCGAGACGGTTCATCCCGTGCGCCAGTATAAAAGCGCAGACAGACGATCCTGGGCGAAAACCGCACGTCGTGGGTAATTAGGATGAATTTACGTATTAGAACAGCAGCGTCAGCGGTGGACTCTCTTCCATACTTTCGTACACCAACGTACCGCTTTGTGACCACTCCGGTCGGGTGATGTCTGTGCTGGATGATGATGCACCGTGACGTGGTGACATGTTTTGACTAATAACATGGGTATTACATTTAGCCTGCTTGTTTGTCTGTCAACAATTTATGCTCTTCTCCTCCTCGCGCTCTGCATAATCCAAGTCCCAGCCATAAGGGGACACATAATTCGTCAATTAGTCTGGGAGCGGTGTGTGAGCGTTCATGTCGAGGTTTTCGTGGTAAAATTATGATTTTCTTCACCCTTTCTCTGCCATTTCTGAAAGCTAAGCTAAGGATTATTTATCAGTCAAAAGAATGAATCCTTAAAATAACCTTTCGTTGAGTAGAATTATTATCGATGTTAATGATAAGCCAATGCTTGCTCGCCCAAATTCCCAAACTGAAATGTTTAAGCGTACGTCTAATCACTCTGGTGGATTTGCATCAAGGAGGCTCTACCTGGCGCATTAAATAGCGTCAAGATGTTGTCTTCTTTGCCGGCTCACTCGGTCACGTCCTGCCGGTTAGATCATCTGTCAACGTAAGCGCTAATTAAACGATAACAAGATCAACCGATTGTGCCAATAAAACCACGAAAGCCACGAGCGAATCGTCCTTTTTGTACAAGGTGTGCTACGTGCCACTGTTGCCCACGGTTGGAGTCTAGTGAACCGAGTTCACCAGGGTGGTTCGAAGCACCGTTACAACTGGCATCGGTCAGCGGAATGTTGATTACGGATTCCGCCACTTTCGTATACCAAACCCGTTGAAAGGAAGGAAATGTGCGATAGGAAGACAGCTCCAAACATCGAGTCCGAGAAACACGTACTTTGCAGAAAGTAATAGCCTCGATGTTCTGCCATTATCCAGCACAAGCACGTCGATTGTATTTTGCGCCAGTGCGCCGGGAGACAACGGTGTGAAGCAGATGGCTGATTGCCGTCGATGCTGCTCTGTTCATTAATCTGGGAGAGACACATTTCGAGGACGATGTTGCCCTATTGCTTTTGATTCAATTATGACAACGGAGGTGGTGACTGCTGCTCGTTGAATTGCCTCTTGAATGTACTCAAAAAGCTGCACGTCCGGAGGTCACTAAAATTCGAGATCCTTTTTTTTTTTTGGGACACTCTCATTAGTGTATTCCGAAGGCTTATTGTTGTGGTTTCGCTGGAAAGCGGCTCGGTGAATTGAAGTGGAAATCACAAATTGCCACACCGCTGCTCCACACACACATCCACACACACTCCAGAACATCACGAAATGGAAATGTACCTTGTAATGGCGGTAGCAGAGTGGATAAGAGCGGATCAACCTACTTATGCTGTGTCCTGTTGTTTTTGTTCTTCATTTTTCCACCCAACAGCCAATGCAAAGAGTAACAGGCATGCCATGCCTAGTCGCTGTTGGTGCCGGACTGTAATGGAATTAAAATTTCATAAATGGAAATAGGGTAGCCCAAAAAGGGTTTTCACCACAAAGCGATGCTGCGGCTGGAGAGGAACGCACGAAAGTGGCCGATCGTTACCGGGACCATTTTCATTAGGATTTCAATTAAAAGCAGCCGGCAAATGGACCGATATGGTCAGCCCTGAGGCGGTGGTTTCCATGGGCTCACGTTTCCAGCCGTTTGCAGAATGGGATGCTGGAGAAAAAAAAAGTTAGGACCTTAAGGCCTGGGAGAGATCACGCGCTGCTTGCCTGATAGATGCAGTGTCGGAAAACTCGTGCTTATCCGCACTCCGGGTAAATAATCGTCGCTTTAGCTTGTCGATTCGGATTGCACGGACTGTATTTGTCTTTTGCAGTGTAACACAACAGGTTAATACGCTTCAAATTAATTCCTAGGATCCTGGTAGTGTCCATGAAAAGAAAAGGCAATGGGCATAGCATTTAATACAAATATGTTCGCAGATTGAGGAGCTTTTAGGTTAGGGATTCCCCCTCGAAAGTTCACCTCAGAGGCGAATTATTAATGTCAGCCCATTTGCATACTCTTTTCGGCTGAAACATTAATGTCTTTATAATGCATGCGGTTTTCGCTGTTTCGCAGGTTTCCTGCAGGCATTCGTGACCTTCATTATCTCTCCGCTTCCGCTTTGCCAAGCCCGTGAGTTGCCTGATTACGGATTACTGGTATGCTTAGACCCCTTTTTAGTCTCCAAAATGCGCAAGCGATATCCATTTGTGGCCGATTTCTCTTCATCATAAGCTCGAATTCTGGCAGGCAGTATCTTATTTTTTGGTATTTATTGCAGTCACTTAAACCCGTTTAATCTCTTCCATTCTCCCCGGTGCCACTGGAAATGGAGCACTTAATCTTCTTTTGAAGTGCGCTTACTCCGAACTCAGGGGTAGCTTAGGCAGTGCCTGTAAATCATGAGGCTGCGGGAGAAGCATAACAATTATGCGAAGAAACTTCCCGTGAACGGTGTTATCCTTTTGCCTGCAGTGGTTGTTTTGTAGTGCAAATCTGGGGCTCCATAACAATTGTCTTTCTGATGTATTGTACTGGCGTACCAGAGACCTTTTGTTGTGTCGAATGCTCAAGGGAAAAGATTTATCAAATGCTCTATCTGGTAGTGCACTTCGTTTAATTTGCCCATAAGTGCATTCCTTGTACTTGGTGTGTATCTTCCAGTGAATTATGGAATGTAATAAGTGATACAACAGTGGCATAACAATGGCTGGTTATAAGTTATTGCGGGGGATGTAGCCTTTTTCTGTGCACTACTATACTTCTAAAGTTAAAATATTCGCTAATAAACTGCAAACGCAACAAAACCAGTTTGCTTGTAGCCTCATAATCTTATTTCCCTTTTGTTAATTGTTTTTGAAAAAATCACGAAACAATAAACAGAGATTGCGCTTCTCTGGCCGCATGCCTCACATAAAGCCATATCGTAAGGTTGCAGATATGTAGCAGCATTTTTGTCAAACGGACAGGCACGAGCCAAAGTGTTCAGCGACACGACCATACCACGGCTGACGCTGAAAGGACAAGCAAGAAGACAGACAGTTCAGCCCCTGTCACGTGCCGATAATTTATAATAAACTTTTTTAATTAAATCGCAATATATCGAAATACAAGACAAGAAAGCAACTAACAAAGATCTCTTCGCTTCGTACGTGTTCGCTTCGATTGGCGTTCGTATGATGCGCATGGTTGCGTTGCTACTGCATCAATAACTCTTTATTCGAGTAGAACTGCAGCACATGCTGTGCTTAATAACTGATCAGCATTCTTTTGGGAGCGAAGAAATGATTGAGATTGCTCGATACGAATCATTTGAAGCACACATTCTCCTCTCGCTAGCTATCCAAAAAGGACAATTATTATTGCTGCAATCCATTCGTTCGCGACGAGGCACTGAAGGAATGCGACACACCTTTTCAGTATTTTTTTTGTTTCGCAAATCCAATCATAATTCTCTTGTCAATTGAATGGAGTTTTGCGAAGAAAGTTTGTGAGATCGCGAATGCTCTTTGGTAGAGAACGGATTCGCATCGCAAATCCGATGCCCCGCAACGCCGCATATGTTTTCCTTCCTTGCGACGCTTTTTGTCGCTGGACTCGAAAGGAAATGACACAGAACGATGCACGATACGGAAATGATAGAGCGAAGAAGGACCGTGAAAGTGCACGAAGACAATCAGATTTAAATTTGAAATTGCAGGCGAAGGAGCCGCTTCCCTATATTACCACCCACCGCGCCCCTACCAATCGATCGGTAGCGACGCGATGGCTGACGGATATGACAATCGATAAAAACATAATAAAATATAAATTTAGATTGGTATTCCCCTTTCCGGCGCAACAGAACGAACGGAAGGCAAATTCAGTAGACCGTTCGCTAAGATACTTGCG
Source organism: Anopheles darlingi (assembly GCF_943734745.1). Lineage (NCBI taxonomy): Eukaryota > Metazoa > Arthropoda > Insecta > Diptera > Culicidae > Anopheles > Anopheles darlingi. The sequence continues at coordinate 77,257,535 of NC_064874.1, read as the reverse complement.
ATTTATTGGTTGCAGACATGGAAAATGGGGACCTCCGCTGTGTACGTCCTTTGAGCTGCCGCTTGCTTTGCTGCTTCGTTTGTTCGTTTGCTGCGGTGACAAGTGAGTTTACGAGTTGAGTTTTTCGACATTTCCGCATCCAATGGGTTTCATATCCGGTGCTGGCTGGCTCATGATTGCGATGCTTAATGTGCAGTGCTGTCGGGGGAAATGGCGGCGAACGCGGCATGATACAAAGGCACAAAGTTGTAACGATTGATCAACCTCGGCTTTGGTGCTCTAATTGGCTCTTGTAATCAGCTCAGTAATCTTCTGTTATTATCGTTGCTATGCGAGCCTCAACGGAATGCAAACAATAATATTTGAATGATTGCAAGAGGCATAAGAAATATGTTTGGAATCTGACGACAATATATCATTTAACTTGGGAATTCTGTGGGAAAGCAATTTAGGAGTGACCATTTCTGCATGCCAGGCGTTATTGTTTTTTTTTTTTTGCTAATTAACGGATCCCGGATCATTTCCCAATTACGTACTACCTCACTGGATGACAGGGCAGTGCTCATGTGAAGAGAATAATGATAAGCTTCTCGAAAATAGGATCAGCGTAGCACACCAAAGTACGCGGCTACAATTTGATTCTTAATTAGTATGGGATTTTGCAAATAAGCGTAAGCTCATCAATTAATGAATACTAAATTATATCCCCTCAACTGCTGGACCTCGCGTCATGCTCTGGAAATTTGCGCAAATACCATCGCGGAGGCATTCCGAGCATATTTTTCCTGCAACGCGATTCACCGAGTTTGGGGTTGCATTTCCAAATGCTTTCCCGTGCGGAAGATAAATATTTGTCTTTCATTACTCGAAATTTTGTTGCCGGTAATGATGATGATGATGATGATGGCGATGGCGATGCTATCCAGGATAAGGGCGGCATGTTTGAGTGAAATTAAAAACCCTCCGATACCAGCTAATGTTTGGGAGTTTGTTTGTTGGCCAGTTTGATTATCACTTTCCCTCGCTCGCTTGCGGCTCGCTTCGCATCCCTTGATGCTGCTCACGGCTCAAGCTCGAGATAATCATTGCAATTTTTGGGGCGATTTGCAACACACACGCATACACATGGACTAACACAAAAAACAGTTACCCGTATCCTGCTTCTCGGTGAACCGAACGGCGGAAACTCGACGGTATTATCGGATGCACTTTTTTGTTTTTTACCTTCATCCGGACCGTCCGGTCGGGTCTCCGGTTGGGCCGTGAGCCGGAACGAGTTTCAGTATTACATTTTGGCGCATTCCCTGTGATATGCTAAAACTTTTGCATATTTTGTGGAAAATGTTCATGTTGATCGTTTGTTGAATTCTCCCTTTTTCGCAATCTGCAAGCATAATGCTACTGGTTTTTTTTTCAACCTAAGAATCGAAGAGCCAATCTACGGCGCTGAGCTGGGGGCAGAAAAAGGGACGAACACAGCCAACGTTATTGAGATTAATTCAGTTTGCGATATTGCGCAAAACCGTGGCAGTAACATGGCGCGTTGGCTTATCAAAATCCAAATGAGGTAGGAAACGGAAAAGCGCCATGTGCGCGGTTACGCTCGCGGACACAACGTTCAGAGGGATTACCGGTGGTTTCGGTGCGTTTCCCTGCTGTTCCTTTTTTCTCAGTTCCGCCTTAAAACACACAGGCACACACACACACAAACACTTGTGGGCGCTGGGTCAGCATAAGCAACTCCGCGCTGCCGTGCTTTGCGCGTTCTCTTTTGATGTTTGTTGTTAATTTTGAATTTGAATTTTAATTGAAGTTGATGCATATTTTCGTTATTATCATTTTCCCTCGGTCGCCACCAAACCACTCACATACACACATACGCGTGCGCGCGCGCGCTCGTGCACAGGTGTAACGGTAAGTGTGTTTATTCGCTCGCTACCGTGTTGACTTTATCCTTTCGACGGATGGACACTGTGCTTGTTTTTTTTTCGAGGAAAACTCGACCCCCCCACATCAGGAAGGCTATTGGAAATCAAATCACTCGATCTCGAAGGTGATCTTATGCTCTATACCGCAGGATGCGAGTTTTTTTTTGTAAAAATTAAAAGCTTCCACTGTTTTGTGGTCACGCGAATGTTGTGTGGAGTTTATGAGGGCAGATGCTTTGCATCTTTTTTGTTCCATACTTGCTCAACAAACACTTTCACTGTTTGACTTGAGTTGGCCGATCTTCTTTTCATTTTTTGGTATTGATGTATGAACAGAATATGCGAAGCAGCAAGAGGCAGCCAGGCGGGCAGGTTGATTTTGCGTACGCCAAAGTTATGCTTGGTACGAAAAAATCTTTGAAGTTTTGGTTTTGCGGTACACGTGCTGCTAGTAGCGATGCTTTTTGCTGGAAATCGTGGACCGTTTACCGCAACGCATTGTAGCGGTGCTGTGCTCTAAAATGTTTCCGCCAATCTTGTTAATTATGAAGCGTCTATCGCGCGAGGCAAAGGACGGATAGCATCGTTTGCGCGCGTGCCTGTCCGTGTACTTGACTTTTAATCTACGCGAAGACAACCTTTTCGATAGAATAACTTGTTTTTATAACTTCAAGCAGAGTATGAAAGGTAACATTTTATAAAAGAAAAAAGCAATTTGAACAACTTGCTTTAACACTACTGCAGTGACCCGGGTGTGCCGGGCAGTGTGCGAGAGACAATTCAATTAAAAACCCAATTCACCATCCAATGCTACAGAAAGCGGAGGAAATCCCTCCAGTCCGAGCAGCGTTGCGAGAGTGTCAAAAGAGTGAAATGTCTTTTCCGGAATCGTTTTGTGCGATTCGCCATTTTCCACCGTTGCACCCTCTCGGTCACCTTCTAACGCCCCCCTCTAAAGCATATTTACATTTGCCGTGATTTTTCGCAAACATCTCCCTAATGGGCCGTAATGGATGTGAAAACGGGCGAAACATACCAACCGGAGGCCGCACGAAACGAAAGCTCTCGCTCTTGGAAGGTCTTGTAGGGAAGGCTTTGTAAATTGTATAAATCCCTCCACAAATAATTCAGCCCAAGTGCACACCCAACGGAGGCACTTGAAGAAAGAGGCGTGAAAAAAGCGTGAAATCTAAAAGTACGCAAGGCCGGGCCACACTGAGAACCACACCATCGGGTGTGGCTTCGCTCAGTACCGGAATGTAGGGGCGGCGTTGAGAATATGAACCAAGTCGAAGGAACGTTGACTAGAAAGCTCCGTGACCGTACCAAATCGTTGACACACCTGATGCAGAACCACCGCTCCTCGTGGAACGCGTGACTTCGTGAAAGATTGAGATATCTTCCGTCAACGAACATTTCTCCGTCGGAATCCGTGTACCGAGCCGTTCAATCGTAACCCGGAACCGGAAGGACACGGACGGACGGTCCAGAAGGGAAGGGAAGAAGGTAATTTATGCACCAATTCCTAATCTCGGCCTACCGGCAGCTGTAAGCGGGAGTAAGTTTTTGCTTTCCTTAATCTTTCTGCTTTCTCGCCGGCTTTTCTCTCTCGTTACTGCCGGAGTCTATCACGTCTCATCGCCGTACTTTCCATTCATTCATCCGTCTAGCTCCTGTTTACCTGTTTTCGGTTGGTTGGTTGGTTGGTTGGCTGGTTGGTGGTGATGCGAGGAATCAATAATCCCTTGCATGGTTTTGCTTCGGCTTTGACCAGCGTAAGTGGAGTGGAAGAAAGAAGGAAAAAAATATGAACCAAGGGGCCAAGCTTCTAAATCCCTCGGATGTGGAGCAATGTGTTTTCATCATTTTGGGACCGATGAGCACCTCGGTCTGTCGGAAGGTGTAAGGTGGGCAGTATCTAAACGAGCCCCCACTGGTCTTGGTCAAAGTGTCTTTAGATTTTCGGGTATGAAAGATATCGCCGGGTGCGGTCCGGATTTGTGATTGGAAGTAGATCCATATTGCGTCCCTGGTGATCAGGTGGAACACGCAGCACCCCAGAGGCGGGGGACTTTACTGTGCAAATGGTGTACTTTCTCGCAAGGAAATGATGAACCACTCGTACCCGGACTCAAGGTGCGCCTCGATGGTGCACTGAATATTGAATCAGATATCGCTATCTATTCCGGGGAATGGCGGTGCGACGTATACAGGAGGATGACTTCTATGATCGATGGAGTTTTATGTGGATCGTGTTTTGCATATGCCTTGGGTGGGTAAAGGTGGGCGGATTATACTGACGCCGGTAACGCTTTGATCCGTCGCTTTCGAAATACATATTAAGGCCATGGAGGCAAAGATCGTCAGGCGTTGGAGTGTAAAATTCATTTGAATAAGGCATCGCTTAGCGCAGCTTGTGTGCGTGCTCGATGCTGCTGAATATGCTGTTTGGCTTCGGCTTTTTCACTTCAGCAGATTCAATAGATCAATGTGTGTCCTTTTACATCAGAACCATCCCGATCTTTTCGGGATTTTTATCGAGAATCCAGCCTTCAAAAGTAACCAGGAACAAAATGGAGGCAGAAACGTAATAAGCTTCGATTGCTATCGTGACAAGCAACAAGCGACACACTAGACCACGGGCCGTGGAGTGATAATCGACAAGTATCGCTGCAATAAGACGAATGATCGAAAAGCAAAACTGCGCTAAACCCGATCGGCGTCGATAGTACGGCTGTGGATTGACAGCAGCAGCAGCAGCAGCAGCAGCAGCACATGTGCCCGGCGGCGCACAGGCGGCGGCCTTCTTTCCCCACGTTTAACGTCGCACCAATTTCGCGATTCATAAAAAAGTCAATGAGCCGAGTGAACGACTCACCGACGCAGGAGGGGTTCTTCGCTGTTCTTCTGGGGAAGAAGAAGTAGCAGCAACAGGACAGGAGCATAAAGCGCCACCGTGTGCCCGGGCATCTTTGAATGCCGGGCTATCTTGAATGGAGCACAGAGCGTCGAAGCGAACACGGCAGCGGCAGCGCGGTGGTGGTGGCACTCGTGATGATGGTGCTCGCAGGAACTCCGGGAACCGGGCGTGTACCGTACGCGCACCAACTGGTTTTGACGTCGTTCGTGTGCCGCGTTTTTTTTGTGTGCTTGATCCCGCCACGCCACTTGGAGATGTGCGCGAGATGTGATATAATATGCGACCGTACGGCCACAAGATGTGCTTGTTCATATATTTATTTTTTCGCTTTTGAAACGCCTTTGAAGAAAGGTTTCGTATCCCGCTGCTGCTGCTGCTGCTGCTGCCGAGTCGAGAGAAGAGGTGAGATCGGTGCTGATAGATCGAGGGACCCCTGGGTGTTCAAGCAAACCGTGGTGTGCACTTGAGGGCGTCGATAGTGTCGAGATTCTGTTTTTTTTACGTTCATATGCATACATGTGCTCGTGCGTGCATGTGTGTGTGTTTTGCGATTCTGGGGATGGTTCGCCGAACGATTATGGGACGCTTCCGTGTGATGTGCTTGGGCTCGGAGCGCCCCCGGGAGTATGCGAACACGACACAAACCGCTTGCCGGCTTTACTAGAGGTGCTCCTCGAAGTACCTTCTCCCCTTGCCGCAGGGGGATTTTGTGTTCTGAGCAAAGAAAACCTTTTGAGGATACCAGGGATCGACATGTCGATATTAAAAATTTTCGGGACCATGGTGTTTGATCAGTCTTTTGCAAACACAATATTCGAAATCCTTGAAACGTCTGGTGGTTTCAAAATGGTTGCAGTAATCTCTGCACTTACATGCAGGAGGTGACATACGTGGTATCCATGCATATCCATGTCCGTTTAAACAACGATTGGATACTTCAACAGAAATTATAAATTATCTTTAATCCGCAACTCAATCACAGTGTCCAAACAAGCCGCCCCTGCTTGATCTTTCTCACCGCACTGTAAAGTCCGTTGCAATAGTAGTGAAGCGAGGAAGCCCAACCAACACTACAAGGTGCAACGCTTAAGGGCCTATCAACGGCAGCAGCGTCGTGGCCGTCTTTCCTGGCTCGATATGCCTCCGGCATATTGGCAAGCGTCTCCGGCTCCCGGACTCCCGGAGCATTTGATTTATTGCGCACCAGGCGAGGCAACAACAACAAAAAAAGTCCTGGCCAACTTTTGTGTTTTGGGCAATTTCTCTGCTCCCAAGGTATCTGGGCCCCTTCCTCTTCCTCCCTGTACGCCACACCGTCAGCCACATGAAGGAGAAGGTATAAAGAGCATAAAACAAAACATAAAAGCCACGGGAGATCTGCCGCGTACCAGTAGCCACCGCAACAGAGCGCCACCAACAAAGCGCCCGGCAACTACGGCCCTGCAACCACGACGATATACTCGATCATGAGCAGGCAGGGGACGTACAAGCACACGCACGACGCTCGTTCGCGACTTTCAAAGGAAAAGCTCACCGTCGCCGCGGGGTCAAACGCGGAGGAAGGGGCGAGTTCTTAAAATTTGCTCGATTTGCTAAAAACACGCTTCGGGCGCAGGCTGGCTGGCCGTGGAACGCAAAAACACAACCCAACATTTTCGCACGATATGAAAATGGCGCAAGAAAACTGAACAAGCCAAGCAGCAGCAGCAGCATAAAGCATAAAGAGCGCGTAAAAGGACGCACGGTTAACACACGGGCACAGGAAACGAGATCAAGATTGATGAGCAGCTGCGCTGGTTTGCCGGCAGCCAAACCGGAGCACACACAAACACACACACACACACACAAACATTTTGTGGCGTGAGGCAGCTCGACATCGATCGATCGAATGGATTGGACGGACGGACGAACGGATGGCAGTGAGCTTCTTGAAAGCTCCGGTTTCGTGAAGATTTTAGCTAGGTTCCTTTTCTTTTTCTCCTTTTCGCCTCAATCCGATCGAACTCAATAGCCGTGGCCACACGGAGCGAAAATTTGCGCGCAAATTTGCACATTAATGCCAAAATGTTTTCGCTTCGTGTGGCAGGGGTAAAAACCGGAAAATTTATGCCGAAATGTCAAACGTATTGTTTTCATCTGTGTTTTGGCCGCTGAAGTTGATTTCCGAATAAATTTTGCAGTTTTTAACGATTTTGTTGCTGTTGCTGTTATATTTATATTAAAAATGCAAAAACAATACGAAAAGAACCTACATTTTCGTAAATAAAGCGTTCGATAGCGTCAAGGGTTCAGCGAAAAAGTCCGCGGACGTATAAAAGTTTGACAGCGTGTAAGGGTTAAGCGAAACCGTTTTGGCATTAATTTTTTCGTTTGCGCTAGGGTTTTCGCCCCGTGTGGCCACGGCTAATCGTCGAGGCAATAGAGAAAGAGAAATAACGAGAAAGAGAGAGAGAGAGAGAGAGACGAAAAACCTCGAAAGGCGTCCACAGCGCCAGAGCTATGCGACCGTCAAATCTAATCGTAATGGATGATCCGGCAAAGGGTTCGATGAATTGGCAATCTCCATGCTTTTCGTCCCCGCGCTTCGGTTGGCTGCGCCGCGCGATGCTATGCGATGCGATTCCCAATCCGCCAGGTCCGGGGTTCGAGGTCCGTCTGGTGCTGGTAATCCGATCAGGTTTTAATTACCACTGGATGCTGCTATTCCATGGAAGGGCTTATCCGGCAAGCACGCTGCATAAAATCCCATTATGATAAGATTATTATCACTTCGTGCAAGGGTCGAGCGAAGCGCATCTTCACCTTCTCTCGCTGCACTCTTTCGCTCGCCCCTTCCACCGTTAAACCGGGTACCTCCATCGTGTAAATACAGATTACGGCAGTTCGTTGGGGAAGATGGAAGACCACATGAGCGGCTGCTGATGTTATGCTGCGACACAATCCGAGAGATGAGCATACATGTGATGAAACAAAAGAGCATCATCTGGAAGCAAAGTATGAGCGATGCGACGTTGGTCCGCAATACCGCAGAATGATGCTCGTTCTCGGGCGCAGCATGGGATGCTGCAACGTAAATCTTCTTCCACCATCGATAATCGGCTCAGAACATGCAGATAGCCCGGTTGGCCGGTGATGGAATCAAGCAAGACAGAAAGAAAAAAACCTTAATTAACAAACCGCCACGCGAAATACCGTCGTTCACTAGGTCGCTGTCGAATGCAAATTTTTGTTGCCCCAGGGCCCATACCGCCGTGCATGTGGCGACAGAATGGAAGATGATGCTGCCGTATAAAGCAGTGTGTGTCTGTGTGTGCCACGTGTGGAGCGGTGTGTAAGTAGCTTCCGATCTTCTCGACCGCATTGCACTCGACACGGTCAGAAATGCTTCTTCCGAGCTTCGCCTCCTTCAGGGTGCGGCGTTGAGTCCATTGAACCACGGTCCATTGCATCGCGTGTACAGAATTAATGACCTCAGGAATGGCACCGCTTACGGATTGAGACCGGTTCGCTCGTTCGGTTCGTGCCGCCAAGAGCAGGAGGATGTAATTATTTCTTCACTGGACAGCCGCTATCTTCCAGGTGCAACTGTTGTGCGTGCACTGTGGCCAGCAACAGTTCGGCCAGCGTCGCACCATGGCTGGTAGGTTGGTCAACAAATGCCACTCCACTTTCCCACGATGCGAATGTTGCGACGCACTTATGGTGCCGGACAGGGCACCAAGACATCCAGAATCCGGCCCAGCGGCCATAAATCAAACTGATCATCTTGGGCATCAGCTCGACCGGGATTCTCGCGCCGACTCCCGTCGTGTGCGTTAGAGGCAAACGGAGGAAAATCAATAGCAGAGCATTCGGGGAGCAAGCAAGTGGTCGCTTCCGGTCGCGTGGAGTGTCCTGCGCCTGCGGGGCTGATAGTTCAAGGTTACACGCATCCATTTCGTGGTCTCCTGTGCTAAAGATCACTGCGTATCCGCGGGCACAATGCAGCCAGCAAAGCAGAATGTGATGACCAGCGAATGACCGTTCACTGCTCCGTGCCAGTTGATGGTTTGATCCTCTCGACCGTGGACCATGGCTGATGGCTTGGAGTTGGAGATTTAGCATAAATCGTAGCTCTCCCGGCTCCCGGGCTCAACGCTGCAGACTGTTTACTCGTGTGCTTATTCTGAAATGCAAATCCGACTCCCGCTGATGGGATGTTGATGTTGTCTAAGGTGGCATCTACGGTTGCTCCTCTTCCAACGAAACCCAGGTGGCTGTCACTGGCTGGCAGCAACTTGGGTGTTCGCCAACGATACCTAGTTTCCGCGGAACCAGCAACAGCAGCAGCAGCAGCGACAAAGGCAACAACCACGCCGACGTGTTGTGTGGTCCTGCTACCAAGCACACGCAGACAAACGATCGGTAATTAATATTTACCGACATTAAGTCGGACGTTTATGAGCGCGGTCGACGAAACTGGCAACTACCGATGTTGGGAAAGTGCGTGGCGCGTGGCGAAAAAATGTAAATATCGTGATTAGAAGTACTTATGGCCAGTGTGACTGACTGTTCGTTCAACTGGTTGCGGTCTGGACCGTCGCTCGGTGTCTGGCCGATGTGATAAGATTAGTACTGGGGTCCGCGCGGTAGCTGGGGCAAAAAAGGTGAAAACGCAAAAAGGCGTCATTAACATGCGAAAAGAAATATGAAAACCCGTTGTTTCCGTGAGCATGGAACGAGGAGCGAACGTTGAAAAGGATGAATTTTAATGTTCGCCATGACACTTTACATTTGAATGCGTATAATTAATGAAAACATCAGAAGTGACCCAAACATATCTGACATATCTGAGTTCTTAAAATATGTCCAGCAACCCTTTTTTGTACCGCAAGCAAAGGTTGTGAGGTTTTACAATTAAATATTATTAATTTTTTTTTATCTCTGATCGATACATTTATCCACAGATTATCGTTTTTCTTTCAAATATCTGAACTTCTGAAATTCCAATTCAAACAAATCACTTGATTTTCCAAATGACATTTTCTGCATTGAACGATGTTTATATTTCTATTAATTTCGATTCAATCTACAATGAAAATACCGTATGAAGTTGGTTTGAATTGCATCGATGATTGCTCCAGCTGCAACATAGTTGGCAACATAGTCTTGTTGACACAGCACGAAACAATTCCACAATGGCGCTCATGAGAGAATGGCAATTGAAAGCCTCAATCCTCGATCCATCACTCTCGCCAGAAATCCTACGCACCCCCAAGGGGATGAGGGGATGAAAAGCCAATCATAAAAGGATGTGTTGATGAATTCTGTTTGTCTGTGACCGGGGGCACATTGTGGTTAAACCGACCCATCACTCCGTGCTCTCCCCCAACCCTCATAGGAACAGCCTTCCTCATAGGTGCGCTGGAAAATAAATACGGCAACAAATAAAGTCAACTCTCTCAATAAGCACACCAACAGAGAGCCCCAGAAGAGACGGACTTGGTGTGCTTCGAAGCACACCAGTAGCCACTCCGTACTTCCCCCGGGGGAAGGGCGCTGGTGAGTTTGATCAGTGAAAGTGTTTGTCGAAGGAGTAAGGCTCTCGAGAGGTCAGACACACTAGAGGAGGCGCTTCGTCCGGGGGTAGGGGGAGGCGCGTTGGACAAGACCAGACTAGCCAGCTAGCTGTAGCCAGCATGCTCTAGCCAGCTGATACCAAGGGAAGCTTGTTTTCCTATTGTCAGTCAATGTTTACCGAACGTTTGTGAGCAAACCGTCGTTCCTGTTTTTCCTCTTCGTCTTCTCCGCAGGAAGACAACTGCTCTGCACGTGTGTGTGCGTGTGTGTGCATGTGTGTATCTGTTTTGCTAGCTGGACACGTATGAGAGTGGGTGGCAGCGGGTGCTGCTATAAACAGAGGGAAGTGTTTTGCTTGCGTGAGCGTGTTTGCGAAAAGTAAATTCAATAAATAAAATTGAACAATTGACGTCAAGAGTAGCCTCGCGCCCATTCTGTGAAAAAGGCAGAAAACATTGACATTTGCCGCATATACACCAGTGTCTAGCGAGCTGCTGGCCGTAATACGAAAAATCCGCTTTCATCCTCAACCACGTAGCGATTGTCCTTAAGCAGAGATTCGCGGCTGGCTTTCTTTGTCGACATGTCGAAACGATATTGAAAATCGAAAATGCATTCCTGGAAACGGCGAAATGTGGAAGGCTTCTTTGGTCTCGTTCGATGCACGAGAAGATCGGTCTCAACGTGCCACTTTGATCTGATGACATTAGAGGGAGCTCAGCTCCAGCATCAGCATCAGCAGCGGATAGCAAAGGAAGGTTTCGGGCGTGGGTGGTCGGCCTCTCGACCTTTTGTAACACATTTGTCTCTCGCCAACCATAACCGGCAGCCGGCTTTCAACACCTTTTTTCCCAGTCTTCTGTTTTGCTCCTTTACGGCAGGAGGCGTTTGGGTGCTAAAATCAATTTTCCACTTTGAAGAGGAGTGCCGCACGTTAAAGTGAGATGTATGTGTGTGTGTGTGGCCCACCTTAAGTGACCAAACCCTACATCTTCTCGCCTATGCCGTTTGAGGAAAAAAGAAGGTCCAATGCGTTGTTTACCCGTGGGCTAAAAGAACACACCGCCGGTACATAGGAGAAGGGTGCAAACACTACCCTCGACCACCAATGCTTGACTTACGAGCCGGACCACGAGTCTGTGTGTTTCAAAGAGGGGAAATGGGCGACCAATACTCCTGACTCCTAGGAAATGTCAGAATCAATTCCATTTGGGGTTCCGCAAAAACCATTGGCATTAATGCAAAAACGAACTCGTTACCCCTGATGGGGAGGGTAAGAGTAAAAGGGAATTTTGTTTGCTTTTCGGTGTCAAAATGTAATTATCGAAATTGAATTGAGGGTTTTTTGTTTGGCCACCAACTTGGTTTGGCGCAAGCCCCAAGTGTCGATGCCGGTCACTGCGGTGTATGCGGTGTGGGGGAAGGTTAACTGGTTAACTTGAACCATAAGTTGGCCGAGCCAAAGTGGCACTCTGGGGAATGCGGAATTTCTTGGCAGAAGTACTTTTTACCCTTACGCCATTTCGAACATGCCATTCGACTGGTACGCTCGGTGGCTACTCTGGCCAATTGAACTAAACGGTGTTCAGTGCGCTTGAGCCCGGTAATGGTTGGCACACGTTCAACTGACTATTCCGCCGGAAAGGGAGAAGGCAGCCAGCCATTATCTAGGTGAACGCAGGAGTTAAAAGAAATATTTGTTTGCAGTTGAGAGCAGAAGAATGGTGCTAATTTATTGCGGTTGAAGTGGAGTAATAGCTCAAGTCTTAAGGAGTGTCTTAAAGAGGTTTTAGTACATTAGGAAAGCAGATATGGCATGTGTTCCTACGATTTTATGACATAAATGATCACGTGTTTCCTGTAACGCTAGTAAACACACGATTTCGTTCACTAATTGACAACTGGATTAGGATTAGTTTTCATGTTTTCTGCCGACGAACCTCTTGACGCTTGAATCACACCCTCCGTACGAGGGCAACAACTTGGGTCGACCATAATGTGTGACTTCCGAAAGGAACCGCCTTCCGAAAACGCAATTGACAACAATTAGAATCATGACATCCCTTGTGTGGTGTGTCATGTTGCACGAACGAACGTAACCCAACACTCAACCCCCTTTTCTTGGGACGAGTCTTTTTCATTACCACTTCGCATCGACCCTCCGGCTCACAACGACGGAAGATGGAGCAATTTACCACATCAATTCACCCATTATCTGTGTATGCTATAAATTATCAAAGTTGTACTTGCAGGCAAGCCGCCGTAAAGGACATGCCCTTGGCCCAAGAGTGTACGAGAGAGAGAGAGCGAGAGAGCGAAAGCAGGGTTGCTTGACAAACTGCCACTTCCGGTGCTACGCTGGACTGGGTTTTAGTAGTTGGCGTTTTTGCGTTTTCTGGCATACCGTGGGCCTTCGAAACATACTCATTGCGCAACGACAAAATACTACGCACCCCAAAACGCTCATAGTTCGCCGGCTCGCCTTGTTTCGAAGGAAACTTTTCTTATAAATAATATTCTCATCGCTCCGAGCCACGGCAATGAACGATTTGGAAGCCTCTACGCAGTTGGGGCAGGCGTGTAGCTCCCGAAAACGCACCGGAAACCAAACAAAAAGGACTACTACAAACAGCAGCCAAACAGCGACCGGCAGGCAACAAAGTCACACATTCTGCAATAGTTTTGTAAGGGTCTTGTGGGAAGCGGAACAATGGACCGTGCCTCAGGGGCCCCGGAAATGGGTGGAAAATGAGCAGAAAGTAGTGTAAAGTGGTCCCGAATGGGGTTCTTTAGCTCTTCAGTGTTCCTAATGAGCGACATGGTTACGATTGAGCTTTTGGCCCCCACCGCTCCCCGCTCTTGTGGCATTCAATTTTGACAGAAAAGGTAAATCTAGCCAGCTTTCACGCCTTGCCTCTAGTCTGCTTCTATTTTTGGTTTTGGAAGCACGGACCCAGGTAGACACGCACAAAGCCTGTTCAGCTCAGATCTGCTCAACGGAATCCACCTTTTCATTCCCTGGACTAGCCCGGTACGAAGTGTGGGCGAGCCTCTTACGCAACCACTTTCCGGACCTTTCCGGCAGGTCTTACGGACCGATCGAGACCGAGGTACTGTCCGTTGGCCGGCAGGAAAAAGGATGTGGATCCTATGGGTCACAGTAGGAAAAAAAACCCCCGCCCAAGGGCTTGGACACTAATGGAACACGAAAACAAACAGCAGGCGCGGTGCGGTGCGGTGTTGTGGGGCTCGAGCATCGGTGGAGCAAGAAGTTTGCTGCAACCCATCATCACGCACCGCTCCTCTCTGGTCCCAAGGGTCCGGAAATGAGCGGCGGAAGTGTTTTGTCTTTTCCGGCAAACCCGCCAGCCCGCCAGCTAGCCAGCCAGCCAGACGCATTCCGGAACCGTGCTGGCGTCGTCGCAGAGAGAACGAGAGGGAGAGTGACAGAGTGACGATTAGTTTAGTGTGATTGACACATCTATTGCGTGACATGGTCACAGCTCAACGCAACGCGCTGCTGCGATCCTGACCGTTAGAGGTTGTTGTGTCCACTGGTCCGGGAAAACGCA
>NC_064874.1:77226056-77238556 GCF_943734745.1 Anopheles darlingi | reverse complement strand
TTGGGAACGTACCTGTCGGAGAAGAAGAAGAGAAAAAAGAGGAGAAAATGATATATCGAAATCATTATCGAATGGTATTTTACAGGGAAATATATCGCGAAAATGGTAAAACGATATTGATTGCTGAGTGAAATTAAAAACAGATCCGCCATCCAATGGAGGGCAGGTGAAGCCATGTTGGATGTCTATCAAGGACAGACGCGTCACCGAGAACAAAACAATTACAACTCGACAGCAGTAATGTAGCACAACCTGGTGTGTATTATTTCTCCTGTTCGTCTATTGTTACACTTGGAATGGTCCCGCAAAAGGGGAGTACAGGATCACTGCAGTTCTCTGCTGGGGGTAGGGGAGAGGACCCACCGCTGACGATGTCTTGTTTTACGCCGAACATGCCCAGCACACGGGGAGCACTTCGTTAGTCAAATTTCCTTTTCCACCGCCATTAAACCAGCGGCGGGTGTGTCTGATGTGCTGTGGCACACACACCGGGTGCGCGTGTTCGAGTACGCACCGGCCACCGTGTTAGCGTAATTTTCACGCACGAAAGCCGCCGCCGCACGAAGGGAAATGATAAAATATTGAATTATATATTCGTGTGGCTCTCTGAGCAAAAAACTCGAGCGAAAGTGAATTGCGGCAAAGGAAACAAAACAATGCCCGGTAGAAGAGTACCTCCGCGTACCTCCTGGTGTCCCGTTGAGTTCGGTTCGGCGAGAAAATGGAGATGTTTGGCCAGAATGCGCATTGGCGCGGCCTTTTGGTTGGCTATGTTCGAGGGCTTGAAGTAAAAACGGGAACGAGTTTATGGGGGTCCCATCCATCATCACAGCTGGAGTGTTCTCCGTCGCGGCATCTTTCGGAAGTTCGAGTCTTGAATTCTTGGATTCAGTACCAACCAACCATTCGTTGCACGCCATTTCGGGTGAATTGAAATGTTGACCCCGTGGCGTTGATATACCGAGTATGGTTAGCGGAAGACTTGTCCAAACATTTCGCCGAAGATGAATTCAGTCGTCCCAAGTTGGTTGCGACTTCTTCCTGTATTACAACTTCCCGGTAGTTTTGTAGCAATTCTCTTGGAAAAGTGTGTATGAAAATACCAGGAATCACGCTAAACCCGGTTGTAACTGATTATTCAACTAACTTTTGCCGGCTGATCCGACATGATCCCGAGTCAGGGTGATGCCCCGCAGGGACAGCCCAAGTTAATGTCTGCTGCTCATCAATAAACCCCATCGACACGAGCGCTAGCCATGTTCCGCACTTGATGAACGAGCCCTATGGGCACTTCGGTTCGGTCAAAGGACAAATCCATACCACCCGGGGACGCAAAACGATTCTATCGCGGTACCCCATCAATGAGACAAGGCGTGACTCAACGTCGTATGCCGTAGGGTTGACAACACATCGAAGTCGCAGAATCGATTGAACGATTGATGGATTGAGCTAAGAGTGCGGGTAAGAAAGTGTTTCCGGTAGTGTGCCCCCGAGTGAAATGCTGTAGTTCTGAGCCAGCATGCTGAGCTGGCAAGAGATGAAGAGATCGTCTTGCAAAGCCATCGCTCCAAGGGCCCGGACCTTATCTCGACCATTTACTGCTCCATCGCTCCGATAGTTGGCACCATGGCCGGTAGCGATTTTCCCTGTTTCACGATCAATTTCATTGCCATCGAATGAGTGACATAGTAATGGAGGTGGTGTTAGTGGTGGTATGTCGGTCCGAGTCCGGGTGTGCAAATCTCTTCGAGAAGCATTAGCTGATTGAGGATTGAGGTACAAGCAAATGGTATGGTTTGAGGCGTGAGAATGATCGCGATAAAATGGCATTACATAAGAATGTGTGCAAATGTATGTTTATCGAAGCGATTGATGTAGAGCAGTGTTGTTACGATGAGCTCCCAGACAATTATATGTTTAAATGATATCAGCATTGTCATGTAATGCCATGCTGCTGGTACACGGATGTCACTCCGGAGTGATCCAATAACAAGCTTTGCACACCTTATTCAAGGATATGGCATTCTTTACATTTAGCATTCAATTTTCACAAACCTAATGCTAGATGATGAAAGCAAATTCTCGGAATGGAATGCGATGAGAACTCGTGCGGTGATGGAGCGCGATGGATTGATCAAACACATACCATCGAGGATGGTCCGTGCATTGGGCATATCGGTTTAGGTTATCGTGAGTGTGCATCGCGCCTCGCGTTTGAAGCAGTTTTGCGATAAAAACCTGTTGCCATCGGATTGCCGTGGCATGGTGCACCGCAGCTATCGTTGCAGATCGAGGCCGAACCCGGCGAGAACCTGAATCCCTGGGAGCTTTTAACAAGTTGCCAGCCAGCCCCGGATGATGATTGATGTGCCAGAAGAGGTACATGTACTTGGAAAGGATCATTCACACTGCAGCGTCGTTGGTATCGACCACCTGGGCCAGCCGTTGTCAGCGGTGGGTCTGGGGCACACCGATTGGTCCGCAATTTGTTTATTGGATATTGGAGACCGACCGGCCGTGCGAAGGAGACCAGCACATCGCGCTGCGCGATGATGATGGAGCGAATGTTTGCGGTAATCACCCGAGCGGCCATGAGTGCTGCTGCTACTGCTCCGGACTGTTTCGTGTAATTAGGGGAAACTGGAACGTCATGCCCAAGGCCTGGCAGCCATCAGCCATCGTGGCGAGCTGTTGACGGAGAACCGCCGACCACAACCGATGGCACATGGGTTTTTGGCAATTTCCAGACCGATGCCAATGGCCTCCTCATCGTCGTCGTCGTCGTCGTCGTCATCGTTAGTCCCGAAGGTGTACTTCAAAGTCCATGAGCCCCCTCCCGAGGGGGCTAAGTGGTTATTACGCTGATCTGCCCTGAAATGATCGACACACGCGGACGCCGACATCTCCTTCTCGGCACAAATGTAAAAAATCGTTAAAATATCCGTCAGCACCGATCGGTGATCTGCCCCCCCCCCCTCCTCCTCCCGTCGCGCACCCCACCGATGGATGTTTATTATTGCTGGCGCAGCATAAACATGCAACCAGGGATTCCAGGGTCCAAAATGGTGTGTTCGAATGGTAGGCACGGGCACGGGCGGAGCAGGAGATGAGACGCATGACGGTTATGCGTTGCACATGTCCCGGCGCAGCCCCGGCTGTAATTGGGATGCTGTGTCTGTGTGTGTGTGTGTGTAGCGAGAGCCCATGGTGCAAACGGTACCTGTGGGACCCTTTTTTCCGTCCTGATGCTGGAAACTAAAATTAGGGCCGAGGCGACCGGGTGGCTGCCACTTGACGCGGCACTTGAGCCATACGTAGGGGAACGTAACGTGCGGCGGCCACGGGATGGTTTTCGTCGCTTCGCAGCTCCGTGATGGCACTACTGGCCTGTCCTGGTCTGGTCTGGCCACACGCACGCACACAAGCACGCGATGCAGCTCGGTGTTGAAATTCTCACGCCAAGACGGACGAGTCGCGACGAGCCGGGTTCTTGTACTTGCCGACAACGCGGTGACACTGATACGCCCGGTGTTTTCGGCGCTCTCAAAAGATGAAGGCCGTGTACCATGGGAGGGCGCACACACCAATTAGTTGCCATCGGGCACTCGAAAGGCTCGTGATCGAGCGCCAGCACAGTTTATGACCTCCGGTTTGCGCGTGGAAGAACCGTGCACCGTGGATAAGGGGAGGGAAATGGTTATCCATTTCCTGTTGTGTTCCCTTCGATCGCACCGTCTCTGGGATCCTCTAGATCGATTCAGTCAAGAACCTGAAAGCCGCCTGGCCGAGATTGGCCATTTGTTGTTTTGAGTGATTTTTTCGGTCTTCTTCAACGAACTTATGAATTGGGTATGAAGAGTAATGATTAGCCCGGTCCAAGCAACCTTTACCATGATGTCGGTCATCATCGGGCTGCCCTTTCGTTGCGGTGTGCTTCATGTTTAAGGAATTTCTTCTTCTTTTAAAGTACGACCTGCGGTGTTTGTTTTATCGCTTTCCACACGATTGTCTTTTCCCTTGCGACGAATTATGCTTGCGGCATCCCAGGAGACAGTGAAGAGGTACAGGCCCACTGTCCGCCCTTTAACGCTGCTGGATGCAATGTTTACGGATGTGGCATATTGTTGTGCCAACGAGCAGCCCACTCTTAATCAATGATTTATGGTTCCCATTTGAGTACAAAAGGGCCACCACAGCATGGAGATGGATCCAGATATTTTTGTGGTTTTGTTAGGGAATGTTTACGGAGAGAAGGGCTTTGATTAATTACAGCTTGTGAATGGCGTGGTCCGGTGGCGGATGAATGAGCACTTGTGCTGCTGCTTAAAATAGAAATTCTAATTGAATGGAACCATCGGTATGGGAGAGATGCATTCTCAATGAGATCCAGAATCGAATATCTCTATCTAGCCAGAATTAATAAACATATCGGTCATCGATCCGATGCCAGACTCTGGCCTGATATTTCCGACTGCTGCTAACTGAACGTGGACTGAATCCACCTGACCCCCGGGGGCAAGATGGGCATCAGATGGGCATGAAATTACGAGGCACATTCCCAAGGCACCGGATGCCGCCAGCAGAAAAGGACACCTGACCGAGCACGACCGGGAAATGGGAACCGAAGTTAGGAAATGAAATACCATCCGGTCGACCGTTTGGCGTGTGTCGTATGTCGTATCGGTTCGAGATAACGGAATCTAATCGAATCGCTCTAATCTGAAACATCACAGCTCAGTGACAGTGTGTGTGTGTGTGTGTGTGTGTGTGTGTGTGTGTGTGTGTGTGTGTGTGTGTGTGTGTGTGTGCACTAGCCGGTGGTTTGAGCTGGATCACGTACACGCTCGTTCTTCAAGAAAAGGGCTGTTAGCGCGTTCTCGACGAATCGGGTTCGGGTTTTGCGGTTCACCGAAAAACCAACGCATCCATCATCACGTAACTAATCGTCGTCATCATCATCGTCATCGTCATCCAAGCAGCGCGTCCGCAAGCTTGCGGTTCGCAGCGCTTGCTAAAGCATGTGGTCTGTCGAAAGCGATCGAAGACACTATCTTCGATGGAGATCCTTGTCTATTTGGAAATACACCACTAGCACTACTACTGGGGCTTGTGCGCGTCCTGGGAAAAGGACACCGAAAAGGAATCACGCTGCGAGGCATGGTGGTGAGGTAAGGGGTTTAAAGGACTTTCCACCACGGAGTCGCAGCAGCGCCATCAGCGCTGGGAACCATCAAGAGCCATCCATTAGCGAACGAACGATTACGGCGCTTACTCTGCTAGGGCTGTAGTTTGGTTTGCTTCTGCGGTTTATCGGTTCGACGACGACGCTGGCGGCAGCACGTTGACAGGATCAAACGTTGCGCCGCTTAAACCACATCTCGACATTAGCGCCAGAGAGAGAGAGAGAGAAAGCTGGAAAGCAGCGAACTGGAAGAACGTGACGAACACGAGTGCTTGAGTGATCGCGGTACGTCGTCCGTCGTTTTGTCGGACGGGGGGTTCCAATTCCCAACATTTACATTCCCTCCCCCGGGGGTTTGGGGTGCCAGTTTGAGCCAGTTGTCACAACATACACACCGGTTTTTGGGGTGATGGATGTAGCGACAGTCTGTTGGATTTAGTGGGGAATTAATTAGACCAATCTCAAACCTGAACTGAAACGGGGGCCGACCTTCTGGGCGGTGAAGTTCCGAGCTGAAGGATTTCCGAACACAGTTTAGCCGTCAATCCGTCGTAGCGACGTAGCTATCGCCGTGGTCATGCCGCGACAACACATGCTTCACTAAACGCGACCAAATGCGGTCTTCAAAGCGATTTACTAGTTGGAGCCGCCTAGTCGGCACAAAAAAGTGGAGAAGGTTCGTTTGCCGGTCGCGACACTGTAACCTGATCTCGATAATCATTCAATTATCTATTGGAGCGCGCTTGAATCGTTGATAACGATTTCATTTTCCAGCTGAGTGCCTTTTTCGCTGATGCAGGACGCGGAAGAATTGGGCCGTTTTATCATCGATGGCCTGTTAGACCACCGGGGATTGCGTTGGTTCGAATTGTCACAAAGCGTTCAATACTGGTACCGTGGTTCGTTTTTTAATTAAGGAGCGCCCTTTTCTTGGCAGGAAGGACACACAAACATGCTTGTTTTTCATTGTTGGTTTAATGAAAATATCGAAATCCGCCCGGTACAAGAAAACAAATACTCTTTCATGGCGAGAAGCGAGGTACTTGAGTGAAAAGAAGTAGCGAACAGCAATTTCCTTGCTTTCCATAAATTTCCTTTCGTCCATTGAGTCGATGATTGATGGTGGCCAGCGCATGTGTGTGTGTGCGTTTTTCTACCTCCCTGTACACCAATATGTGTTGAGAAGTCATTTTGAACTTTGTGTTGTGTGTTTTGTGCGCCCAGTCATGGGAAAACGGAACATGAAAATGGGGAAAACTTTTTGTTTGTGCCACACGAAACACAATCCCTCCTCCATTCCATCATTGTGCTGCCCGCCGGTGGTTTACGCATAATGAATGGAATATTTCATCATTTTACTTACAAGCCAGTGAGCCAGCCAAAGGCCTCCGAAGGTCATATCCAGGCCAGTATTCTCCAGCTTAGGCCCTTTGCGGGCTATTTAAAGCCATTCTGTAGAGCTTACTTGCCATAAGCACTAATTCTGATTTGACGGCATCTTAAAGGACCACCAATCGGCTTAAATCGCCTTAGGAAGTTTCTCAAGTCTCAGCAGATTTTTCCCACCATCCCAGGCCAAGTACCCGGGGCCGTACGGAAAACGGACAACCTCCTAATCATCCGCGGTAAGAACCAAGGCAACCAAGAAATCTATTATCGCTGTCATCAAATTCTATCGCCATCTTCAAACGATCGACAAACGATCAACCGGCGGCGTCTCAATAGGGAGCCCCGGGGGCGGAGGCTTTATGATTATTTAATGAAGTCCAAGCAGCCGCCATCGCCTACGACGACGAGTTGATAGGCGGGCCCACGTTTGCGCTTAACCAACAAAAGCCGGCGCGTAGTAGATGTATTAATTATAAACGATGTGGCAGTTGATTTTAATAAGGGCCGGCGGTTGGGCGCGCGCCTTTCGCTCACTGCGCGACATTGTGTCACTTGGGAGGGAGGAAGGGGGCACGGTGTGGAAGGAAGGAAATGCCAGTTGGTTCCGAGTGGTGGTAGGGTTTCCTGCCGCGGTGGTCTAGCCGGAAATTAATCAAACAGAAATGAGAAATGCTTGCTCCGACATATTAATCGTCGATTCAAGCCTCTCCGTCGATCCAATCCAAATAGATTCTATTCGGGTGGAACCATGTTTGACAGGCCGTTTCATATTGTGCTCGACACAGTGGCATGTATCAGTATCAGTGGCAATATAGAAAATGTGTTGCTAGAATGGAATAATCGTTTTTGCTATTTCTTGTAGCATATCTAGAGTTGATCGGCATGCAGTTGCATAACTTCATATTTTGGTTCTCTTAGTAGTTTATAGAATGTTTGCAAGTTTCTTATTATTTCGTAGTTAGTCACATAAAACTTCATTTTGTTAGTCCATTACATGAATCGATATGCCATTCTTCGATATGCTTATCATAAGTTTTGAAGCTACATTGCTGACCTTTTGATGATTGGCATCAAATATGAGACGACATTCGATCTGCTAAGCTAATACGTGTAAGCTGATAAGGCCCAAATGGCCCCATTTCAACGTTCTTTCATTTTATTTTTAATTAAAAAACTTTGTAACATAACTGGCCATCATCAACCACACATTGTCCTTCGAACAGCAACCAGATCCTCCCAATTACAGGGTCTTCCATGGTGTCGTGATAAACAAAAACCACCACGGGGTTACAATCCTCTAACACCGGACCGGATTTAAGATTCTCAAATTGCCTCACCTCAAAACCGAAATCGGTGGCTAGATTCCCAACCCAACATCCGTCGAACCCAATTTGGTGTGTCCCATCGTGTGTCAGGCCTAACGAGTTCAATCAATCGCAACAGGAAAAGGAGGGAGCCTCGGTCCGTCTGCTGAAAGATAGCGATAGCATTCCGGAAAATCCTTAGCATACGTGACTTGTGACGATCCGGTAAAGGTGTGACTCAGCCGAGGCCCGGCTGAGCGACGAGCCAAGAGTGTGTGTGTGTGTGTGTGGGCCTGCTAGTGATGCGCACAGCCAGCAGGAGCAGGAAAAAGTCCGTCGTGTTGAAATAATGGTTTCAGTGTTCCCCTTTTGATGTGTCGTCACTCGGTCGGTTGGTGCGGGATTTTCCCGTGTTTTTTTTGCGTCTTCTTCTCACAAACACGGAATCGAATTGATTGGAGCACTGCGGGAGACCGGGATGGTTGACAAAACTGACTCACGGCCCGGCTGATCGGCCCTGATTGATCGTGTATGCACGCGCGTGGTGGCAATATTGAATAAATTTCCCTCCCAAGCCTGTCTCGTTCTGAACATGCGATTCCGGAGCTGGAAAGCTATGTTTCACCTGACCAAATCATGCAGAGAACTGTGGCGTGGTCGTCGTCGTCGTCGTTGTCCCTTCAGCGATGCGTGACAATATTTAGAGCCCGACTGAACCAGAGCAGTGCGGTGATATTTGCACAGCGTACGGCGTCTGGCGTTTGGCATGAATAAAATAACTCTGGCCACCACGCCACGATGACCGGTGACAGTTAACTAAAAATGCTGGCCGTAGCGAAAAAAAAGTGGGGAACAATTTCCATCGCACATCGACACCGGGCGATCGTTTGGGGGATAATGGTCCCCCTGATCCGAACGGTCCGGAAGGGCGCACACGCATGCGGCAAATCGTTCGATTTCGATCGTATTTTTGGAGAGTGCGCGCACGTGGGGATCTGGGATTTACCGCCCCCGTGATCCGCTGCTTTCCTGGTCCAGAGTCGTGCCCTCGACGGTCTAAAAGCTAAGGCTGGTGCATGCTTTCTGTATATTGTTGGAGCAGAATTTATGATTTTTTGTTTGTTCGTTGCAAAATCCCCCGTCGCCAACATAAGCCATAGGTTTTTGGGTTCTCCGTTTCTGCAAATGATCCCCGGATCGGTGGACGGTTTGCGGACATAAACGTAAAATAGCTTTCTACTTCAACTGCCAAATTTTCGGAGTGTATGGTAGACCAGATACCAGGGCACCCAGATACCACTGCACCGGAGTGGAACGCAGCATTTCGATGGAGTGGTTTTGGATTCGGTTCGTTAATTTTTACACTCCAGTGCCGCGCCCGAATCGAATTATTCACTCTTGTTGTTGGGCTGTTGTTGAAAGAAAGGAAACGTTTGTCCGACAGACAACACTGCAACACTGTTCCGTGAATGATAAACTCTCGGAAGGCTGGGCCTATCTTCTGCGCTTCCGAGATTAGTCGGTCTGAAGTTGTATAATAATCGGTTGCCCGCTGGTCGAGGCAGGAAATTTGGAGTCCATCTTCGCTGATTGCATTTCACATTAACTCTTTATTAGCGGCAGTAAACCTGTGGTTGGGCCGGGGGTAGGGGGTGAGCAATACCGAAACGGAATGATCAAAGTGTGTAGCTTATGGGCTTGAGAGGAACCAGAAAGAGGTTCTTGCCTTGAGAGGATCACTGGAGCATGCTGTTATGGCGACGACGATGAGCCCATGATGATGATTAGCATAAATGGAAGGTTTGGTGGTTACGTACAGGAGTTCTCTCAAGAGTTATGATTTATACAATGATCGTTCGGTTTCAGCCGATCAGTGAAATGAGCGGGAATAATTGCATTACACCGATCCCGTGGTAAAAAGCTCTGTTGGAATATCTGATGGATTCATGCTGGAAGTGCTGACAGAATAGTATGAGAATATCTACCGCTTGCAATTTCAACAATTTCACTCGGTAGTAAAAAGATGAAACATTTGCTCGATATGTGGCTCGATAATGACCATCGCCCCGTCGCCCATGCGGAATGTTACCTGAAAAGTCATTAGCAGTCGAGTATGCGAGTGTCATTACACTCCCCAGCACTAGTGACGGCGGTCGATGGCATCCAGCATCCGAAAACTTTGGCTCTCGAATCGTGGTGTCCGCTGGTTGCCAGCATCATCAAAAATGAATCCAAAAAAGTTCTCCCTTTACCATAGTCCCGCAGTTATGCTAGGCGGCTCTCGCATCGACATTTTGGGAGTTTCAAAATTACTCAGCAGCAGCCAGCAAAGTGCCGCTGCATTGGTCCGCATGACGCGTAGAGACCGTAGAGAGATGATCTCTGGATCTGGATTACAAAGTTCCGCCCAGTGTGAGCGCCCACTATCGGCCGGTCGGTCACCGGAAATTCAACACACGAAATGACCAACTTTCGACGGCCGCACTTCCGGGCATCGATCATAAATCATGCAACACGCTCCAAACCGGTCTGGGGCTTTTCCGTCCGTTGGGTTCGGATAGGGGTGATGAAAGGGGTGGAATTTATGCACCCCTAGGTGCCCCATTTCGGTTTCGGTTCTATTCAGTTCCTGGCGTGTCCAGTCGAAGCGAGATGTAAGTGTAAAGGGGGTTTTCCATTCAATCATCCAAAAGCAGTCCTCACCCCTGGGTTTCGATGCTGAGTCAGCGCCATTTTTAACGGACATTGCAATTCATCTGCAACTCGCAATCGTTTCCCCGCACCGACCGCATTCCGTAATGCATTAGCCGCGGTGTCATGGCCGGTGTCGGTGTGTGGTTATTGGGATTTTTTCCCTCCATTTCTCTTTATCGAAACTTGTCTTATCACACCAGCGGGCACCATTCCTTCAGCCTGGCGCATCGATGCATACCCCTTCCCCCGGGGAAGGGGTTCAGCGAGTTTGCCATTTCCAAACCATAAGTGAGTGATGAAGGGGTTTTGGTGTGGTTCCAGTGACCATCACCTCGGATGGTAAAGATTTCTCCCAAAAGTTTCGAATGTCCGTCCATTCCGTCCATTTGGTTTATATAGGCCCCTGGGAGCGAGGAGAGAGCGCACTCTTCGCCTCTTCCCCTTACCACCGAAGTGGACAGCACAGCGATGGCACGAAGATGATGAATTATAAGCGTGCTTTTATGATCCTTCTCGATAGCTGGTTTTCGTGGCCATTCGAGTACACGCTTTTATGGTTGTGCACCGGGCCAGTGGCGAGTGCAGTGGCCAGAATAGCACCCCGGCATCATTATAAATTCGAAAGTGTGTACAATTGGGAACCATCGGTCCACTACCGAGTGCACATGTTTTGTGCATAACATATGCTGGCGCTTTTTTATGCTGTAAAGGACCGACCGAACACTCCCATGGTTACTCGATCACTTACTGTACTGTAGCCAGGATGGACCATACTGCGATGGATGGGAGTTTATAAGCAGCAATTGCAATCCATCATAAAATATTGAACGGATATTGGATAACGGGTTGCGTCTGCTTCGTTGCCCGCCCGAGGTGTGCTGACGATGGCCATGCTGCTGCTGCTGCTGCTGCTGCCAGGCGTCCATTTCGTTCCTTTTATTGCTCGCCCTTATCTCTCGTCCTGCACTTGGCAAATCGACCAAGTTCCGGACGACGTGTGAGCGAGGTATTGCTGCTAGTGCTGCTGCTTAGCCTTTGGGGGGATATTTGTCAGTTTCTTTTATGCGCTGGCTTCCACTGAACGGGCGACTCGAAGAGTGAATGGACCTGCGGGATTCAGCACTGGCTGCAGGATGCAGAATATAGAGCAATCGCTTGATCGATGATACGAATGCATTTTTTTTTACCAGTTTGCTGCTGCTACTGCTGCTAGACGGTTGGTTGGTGATCTGCTGGAGTGTGGCTAATTTTGTTCTAACCATCATTTATCCCGTAGAGAAACATAAGTCGCGATAAGTAACAGTAATGTTGCGCGAACTGGTGGTAACCATCATAAACCGGTCACCGTACCGTGCCGAGCGGGCGTACCAAGTGGAACGCACCATACGCAGCTACTGGTTATGGTTTTTTTCCTTTATAAAAAAGCAGAAAAAATTGGCTACAACCCAACGGACCATAAACGGTGCCACAGCGAAGCCAGCGCTCTGTTCACCCCCGGTGTAAATGCATGTTTTATGCCGCCCTCTTTCTCGCTCATTCTCCCAGTCTCCCGTAAGGGGGGCTTAAGCGGTCGCTCTGTTTTGTGTCACAGAAGCGCGAGCGCGCCCTCGCAGCCGTCATCGAAGCGCGAGGCTCCCGAAGCCTGGACAGCGGACAAAAGGCGAGATCTTATCCGTCGGTGAAAGGGATTCTAACCACATACCCTGCGCGTTGCTGCTGCAGGTGAACAGGCGAGGTTCTAAGCGAGTGACGGAGCAACACGAAAAGATGTGTCAATGTGGTGTGTTGCACCTGTGTGAATGTGCGTGCGTGCATGTGGTTGATATTCGAGCTCGTGCTGCGGTGAGGGCGCCATAGTGATGGCGGTTGAATCATTTTAATTAATTGTCTCTAGAGCCTCTCGAGTGTAAATTCGTTCACCATTCGATGGT
>NC_064874.1:77188556-77221056 GCF_943734745.1 Anopheles darlingi | reverse complement strand
TTCTGGCTGGGAAATTGGAACAGCACAAACGCACACGGCTGTTCCGAGCATGCTACCACTCGCTGGTTGAGTTCCGGAGACATTTCGCAGGAAAATTCATCTCGTTGATATAGGGGAAAAAGGATGGAACTGGCATGGATTGTGTTAGTCGGTAACCTGGCAGAACCCACTTTAGAAAACCCGTTGGTATGATCGTTCGCTCAGAAACGGGAAAGGAAACCTTGGATTGCCCGAACCGGGAGTCTCGCTCCATGTAAGGTTTCAGCAACGAGCGATCGGAGCTCTACTACACATTATTAAGCGAGCAAACCGTCGCGTGAAGGCTTCACCTTCCGCTTCCTCGTGAGCCTCGTAGGTATAGGAGGACACAGAGCGGAATTGCCGGATTAGATACGCGGAGCCAACCGGGAATCCCCTCCCGGTATCCGGATCCGGAGTAGCACGCTTCATTGAATCCAAATATTTCCGGATTCCCATACCACGGGCGGATTCTGTGTCAAATCCGGAAGTGAGGCGTCGGCACTACACATGCCTTAGCATAATGTGGCCTGTGCAACCTGCCGATAGCACATTTGCTGTGTCGAATGGTGACCTCCGGAAGAAACAGAACGGACGTTGGTTGCTCCGTAACTCGATTAGAAGGTCTTAGAGTCTTGATTCTGCTTTGAATCTTTCAGCACCTCCAGATTCCGGGAAGTGGTTTCTATAGACGGAACTGTCCATCGGCACCGTACTTGGGGATAAGAAGCATGGAAGGCGCGCTGGATGAAATCTTTCTAGTTTCACTTTCAACACGTGCCAAAAGTGGGTTCTTAAAGTTGTGACACAGCGACAAGCAAAGGCCTGCAGACCCTTCCAGCCGGTCTTCTCATTGGCAGATGAACCTAATCTACGTCATGGCACCTTGATGAGGGTCCCTTTCCGGGGACTGTTTCCGGTCGGTCGCATTTGGCCATTCGGCGAATGTTTCCATGGGCATAAGTTCATGAATTGAACCACTGTCTCTTGCTCTTGATATCTGATGCTATATCCGGCTTGAAAGTGCCAAAATTATAGTCAATTATGGTCATAATGTAGATGAACGGAGTAATCAATACCCTTTACTCATGAAGAGCTCAAGTAGAATTTAATCGCAAGAAAAACTATAATTAAATGATAAATCGGAATCGCCGTTACTGGAAGATTTTTCGGTCCCATCTTTACCGTGCGACACCTTCGACTAAATATGTTTTTCATCATTTCATCCCACCGTGCACCCGTGCTAATGGTACGCTTCGCACGAAACATCAGATATTTAAAATTCCATTAAGCGCACGCAAAAATACGAACCAGCAAATCCGGCTCTAGTAGCACCATTTTATACCTTTTTTGCGGCGCAAAAGCATAGTGGAAATGTGTGGTGCTGAGCCAGTGTGGTTTCGTCGCCGAAGCAGAGCTAAAGCCATTTTGCTTGCCTCCTTGCGGGCACACTCATTAGGAATGCATTCGTTTGTTTGTAGTAATTTTTACCATTTTTTTTTCGCAGGCCAAGAAAATCCTTTTTGCAGTTAGCATTCGTAAATTCAACTGCTTAGCGCTCCGTGGTGCCAAGCAGTTCTGGTCTGGCCTACGGTCGGTACTCGCTTGTTTTTCTAATGAAGCAATTTTTCAACTACAAATGCAATCTACACAGTGCTGAAGTGCTACCCTCCAGTATGGCCCAGTTCGCACCGAGCACCGAGATTCTCCGTGATATGGTGTACACCACCACCACCAGCACCGGTAGCCGGTACCGGCACCACCGGCAAACAGTGCTCGGCTCGACCGGAGCTGCTGGTCGTAATTTGATGCGACCAGGAAACGACCGGTGTCCCAACAAAAAGGGGTCCCTCAACCGAAACTGAATATTAATTTCAGTCGCATTGTTTCACCGGCAGCACCCGTACCCCGTCATTGAAAGCACGGCACACCTTACTGTTGGCCACTCTAGCTGGTGGTTCAGGATGACGCCTGGCAGCGTCACCCATACAGCTAGACCGCTGCTGCTGGTTTGGTGTTCTCGCCAAACAGTCATGCAGTTGTGTGCACCGTACTGCACAAGAGGAAGCACAATACAGGAGACGCGTAATTTGAAAGATGCCAGCAAAGTGGAACAGAAATGGTGATGGAACAATCCGCAAGTCTAACCTTGTGCTTGGGTCTATGCTTTGATCTTTTCTTTCACGAACATGGAAACATTAAAAAGAGATTGCTTATGGAAAGAGGAAGGAAGACGCTCTCGGCAAGATTAGCCTTCCGTCGGGATGTGAATTGTTTCTACTTCCTTTATGCTCTATTTATGACCATGATGATTATGTGTTAAAGAGCAAAAGTTCGTCTTCAGAAGCCGTGTGTGTGTGTGTATGTGTGAGCCCGGCGACCATTTTACAACCATCGTTAAAGTTCTTCAGTTTGGCGACTGTTCCACTTGTTGGAAACATTAAATTGTGACATATTTAGCTGAAATCATAAAACTGATGAGCACCGGCTTATGCTTGTTTAACGATGTTCTAAACACACCATATCTCACGGCACCAAGATACCAAGAGTAATCACCGGGCTTGACAAAGTTGACCTTCTCACCGTATCAGCACTTCGGGTCCAGGTGGCCATCATATGGGTCAATTGCCGTATATTAATCTCCATAAAAGACTATGATTCGCCGAGGAATAGAAGGTAGCCGAATGGGAGGATGGTGCTGATGACACCGGTAAGCCAGCCAATTGGACTAGAGACACACGGCTGCTGGCTGGATTGATAAGAGACAGTTCCCTGGCACTGCTTCGGAAGCGTATGTCGCGAGCAGATATCAAGCCACCTACTTGAATCACAAAAAAAGGATCATTCTGCCTGTATGTGTTGGTGTCCCTGGCAGCTGCGAGCTGAGAATAAAAACGAAAAAGAGAGAGGAAAAAAAAACGGAATCCGAATACCCTGACCATAACGTTCAGAAATCATTTTGGCTGATTCCCAGGCGTAACCTAGTTTCTCTCTCTCTCTCTCTCTCTCTCTCTCTCTCTCTCTCTCTCTCTCTTTTTTTTTATTTCTTTATTTGTCGCACTGACCACCGACCGTCGTCTCACATGAATATTTATGAAATCTATGCTTTGAATGGGCGTTTAATTCACCATCCACACCGCTTTGATGCAAGTGCCGACGAAAGATGGCCACCGTGTCCCGTTTGCATGATGAATTCGAAAAGCGTTGGCAAATGACCAGCTGAAAGATGGAACACACAGGCATGCATTGGCGTTGGACGTGGTTGGTGGCGGTCAGCTGGTGGTGCCTAGTAGTACCTGGTACTCACGCACACGGACGTTGATTAAGCTTTCGCGCCTTGGTTTGGCGCCGGCCAATATCCCCGGTAGCCGGGTAATGATGATGCTGGCGCTACTTCCATCGGTAGCTACGGAGAGACCGAGACGTGCAAGTGATCAGCGAGCGCTACGGAAGTGACTGATGAGTACACGGTGTACCGAGTGGTCAGTGTTGCGCTGATGACTCGATGACATTTGCACAGCGCTAAGCGCTGTGAGCTGATGAACCTAACCCTCACCACAGTCTTGCCAGGTTGACATTTGATGCTGTGTGAACCCGGAATTAGCTTCATTCTCTCTGCATATTGGTGCTGCTGCTACTACTACTGCTGCTACTAGAGTAGTGGCGAGTTTAATTTCGTTGATTGAATCAAGGCGAATCGCAATCGTGACTCACCTGCGTAACACGTGAGAGAGATTGGATGAGTTAACAATTGCCAGCGATCCCGCAACGACGCAACTAATCAGAACACCTTCTGTGCCAATTGGGCGCAGTGGTTGGGCGCGCTCTTGTCGGCATGTTTCGCGCAAAACCCACGCCTTTCCCACGTCCCCGCGTCTTATCAGTGTGCTTTTGTCGGTATTTGCTTTGCAGATGATCAGCGCATCTGTCGGGAACAAACTCGGCTACTCGCGGCCCCCCGTATTGTGCTACCCAACAACATCGCTATTTTCAATAACAGCTCATTTCAATTAAGTTCCACAATACCGTCCCGAAAAAGCGCGAAACTTGTGTCAGTCGGGGCGGCGGGAAAAACGCAGTTTCACACTTGAACGATGCTCAATGGTGCGTTCTGGGGGGGCGCTGGTGCTCGGGACTGGAGCTCAGGTCTGGTGCCACTGTTGCGCCTTCGGTGAACAGAATCATCCGCAGTGCCACAGTGCGGGATCGGTCACACATTTGCATCCGCAAAACAGCTGTTTCGTCGGCATGAAACTCGTTTGGCGGCAGCGATGGCAGTGCCGCCCAATGCCAATGGGTTGTTATGCTTGGATGGGTTTCGATGTTCGTTAATTCGCTGTTCAGCCGCGGTATCAGCTGGTTGCGTGGTGCCGTACCCTGCCCTGCTCTGTTCAATCCCCCGGGGGACGCACCAAACGCAACAATGCCAAGGTCGAGCATGGGAATCATATTTTTATTGACATTCGGGCGACGATGCGCTGGCGTTCGCTGGGTGTGGCCGCCAGTGGTGCAGTGGTGTCGGTGAGTGGGACACAACACACTGCTAATGATGTTTATGGGCACTATGTTTGCAATGATGGTGGTGGTGGCTTTTATGTTTCAACGCAACGGCACTAACGCGGCGCCGTAGCGGCTGGCGAAATTAAATGGAACATACTTGAACAGCGTGCGCCAAACCGCACGCACTCCACCATTTTGTGCGATTTGTTGGTTAGACGCGCTCCCTGAATAGCCGAAACACCTGTGTTTCACTCAGCGTATGATGCGATACGATGAAATGAGCCCGAATTATGGAGTAGTATAGGTGATAGGTCGCGTTTGCAATTGCTAACGAAGGAACTAATGAAGAGCCGCTGGGGTCGATAGAAGGTGCCTTTGAGCCTCATCTCGGGCTCCGTACGATGGATTGAACCTTCATCAAATTATTAATACGCTCTGATCCTCGTCTCAGTGGATGTTCAACGACGTCTCAATCGAGAATGGATGCTACCGTAAGGACCTTCGCAAAAGGACATACATTCATAACTGTCACTTCGATGCTATCTTCGCACACACACACAAGCACACGGTTCAGTGACCTACCAGAGTAGGGAAAGTGGCGAATACACTTTATGTAGCAACACCTGGTCCAACGTCAACACCCAAAACGGTTTTCATGAAACGAGGTTCGCGTATTGCCAACATGACGCGTGTTTGAGGCACGTATAGTATAGTAACGAATTTGGGCGCGCTGATGCGAGTGTTCCCTTTTTCCGTTCCGCCGGTCAACTGTCGGTTTTTAAAACCTGGTACCACGTCGAAGACGTGACGCGTGACAGTAACGAGGGTTGTCAACGGGGTTACTTCAATTCAACAGCCAACGCAGCCCTTTGCGGGAAATCGATGGAGAGTGAAGGATGCAAGAGGGGGTGGGGTGGTGCGAGTGGAGGATTGATTGGTGAAGGTGACGCGCTGCTGCGAGCAAGTCGAACTTGTTTATGCTGGGGACTGCGGATGCGAATCGTTTTTCTTGGGAAATAAAAGTGTCAAATGGATTTCGTATCGTTGTGAAAATGGAAACACCGGTGGGGTGGGGTGAGACATCGATTCGAGTGCATCGCGTATCGTAGAACGTTCCGCGAAACAATCAAACTGACTCTTTACAGCACATTGCGAAAGAGATGGTGTTTCCGTGAACCGAATCCATGTGTCAACGACGAAGGATCGAACATTCATTTGTTTCACATTTTGTGGAAACGAGAACTCGTATTTCATTCCAATTTCAGATGTTTCGTTAATAATTTATCAACACTTCCAGAAACTCAAGTAATGGGATACAACGTTCTTGTGCTATCAGTTACCTTTGCAACCTTTACACCAGTCGCAGTTGATGACGATTGATTGCGACATTTTATAAACGTCATGTTTCAAATAGGAGATGATAATTCAATTGATCTTTCTTAATGCCATGTTAATTAATTGAATTATTTTTTTTATACTTTCTAGGTAATATGGACTCAACCGGTGGTAAAAGCAGAGCCTGGGAAGAGTCTCGATAGTACCCGTATTTACGTATGCAGCTGAGCCTTGGACCTGGTGCCGAAAGACCGAAACTATCTTTTCCGCGTTAGAGCGGAGGATTTTCAGATAAATTTTTAGATTTTTAAGACCATCTAGATGGACAGAGAGAAGTTAGGCGCAATCTGAGATGTAGCGACAGTATTGACATTGATTGGGAGGTAGTTAGAACAGCGAAATCGGCAACGACGTCACTCGATCACGAGCGGTGGAAGGATCTTCTGTGGTAAGCCGAGAACGGTTGTCACTTCTGGCACCGAATAAGTACAAGTAAGTGAAAGTATTTTCTGACCAAAATTGAAATTTATCATTTGTTTTTAAAACAATATTATATTGCCTTCGAATGTATTTACCTGTCTATGTATTTACAAGTAATTATAAGCCAGTATTCTCACGGTTAACGAAACATATTAAGGTGATAGTTTTTTAAAAGAATTGCTTGCTGCTGGTTAGCACTCCTGGCAAGGGCAATATGAGGCAATCTAATTACTGAATCAACCACAACCAACACTAAGAACGTCGTTTGGGCCATGTACGCGCGATTGTGCGTGGTGGACCATTTAGACTCCCATTTTCTTCCCATAAAAACCATAGTTAACGCACTTCAACCCAGCCGTGCCGAGCCAATGTCGGTAACTAGCAATCCGGCTGGTTAGCGCACGCCGGCACCAACCAGGTGTTTACCATCTCCGGGGAGCGTACGGAGGAGTCTTTAAGATTTTATTATTTAATTAAAATAACGCAACCGGGAAACCAGCAACAGCGGCGGCCACGGAACAAACGCTCGAACCGGTCGATGGCTTCTTGGGCTGGGTTAAAATTAGAATAACTCGACCGTCGTCCCGTTAGCCTGCCAAAAGTTTCTTAGTGTTCGAGTTGTTCGAGAACTACTCCGTTTCGAACAGGGAAAACACCGAGTGGGCTGTCCACATAGGCCGCCTTCAGTGCTTTCGCGGCACTCACCATTGTCTTTGTGTTTGGCCTTCCACCGCAGTGGGAATGGTTCGGTTTAATTTGGCCAACGGTGACAGCAATCAGACACAGCAGAGCCCCTCGACGACGAGGTACATCTGGCAAGCGAACGGATTACCGAAGTCCTTTTCGAAGTGTGCTCACGAAGGGATTACAGGTCGAGGCTCGAGGCCCGAGGTGGGTGTTAAAGTGTGAACACGCAATGTCTTCCACAGATGCTCACAACCGACGCTTACGAGATGCTCCACACATGGCAGCAATTAGGGCAAACGATGCCTATGAGCACAGCTGCGGGCCGCGTTCCGATTACGGTTTGTGCGAGTTTGGTATCGCATTCCCCAAAACCTTAACGGGCAAGTGCTGATGGTGTCAATGATAATGGAAATCCGGCTTAACGCGGAGAGCGGCCAACAGAAGGACCGCGGGTGCGGGCTTACAGGATGCTCTTACACAACTTGTCACTTGCCAGGAGTCAGGCTTGGTAGTCAGCCTCCTGTAGCCAATACGCCAAAGTCCAGTGCTGCGAAAGGACGACCCTTCTGAACGGATTATCCTTCCATTCGGAGGAGTGCCTATGCTCTGGGGAGCAGTCGCACAAACACTCGCGCGCGCGCGCTTTGATGTGTATTCTGGGTCAGTCGGCGACATGCCGGTTTCCCCGTGACAACTATTGTCCTCGGGAGCAAAAGGAAGTGTAAATAGACACTAAGCTCCACTTGAGCACACACACATACACACACACTCACACACGAGCAACCTGGTGGCCATCGCTAGCCAACGACTCTCGGCTTATCAGCACACCGGATCGCACGCCGCAGCGAACGGACCGCTGGACCTGGTGTCTGACCACTTGACGGCAAAAACAAACATGCCCAAAGTGTCGGAATGAATTCGTCAAGCCACTTCAACAGCTTGAGCTGCAAGAGCCGAAGCCTTTCAACGCCGTACACGGACGCGCTCCTTAGAAACCGTGTCAAGCGAAGCACCTGCTGGCCTCTGGCGGATGCAAAAGCAATCAGGAACCAGCGAGACCAGCGTCAGGTTCAATCTCACCCCCCAAAAAAGGGGAAACCATTAATTGGAGCAACTCGTTGTCCCTCTCGTTCCGGCACTGTTGGTGTTTCCTTGATTTCTTAAACAATGAAACAAGATACCAGCGACTCCGATCCGTTCTCGGCCCTTGATCGCTGTCGTCGTCGTCGTCTTCGTCGTCGATTTCCGCGGTTTCATCTGGTTGGCTGAGAGCATATAATTAGGGCTAGGGGCTCAGCACATAATTTCGGCGTGTCACGGTGAAGCGCAGGTCCGGGTAGATCCCGATAATTCGAAGGTTTGCCGCCATGTAATTGAGGGGGGAAAAGATCAGCTAGTTTAGAACACCACCAAAGGGAGGGTGACTGTGACAACCATCTTCCCGATTCGGGTCCCGCGTGTGTGTGTCGTGTGTGAATCTTAGCGAGCGGGATTCCACACTCGGACCAATTAAATGCTTAAGAATATCTGCTTACTCATGCAAACGCACCCCAACGCCCCTCTCGGAGGCAGATCAATTTCTTCGATTGCATGCCTACCGTGGCCGGCAGCAACTCGGTGGAGCGTGCAGACAGCACGCGGGAGCAAAGGAATTAGAGTTTGATTTGGGTTGGATGCGCCACATCAGCCCTAATCGGATGTGTCGGGGGTTTAGGTGCTTCGGTTAAAATGCTTTATTTGCCTTGTGAACTGAGCATTAGGTACAATTAGGAGAGGGCGAAGGTTTCTGGCAGGCTCGGGAGATTGCGTGACTCGAGGTTGTTCCAAAGCTTTTCCCCTTTTCCCAGGCTTATACCAATAAGATTGAAAGTGTGCAAAATGTTGTTCTTTTCCCATGAAATCCTCCTAATTTTTTTTATTGGAAAATCATTTGAAAAAACATTTATCTGCAATCATACAATCGCTTGGGGGTAGAGATGTCTTATGCTGATGGAACAAGGCATGATGGCTTCAAAAATACCCTTTATAAAAGAGTTTTCAGATGTACTTTTAATGTTTAAGCAGTATAGTGAGTGTACAGATTTATATTTTAAACAAGTAAATTATTCATTGTCGACGGCTTTATAATTTACGCAACTAATAACAAGAACATATTTGACAGCATCCTCCCTGATAAAACTAGGCCTCTTTTGATAAGGAATGGCAAAAATGTTTAATCTAAATCATTGTAGCGTCTTTATTTTTAATCTGCATAAAAACATACCCATAAAAGATTAATCAAACAAATGCACTCCAATCCTGTTAGTGGCATTCGAAACGAGAAAAACTAAGTAACAACTAGCTGCAACTTGCACTCGTTGTAAAACGGCAAAAAAAAACAAAATTGTCGCATCCCGAGGGCTTTTCATTTGGCACATAGAATGTCCATTGTGCTAGATGGACAAGTTGGAAAAACCGTGTAAAATAGAATGAATTCCCACCATCGCAACCGAATTGGTTATCGTGTGGAAAATCGATCAAAGCAACTACCACCGCGGTCGCGCCAAGCCAAGTGCCATTTCGTTCGTGTTTTTCATTTCGCGGAACAATCTGCATGTGATGCTGGGCCGGGAGGAACACCATCGCGTTTACTTTTCGCGCGGCCAGGCAACCGTGACCGTGTGAAAACAGTGGTTCGGACAGCGCACAAACCACCGAGATCCGATGATTGGCGACGATGT
Source organism: Anopheles darlingi (assembly GCF_943734745.1). NCBI lineage: Eukaryota > Metazoa > Arthropoda > Insecta > Diptera > Culicidae > Anopheles > Anopheles darlingi. Next base: position 77,211,316 of record NC_064874.1, on the reverse strand, counting down.
CGCCGACGCTCACCACCACACTTGGCCCTTAGCTTAGCGAGTTTAGCTCCACATTTCACATTTTTTCTTCATTTTCGAAGAATCAACACACAGCAGCCATCACGCGGTGAGTGTTGGGCGCACGTATGTCCATATGGTGGCCACGGTTCCATCCCTCCGAAGCGTCCGTTCTGATTCGTTTCAACAAAGCACCGACCGTCGATGCACCGCCGGACACTCGAGCGGCTTGTTGTTCAATTAAGAGCTAAAAGCATAACATCGCCAAGCGGGGGATGGGCCGCCGCACGTGAAAATCCGTGAGACATTCAGGACGGATGAAAATCCGTACCCGTCGCTGGTATTTTCCGGGGAAAAAGGGCTTTTAATCTGATGCGACAATGGCCGTGCCGCGAGAAGGTTCGAACGCTGGCTCACGATAAAGCTACGTAAGAACAAAAGCGAGAACACACACTCACATTCGGTCGGTCGGGACCCCCGAACTCGTTAGCAATAAAATGCAATCAACGCGTGTTCATCAAACCGAGTATGTGTGTGTGACATCGAGGGATGGCATAGCAGAGAACGGTACCCTCGGACACCCCCTTGGGCCTATCGCGGGCCAGGGACCCCTTTAGTACCCTCGCAACCATCCGCAGCATAATCACTTCTTGTTACAATGAATGGAACGCACCATCAACCCCCCGAAAACCAGGTCGCCGGCTTGTTGGTGCATGCGAGTGGCGTACCGAATCATATTTCCGTTTTCATTCCATGATTACGATTTAATGTTTCGACGGGTTTCTACGCATTGCACCGCCAGCTCCGACACTGATTCGTTTCGTGCGCTGCAGGAGCATGGGATCGGACCGGCATTGAGCTTACCTTTGGGAAGCTTCTCAGGTTACTCCTTCTAATCGCCCCCCGGGAACAAAACAAACGATCGCGCGGTCGTTGCACGCCGGGCCGGGCCGGGACAGGATACGATGCGGTCGCTCTCCTATTTCGCTTTCGCCAACCGTTTTACGCCGTATAACATTTCATAATCCGCAGTCGACACACACACACACACGCACACGCCAGAACACCTGCCACTGGACACTTTGGTGGGTGTCAATTGAGCCTCTGATGGGGGAGGGGGTCTTTCTATTTTCCACACTTCTTCGCCTCGCGTGAGACCACCTCACTGCACTGCACCTTCAACACTAAACACACCAAAGAGCGGCCGCACTTTACACTCGAGTGAAAACGGTTGTTTGCTGGAAAAAGAGGGAAAAGACGATTTCACGGTTAAAACAACGGCGGGACCGACCGCGACGCGACAATAACGACGTTGACACCAGGAAAGGATAATCCGATCTGCAATTATTGAATTACACGTAACGCAGCGCAACGCAGCGAACGAGCGACGTGACCGTAAAGCATCCATCCTGTCTGAGACTCTCGGAAGGAGGCCTCAACACCGTAACCAGCACGATAACCAGCACCGACAAGTCTCCTGCTCCTGGCTCAAAGACTCAAAACAAATCGACGATAATCCGATCATTTCACTTCTGGCGTCTTTTTCCCGATTTTCGCTCTTCCTCTACACGGTAACACCTGGTCAACGTGTTTTTGCACCAACAACGTTGGATGGGGTTCACGCACAACTGCACAGACACACACACACACACACACACAGAAAGGACACAGCATGCATAAGAGCCGGGCACACGGCTGCCGCAACCAAGCTGCATGGCGCTTTGTTTGAAGTTTTGTTCGATTGACCACGGCAGGGTGCCAGCAGGAACAGCAACGAGTACCTACCGGTGGCCCTTGTCCGCTTCCGTCGTTGGTCCGGGTCGGTTTCGGGGAGGGAGAAGAAAAAAAAACCGAGGGGAAAAAGAGAAAACACGGAAACGGTCACCGAAGCCACACCAAAATTTATGATTTTGTGCCCGCCTAACGATTATTTCTTAATTGTGTCCCGATTGCTGGGCCGGCCTCGTGAACGACCCACGGAGCCACAGGATTACATGATTTCCGATTCTATTACCTCGAGCCGAGGCCGGTAGCGGGTGCGCGCGTGTGTGTACGCGTGTGTGATTGTGTGGTTTTGTTTGTTTTCTCGCCAACGGCGCTTTTCACACACGTTGCGGCGATGCACTGATCCTTGGAAGGTGCTTTCATGAGATTAAATTAAGGAAAAGGCGAACGGTTAACGAATGCACACGAACGACCACTCAATCCACGGGATGTAATAGCAATAACCGGAAGGGGACCACACGTGTCAGTCACCGAAAAAACTATCTCATGCGCGGTCCTCGTGATGCACATAAATCAATTGCGACGCTGTTCGTAGCCGCGGCCACCCTGCGTGCGTGTGTCGGTCTGTCCTACTGATTAGCAGGAGAGAGGTAAAGGGATCATAAATCGACGCACCGAGCGAACAGATAGCAGCAACCAGCCAGCCAGGACCCTTCGTCAGGACGAAACGCGCCTCTCGAATGCGTTCCGGTTCCGTACACACACCGCGGCTCGTACCTTTTCATATATTCGACGTAAGCACGAACGCACGCGTTGTTATGCTAGACCACGCGACGACACCACCTGCGGACGATATATCGTCTCTTCCGCTCCGAAGCCGAACTGAAACTGAAACGCATGGAGAAGCATGGTGCTGCTGCTTCGTCGTCGGCCGCCAGTAGGTAGTGAAGGGAGTCCGGTGGTGGTCTGTCTCGTCTCGGTTCATTCACGAGAACAACCTTTCGTGCGTTCTGCTGGCACAGCATAGCATGCCGAGCGAAGCATAGCATAAGAATTAGAACGCGCGAGGGGTTCATCCGCTCGTCGGGTTCGTTGTTCACTACTCGGAACCGCATTCGGTCGTCGCTGAATCGGTTGCCAGCCAGCCAGCCAGCCGGCGATGACACACGCAGCGAGCGCAGTGCAATGGAGGTGCATATTTTAAACAATCAACGCGGATAACAAAAAAAATCTCTCCCGATTCTAGGCCGCTCGGGTGGCCCCGGAGTGTTGTGTTGCCTTTAGCGGAAGGGTTTCCAGCGAGGAAGGGTGCGCTATTTCGAAGGGGGGTGACTCAGATGGTACGTTTTGCGAAGGGTTTTGGCGTTTTCTCCCGCTTTTTTTTTTGCTGCTTTAGAAACAACTCCGGAGGTCTAGTTTCATGCTCATCCGTTGGTGTCCCTTGAGGGAACACGCACACACACACACAGACAGACACACAGACACGGATGTGCTGCTGGTGCTGCAGTTTCAGACTTTACTTGGTGCATTATTGTTGGGCGAATCTGCCCGAGAGAGAGATAGAGAGAAAGAGAGAGGCCAAAAAGATGGGTTTAAACAGTGGCACATGACCGTTATCGTGGCACGAGGGAAACACAACACGGGGGCCGAGATTTTGCAGTGACGCTGCGTCACGCGCGGCGTTGTTTGTTTTACGCTGATGCGCTGTCGATACGCCTCGAGGCCGAGGCGAGGATTAGTGGTTTATTGTCGCGCCAGTCGTCCCGTGCGTCCGTTTGATCGGAAATTTGCAAGTTTGCATTTCGGTTTGACTTTGATTTATTGGATGCAAGTCGATCATTCACTTATCGGTCGGGGGAGACATCGGTAGATTCGTTTGATTTGCGAAATCATCCAGAGTTGTGATTAATTTCCAGCAATGGATGCAATGTTATAGCAAATGAAATCTATTTACCATGAATGATGGATCAAAAGACCAACAAATATTAATGTTTGCGCTATCTAATTCGTCAGTTCATTTCAGGAAGTTAATAAATGGCAATGGCATCATCCAATGTAATACACCAAATTTGCATATCGAAATCTAATAACTTTGTTCTCGGAATGGTTGCCTAGCTCGTCAGCGTACCCTTCAGCGTATGCATAATGTACACATTCTTGCCAAATATTACACAACATATTGACAACGAGCATACATTTGTCACAACACGGTGCACAATGATCCGGTAATCAATCCAGGAACTTCTGGGAATTTTGCATATCATCACCGACAACAAATCTCATCATTCGTCTCATAAAATTTGCGTTGGAAGCGGATAAAAATTCGTCCAAAATGCGCTACAGCCGGTGCAACTACGACAGTGAAAGGCTACGGCAGGATTCACGTCCCGTTCATGAAACCATACACCATTTCGTCCGATTTATATCGAGATCTCGTCGTTACCGCGTGTCGTTTGATCTTTTTACAGAGCCAGATAAAACGCTGAGCCGTTCGGCATGCTCAGCAATGTTTGCCGCGTATTAACAACACCGATTACCTCGATGGTCCCCTTTTTCGGGAGCTGGAGTAAAGCAAACAGAAGGGATTTGTCATCATGTTGCTAAAAGAAAAAAGGGGTGCGCCAGATTGCGCCACGAGCGGCGTTCCGCCTATTTGTGGAGATTCTTTTCGAAACAAAAACCCCATCCCCGGCATTCCGGTTTAATTTCGTTTACTTTTATCCCGACATTTCTGTGGCTCTTCTGCGATTCCGAATGTCTCCGATTAAAATGGTCCTAGTCGTTTCGGAGCTACGCTGGAAGTTGGAGTTGGAACTATTTGGGATACTTTTCGCTCACAGAGGACAGTGCGTATGCGAACGCACCCCAGGTGCAACTTAAAAGGCGAGTAAAAGGCGAGGAAATGCTTTCACTTTGCTCCTATCAATCAAACCGGTCCCTTATGGCCCTTGTTAGCTACGGAACCACCCCGGTTTCGGTCCTGCCAGGCCATTCGATATTGACGCATTCTCGTAGCACATATTTTCGTCCTTTTCGTGCCGTTGTCCGGCCCCCGTTCACCGTAGCTATCGGAATTGGAGGTGCGTAAGGTACGACGCAATATACCTTCCCCCTTGAATCCTGCGGAATCCTAGTTCTGGTGCGCCGAGAAAATCCTCTTTCCATTTGCCTTTGCACGTGGTGCGCGGTACGTCTGCTGCTGGTGAGGTGTGGCGTGGATATAGGAAAGGTAAACAATGCAGGAAAGCACAAACACAAAGGCCAAACCAAAACCACCACCGGTCGTCGATGATGATGATGGTGGTGGTGGCGATGATGATGATGATGATGGGATAATCGATCTATTCCATCACAAATTGATCGCATTACGACGCGTCACAGAATGGCGAGCTGGCGGGGCTACCACACCACACCACCCCAAAGGCCAAAAACCTTTTCAAATATTGCGAACCAACCGGTCAACCAAACCAGGGGTGCGCGTGTGTGTGTGTGTGTGCTGTTGAGACAAAGGAGAATCAAATAGAAATTGCGCATTGTTGTTGCTCGTAGCAGATAACAATCGCGACTAGATGGTCCCATGATGATGATGATGATGATGATGCCGCGATGGCCTCACACTGATACGCACGGCGAATGCAAAACAAACAGACAGATACGCTAGCCCTCTCTCTCTCTCTCGCACACTCACAAACGGCCACACGCGGTGTGGCTAATAAAACGTTTACATCCCGTAGCATAATTTATGCTACCGCGCACCGGGCTAGTTTTTTTTGTGTGTGTGTATGGCAGGACAGATGTGTGGCGTATCACGTGCAGGACACGCCATGTCGGGCGAAGGGCCGCCGTTGCGATCCTGTTTTCCCCTCATTTTTACCCTCCGAGCACTCGTCTCTGGCTTCCGCTGCTGCTGCTGCTGCCGCGCACTGTCGGCCAGGCAGAATAGATTAATATTCGACGAGCGATAGGACAACGCATCCTTCATACGTTTTGGGCTGACCCCGGTTGCCGCGATTGTCCTATCGTGTCGCTCCTCACGGGAAGGGTGCTACGCAGCTTAGGCCTCTCGTCAGCTCCGTCGTTCCCAACGCGTCCTAGGGGACAAAACGGTAAATTGGCGCCCTTGTCCTCGCCAAGTGAAAAACCAGTTCGCACGTCCTTTGCAGCAGTACCACATGCTCCGGTTCGGAGGATATTGTGTTTTGGCGAGGCCTCATGTGGACCATTGTTTTTGGCAGCTCGCGGTATTGAGCGCCATAAAGCGCCGCTCTACTACTAACCCTTCGCGTGTGACAGTGTGCTCCGGACGGCACGGTAACACCATGGTCCTGCTGCCTGCGGCCTTGGCTGGCCAGCACACACCAACCAAGTGGTCGACTTCGACACTGCATCCCGCTCTAACCTTCCAATGAATTAGTGAAAAGGAGGTGCAGACCGCCATAATCGTAATCATGTTTCGCCGGATAACACACCAATGGGGTTTCGGGTTACCCGAAACCGAGGATACGGTTGGCAAATGGTTAGAAAAAGGATACGCGCTTCCCGCGCACTACGGGACGGGCGTCAGGTTCGCTCTCTTTTGCGACCCAACACACACACACACACACACGGCCTTTCATAAACAGATTTCTTTCATTTCAACAAACACACACACACGCGCGCGCGCACAGGCGAGAACCAAGACGCGGTGCGTTAAAACATGTGCAACGCATGTTATGAGCACGCATAAATGTATCAGCATGATTACGGGGCAAAGCAAAGCATATCCTCGGGCTCGGGGCTGCGTGTGGCTCGCAGGTCACAACAACAACAACAACAACAACACCAATCATCTCACGGCCGAGGTCCTTTAGAACGGCGCAAAGCAACGAACGAACTCACACGAAGCGGTGAAGGAGAACAAAAAAGAAAAACCCTCCCTAGAAGTTCTCCCTGAAAGGAAGACGAGGGATGGTCTCGCATGCCGGCCGTCGCACCCGAGAAAGGAAAGTGAAATCCTTGAGAGCCAACCGGTGCGCCTGCCGGCATGGTTGTCGGTTGAGGGCGAAAAGGGATGAAACACGGATTGAACACTTCGTTTGATCCTTCGTTAGCCACCGGAGATGAAGATGTATTCGCCGTTGATAGGCCGCTGTCAGGGAGGGACCGGTGTGTGCTCTGCTCTCGTGATCCCGAAGGACCCGATCGCACATCCCTCGCAATGCACGTGTTTGATGAAATGATGAAAAGTATTTGCAATATTAAATTTTACGTCCAACTATGGCCGGCGGGGTTAGCCGGGTGCGGTGTGGTGTGGTGGTAAGGAATTCAGGTTGAGGGTAGCCAAACGGTCTTCGGTTTCGAGAACCTACTGACCATGCAAGGTCCGTTTGGGCCGGGGGGTGGGGTAGATCCTTTCCTTTTCATTTGCAACCACGGACCTTCTGGCGTGGAATCTGATTTCCAGCGAAAGATAGCCCATACCCCAACACCTTCCAGACTTGCGACACCGGTGACGACACTCGGTGACGAATTGTGTGTCACACACGCACACACACACACACACACAAAAAGGATCTACGCTACCTTGCTGCATAATGGGTTCTCGAGCGTCGGCTCATTGGAAATTCGATTCGCAAAATTGGTTTTTCAAAATGGCGCAATGGCGCACGATGCCATGCTACATGGTTAGCATTGGGCTGGTATGGTGAGAGTTTGCTTTCCCGCGTTATTTACATTCACCATCTCATAATCGAAATCCTTTCCGAACAATTATTTGCCGTGTCAATGTGGCGCTTACGATTTCGACGTCGATGTCGAAATCAAATCACTCGCAGTGTTGACGATGGCGCCGCCGGATCGCGTCCCGGATATTACCATTTCGTAATTCAATTTTTTTCCCTCGCCTGGACGAATCATTACCATACGACGCGTGATGTTGGGGGTGTGTATGGGGTTCGGTGGAATGCGCACGGGGAGTCAATATTTGCGCAACAATGTCGACCTGGCCAGGCCAACCGTACACACCTTTGCACCCTGCAGCGCAGCCAGCACAGGGGGCGTGGGTGGGGGAGACATTATGATTGTGAACATAAACCCCTGACATGCGTCAATGGCACAAAAGCCATCCCTGAAAGCGTGATTGAAGATGCCAATGTTTGAAGAGGCTCACCACTCATCAGTGTCGGTGGTTGGCAGTTGCTGGTGATGGTGGTGACCTCGGATACCGGTGCAAGCAGCCTAAGCAAACACTGGCTGGTTGGCATTTCAGGGAAGGCAGCAAATGGCAGGACATGTGGCACGTGCCTCTCCGCCATGGCTGTCACCATCTGTTGAGAACGGGGCAACTGCATCATATTCACGGTTAGGAATTTCGTATCACACCAACGCAAAGTTATAATTTCAAAAATAACCGACGAAGGTCGGTTATAACAAACCCGAAAAACCTCACTAGGATGCCGCATCGTATGCAGATGCACGAAGGTCGGACATAGGAAAATAGATAAACGGCCGACGCATTAGGCGACAAGTGTAGAAGCATCATGCGTACGTTACGCAATGCGTGCGCACATAAGGTAATAAAACTACGGCGTCTGGTATTGAACGACAACTGTGCGGGCGGTAACGCCATAGAGCGATAGGAATCCTAAACAGACAAATCAATGCGTTGCTCGCTTCTCAAAACATGGATGCACTTCGGTACAGGGTCTGTTTTATGTCAGCTAGGACTATCTTCGCGTTGGTGACTTTCCCACGCTATCACCAACTTCTTATATACATCGTAATCACTGCATGCGGTAGCATTTAAGGCATGTGGTTATCCGAAACATATTTTCTAAATATGTAACTTTTGGAGCGAGATCATCCATCTCGCTCGCGCCTATCAACGATAGGAAACGAAAGGGTATATAAACCCTTGAAACTTTGAATAAAATGTCACTTTACTTCCAGAAATCACGGTGTACTGTTTGATTCTAATCCCTCGGAGAACGGCAATTACGCTAGCGTATGACCCACTCTGTAGCTGATTAGATTTTTTCAGATTCACAGTGCTGAGCGATCAGGAAACGGTCTAATAAGCTTTCTACGGATACCGGTCAATGCGCAAGCGCAAGCCCCGCTCCGTCATCGCTTATTACGATAAGTGCCTGTTAGCTTAGGTAAGTAAGAGTCCGCGTTCTGCGCGTGGAACGCCAGCGGTTCGCGTTATCCTTCGCACCCGGATCGCCCCGACCCGTTACATGGTGGCTCCAGAGAGGAAGTTACAATTCGCGCGCGTTGTAGCTTCGACCGATCGTACTCACGTATAGGTGTGCTGTCGCCTAAAGAACAGCCTTAGTAAGTGTTTGGGAAGCACCGCGTGTGCCATTGCGTAATCAGGTTACGATCCCAGAGTGAAAGTTCACCGAATCTTGGGTGCCTCAGCCAGATTCGCACAATTAAAGTGAGTCGTGAAGTAAGGCAAACTGCCGCCTAAAGCGCAGAAGTGTATCACGAAAGTGTTAGTGCACAAAAACTATTAAATAAGTCCAGTTCCGCGACGGATTGGCCGGAAAATATTCCGTAAACAGTGGCTGGAAGGTGCAAGCTTCCGGAGTGAAAGTGTTCACCGATACGTTTCCCAGGATCGTATCGCACAGGGTGATAATTCACCATCAAGCGGCAGAGCGTACTACAAAGATAGTGCAGCAAACTCTAGCGTGACAACGTCACCGAGGCCGGTCTTATCCAGTAATTCCGGGTCGCGCCAGATCATCGTAAAATTCCTTGATCAAATCGGGGTTCGTACAAACGAATACCTAATATCCTAGATCGTTCAATCGACACGGATAAAGCAGAAGAGATCTGCAAGAGCTCAACAGAGCAACCAAAGTCGACCGTAAAAACGGCGACAACATATAGCCAGAAAGGCTATCACAGTTTAATGTGAAATTAAGTTCTGCACTACGGTTGGAACCAGGAGCAAGCTCGAGCAGCGGCGGCAAAGATCCTGAATGAAAGAAGATTCATCCTACTAAGGTATCCACCGGCTCGCGTTCCAACGAGGACGATCGAGTATCATACGCGCGAACGAAGACTCGCAAGCCAATCCACGATCCACAAGGTTCAGTAAGTAGAAAGGTGTCGAGTCAAAATAGGTGGCAGGTAAGGGCCACATTCACTTAAACTTTCCGATTCATAAATTACTCCAACAGAGAGATATTAATAAATTGTTTCAGCTAAACTAACCCTCTTAATAACGATCACAAAGTATCCAAGTACCAAATAGAGGAATAGTTAATCCAAGATGCCTTATAAATTTGAACCTAACCCAGTCGGCAATTGCCGAATGTGTAAGGGTCCAGATGAAACGGACGACAAAATGATCGCATGTGGCGACTGCGACCGTTTATTCCATCTTGCTTGCAACAAGCTGACAAGTAAACCAACAACCTTTTGGCGTTGCCCTAAGTGCCTACACGTGGTTTACGAAATGAATCGGCTAAAGGACCTCGCAAAAGCTACGTCCAGCAAAGCGTCAACACCCACAACAACCACAAGAGAGGAAGGGGAAAAATCGGAAAATAGGACTCTGGAAAAAATTCTAGAACAATTGGTTTTAGGGCAACAAGAACAAAGAAAACCATTATCCGAATCCTCTCATTTAGAAATCTTACTTAAAAGGCAAGCACTGACGCAGCTGCCGAAATTTGGCGGAAACCCCAAAGATTGGCCAAATTTCAAAAAGACGTTTGATGAAACATCGAACGAAGGGTCGTTTACAAACTTGGAGAATTTGAATCGACTCAAACAAGCTCTATTCGGTGCCGCCCTCAAGGGCGTGCAACAATTAATGTTGGAATCCGAAAACGTACCAGAAATTTTAAACCGTTTGGGTGAAACCTTTGGTAGACCCGACTTGGTTTATTTGGAATTGTTGAATGACATCCAAAAAATACGTAAGGATTCCAGAAATGTAGTCATAGAAATGACTAATGGGCTTGAAAATATCGTCAAGAACGTACATCTGATGAACAAACCAGCATATCTGGCAGATCACAGATTGGTTATGGAATTGACCGCTAAATTACCTCAACCTATTCAGGTAAAAAGGGCTGAATACATGGCACAGGCCAAATCTGCTCTCGACGTCCAAACATTGGACAATTTATGCGAGTGGCTTAAGCCTTTTGCCAGAACAGCTCAAATGATGAATACCATCAACACTCATACCCACAAGGGAAGTGTAAATCTCCACACTCAAAAACCGGTCAAGAAACCGGAGGGAAAACAAAACAATAAAAATCCCAAAATGTATGAACCTAAAAATGCTCCGAAACCAAACTCGCCTTCATGTCTCATTTGCAAGAAAAACCATTATACAAACAGATGCTACGTGCTCATCAGAAATAATATAACCAAAAGGGTCGAAGTAGCCACGAAAAACAAACTTTGTTTTGGATGCTTGACTTCTAATAGCCACTCAATTGATGAATGCCCACGGGCAAAACCATGTGGCATTGATGGGTGCACGAATAAGCACTTTAAATTATTGCATGACAGAAGGGCAAATACCGAGCAAAATGCAGTTCTAAATCACCATGAAGACATTATATCGTCAACGATACATTACCAAGTTCTTCCTGTGAAATTAATTAACGGCGATAAGTCATTTGACACTTTCGCTTTTCTGGATCCAGGTTCATCCGTAACATTATTAGAGGCCAATGTAGCCAAACAATTGCAATTGGAAGGACCAGAAACTCCATTGCACCTTACGTGGACGCAGGACAAACAATTAACAAATAATAAAAGCCAACAGGTAAAATTGTCCATTAAAGGCGCCACAAAGAAGGGGTATCGTCTAAAGGACGTAAGAACTGTGAACAATCTAAATTTGCCAGTTCAATCCTTCAATTATGATGAAATGGCCTCCAAGTATCCATATCTCAAAAATTTACCCATTCAATCATTTAAAGATGCAAGACCGACCCTCATGATAGGGTTAAATCACAATCATTTATTGATGGGCTCCGACCATAAGGTCGGAAAATTAGGAGAGCCAATAGCCATGAGAACAAAGCTGGGTTGGCTAATCTATGGCAAATTGCCAAACGACAACTACCTAAATTATGCAATGATAATTCAGGAAGATGAATTACAAAAACAGTTGTCTAAATACTTCTCAGTCGAAGACTTTGGAGTTAAAGCCATTTCTAATCTTCCCGAATCAGAGGAAGACAAACGGGCTAAAGCCATTTTGAAAGACACGTTGAAATTTAAAGACGGACGTTACGAAGTCGGTCTATTGTGGAAAAAGGATAATCATCAGTTTCCACTAAGTCTTGATAACGCCATGTCGAGACTAATCAATTTGGAAACCAAATTGAATAAAGATCCAAGTATGAAAAAATGGGCTATCGAAACGTTCCAAGATTACGTTAAAAAGGGTTACGCTCGTAAATTAAACCCTACTGAAGTGATGAAAACTGATTCTCCATTGTTTTATTTGCCACACTTTATTGTGGTAAACAAAAATAAAATGCCACCTAGACCTCGTCTAGTTTTTGACGCGGCGGCAAAGGTAAAAGGGCAGTCGCTTAACGACGCATTGTTGTCGGGCCCTGATGGCACTACATCCTTGTTCGGAATTCTTATAAGATTCCGCGAAGGAAAATACGCAATTTGTGGAGATATCAAGGAAATGTTCCACCAGGTCAAAATTCGCAAGGAAGATCAAAATGCTCAGAGATTTCTCTGGCGCGACTGCGAAAATCGTTACCCAGACATTTATGTTATGCAAGTCATGACATTTGGTTCAACCTGCTCACCCTCTTGCGCCCAAGCGGCCAAGAATACAAATGCAGAACGTTTAAAGGATAAATATCCTCTGGCGTTAACTCCAATAGTTAAACAACATTACGTTGATGACTACAATGACAGTTTCAATTCTATTAACGATGCTAAAAGGGTTGTGTCGCAAGTAATTCAAGCGCATGATGAAGGAGGATTTTTCATAACAAAGTTTTGCTCGAACAATGAAGAGTTATTAAAAACTATCCCTGCCGAAAGAACGGACGCAGACAAAATTAAGCCACTTGAGGATAAGGATAGCGACGCTTCCAAAATTCTGGGAATCTACTGGAATACGGTCAAGGACAACATCGGGTTCAAAGCAAAATTAGAAAAACTGCCAACAGATGTTTTCAACAACATAAGACCACCAACGAAACGAGAGGTCTTGTCGTACGTAATGAGCTTCTTCGATCCTTTGGGATTGATTTCCCACGTTACCATTCATGGTAAAATGCTTATGCAGGAAGTTCACAAGGAAACGAGTGAATGGGATAAACCAATCTCGAAAAAATTGTTCGAATTATGGGCTGACTGGTTAAAGGCAATACAATTAACCAATAATGTTCGCATTCCGAGATGGATTATGAATACACCCACGTCGGAAATTGAACTTCACGTTTTCGTTGATGCTTCTGATAAAGCGTTCGCTACAGCAATATACGCAAGAAGCAATGTTGGTAAAAATCCTCACGTTCAATTACTCGTAGCAAAGGCTAGAGTTGCTCCCATTAAAATTTTATCAATACCAAGATTGGAACTGCAAGCAGCATTACTGGGGGTAAGATTGTGGAACACGACCTTAGATGAAACAAGATTAAAAATCACAAAATCTGTTTTTTGGAGCGATTCTAAAACGGTGCTAGCTTGGATAAATTCCACACACCGTAAATATAAACAATTCGTAGCCCACAGAATTGGTGAAATACTGGACACAACAACGGTCGATCAATGGCGATGGGTACCATCTGGGGAAAACCCAGCAGACGAAGCCACAAAGGCAATAACCAAACAATCGATTTGGTTAACAGGTCCTAAATTCTTAAAATTGCCCGAGAAGGACTGGCCCAAAATTGAACAAAAAGAAACGGAAGAAGAATTATGTTTCGTTAATGTTCATCAGCAAACCGACGTCATTCAAGAAGACAAATTCTCTAATTGGTTCAAATTAATTAAAAGGACGTGCCTTCTGCTCAAAATAATAGAATTTAGCTTGAAAAAGGATTTCAAGAAAACATACGACGTTAACGATCGTTTTAGAGCGGAAAACATTTTATATAAAAAGGCACAACGGGATATTTACCCCGATGAAGTAGCAGATCTTGAGAAAAATAAATCACTCACAACCATTGGACCTTTATCAAAGCTCACGCCGATGTTAGACAAACACGGAGTAATGCGCTTTAAAAGCAGACTGGAGTTTGCTAACAATGTTCCAATTCCGACCAGAACTCCCATTATTCTACCCAAAATCCATAAAATAACTCATTTAATAATTCAGTGGTATCACGAGATGTACAACCATCAATCTGATAAGGTGGTATTGGCTGCACTGCAACAAAAATATCATATAATCGGATTAAATGTCGCCTTCCGATATGTTAAAGCAAGATGCCAATTTTGTAAAAACGCAAAGGCCAAGCCGATTCCACCTATCATGGCACCACTTCCAGAATGCCGCACGGAAAGCTTCGTTTTTCCATTTACGCACACCGGAGTCGACTATTTCGGTCCGTTCAACGTAACGGTGAAGCGCTCAACGGAAAAACGCTGGGGGGTAATATTTACGTGCATGTCATCTCGAGCGGTACATCTGGAATTAGCTGAAAAATTGGACGCTGATTCATTTTTAGTTTGCTTTATGAATTTCCAAGGCAGACGAGGCGCAGTATCGCACGTTTATAGCGATAACGGAACAAACTTCGTCGGCGCCAAAAATGAATTAGCAGAGGTTATTAACGACATAAACTCCAAAATGGTAGACGGAGAAGCAATGAAACTAAACATCGCATGGCACTTTAATCCTCCAAGAGCACCCCACTTCGGTGGAGCCTGGGAACGGTTAATTAAAATCATCAAAAGCAACTTGGAGGCAATGATAGGATGTCGGGAAAATCATCCGCCCACAGTCGAAGTCCTTAGAAGTGCATTGATTCAAGCCGAATTTATTTTAAATTCGCGGCCTCTAACGGACATTCCGCTTAACGGAGAAGGGGACGAACCTCTAACACCCTTCCACATCCTGATAGGCAGAGCAGGTAATTGCTCTCTACCATTGAACTTCGAAGCGCACAAGATGGAAAGAAAGCACTGGCGATTAACAGTGCATTACCGGCGATATTTTTGGAAACGCTGGGAAAAACAATATCTCCCGCTCATTGCTCACCGATCCAAATGGAATAAAATTACCGAACCACTAAAGATCGGTGATATAGTCGTCATTACCGATAATACCAACAATAATGGTAAATGGATGAAAGGGAAAGTAATAGAAACATTCAAAGGGAAGGATGGACGGATCAGGTCAGCTAAAATAAAAACATTACAAGGGGAATATCACCGTCCTACAACCAGTTTGGCCGTATTGGATGTTTATGCTAAACAAGACATCCCACAATCGGGTAATAAAGAACCAAAAAATAGAGCCAAGAAGAACGTCGTAACACATCATAAAGATGTTGTATCAAGGGTTGAAATGAAACAACGACCCCAAGGTGACAAGGACTTTTATCGTCCTAACGACAACGGCAAATTGCCGGTCGCAACCGAAGTTGCGATTAACAATGGCGAATTCGTAGGTCACATTAAAGAACAACAATTAAAGGTTCCTGCACCTAAGAAAATAAAAAACCACAGGACCGCCGTCCAGCTATGCACCCGAGCCGTAGGGAGTTTAAACGGTACGGACAAAGCATGTTACGGGCTCTAAACGAAGGGCGGAATCCATAACGCTCGAACCACGCGCCAACGACACGCGTAAACGAGCATCCAAGGTAATGAGATTAGACTCACGGGCATTCGTGCTCATGACGTTGTTGTTTTTTGCCAGCCAAATAAGGAGATACTCCATCAATGGCCTAATTGCATACGATTGTGCCAACAACGATATCAACATTACCAGCTACCCCTTGATGAGTGTAGCACCATATCTTCCCACAAGCCTTCACTTCCCACAAGAAAATGTCAGAAAGCTGGCAACATAGAATTGGGTCAACCTAAAATGATAAATAAATAAAACAAACGATGAATCAGTAAGGAATCTCAAACAAACATGTTGCACTAGCATGAAAGGTCAAAGATTACAGCTGTGCGCAGGAAAACGTAAGCAAACAACTCCCTAATGTAAGCAAGGAATACCATTATTAAAATTAACTTGCATGAGTGGACTGGAAAATGTAACAGCCACAACGAAATACTTTATTTTATCTCAAGGTAGCTCAGCACTCGTTGTCAGAAAATTATATGTTGTTATTGAGATTAGAACTATGAATTGTACTCCACATACATTCGTAATATTGATGCCACTATTCGTTGCGACCAATCATCAAGTGACAACAAGTGCAATGCTGACAACGGTACGCAATTTGGCGGGCTGCTTCACAATGACCTATCGCATCCCTGTGGAACGAAACTTACAAAAGGGATATCTCTTCAAGTTATACAGCGACCACAAACAGTCATCTGCGTCCATCGTCGCCAAATCGGATCACCAATATTTACGATGCCACATGAAAATGGGTTTACGATTACGTCATCAGATCTTCTGAATCAGTAATATTATGCTATTGTAAACCGCCTAACAGATGGAAACTGCAATTAACTGCAATGAATGCGCAACTCTATAGCGAGTGGTAACGCACTGGTCTTCTGAACCGCTTCCAGAATACTTCAAGTGAACATCAAGCCATAATCAAGACCTCAAAGCAAAGCCATATCAAATAAAGCAATAATTACTACAATGATAGTCGGGTCTTCCTCAAGGCAATGCGTTATGAACAAGCACTGAAATCAAACGTTCAAATCCTCTTCCAATGAAGTTACAACTACTGAACGCAAACAACACCAACTAAACAATAAACCACTTATGTTGGTTTTAAGCTAATTGTCAGTGCGATGGTATATCACAACGAAGCAACGCCTATTATACATCCAGCATAATCAACTGATTCAAATCATCATGTAGCATGACTATACATAAGAAAATACAAAAAACCCATGGAAGGCATTAAAACTTCTCTCATTGTCACGGGAATCCTTTATCACCACTTGAACATACCGTCAAATTATGAAGTGGCGTCGAACATCAGTACCGAGCATAAGTACCAGCGTCGAGCATCTGCACCACCGACGTCGAGCATCAGTACCCTAACACCGGCATCTAGAATCAACGACGATCATCAGCCGCATCGGTAACAACATTTAGCAGATTCGTTTCTAATAGCGTTCCTCATCTTTCTCCCGACTCTATACCCCGTTAATTTGGTAAAACTTAGCGTTTTACGAGGGGTGGTATGTTGAGAACGGGGCAACTGCATCATATTCACGGTTAGGAATTTCGTATCACACCAACGCAAAGTTATAATTTCAAAAATAACCGACGAAGGTCGGTTATAACAAACCCGAAAAACCTCACTAGGATGCCGCATCGTATGCAGATGCACGAAGGTCGGACATAGGAAAATAGATAAACGGCCGACGCATTAGGCGACAAGTGTAGAAGCATCATGCGTACGTTACGCAATGCGTGCGCACATAAGGTAATAAAACTACGGCGTCTGGTATTGAACGACAACTGTGCGGGCGGTAACGCCATAGAGCGATAGGAATCCTAAACAGACAAATCAATGCGTTGCTCGCTTCTCAAAACATGGATGCACTTCGGTACAGGGTCTGTTTTATGTCAGCTAGGACTATCTTCGCGTTGGTGACTTTCCCACGCTATCACCAACTTCTTATATACATCGTAATCACTGCATGCGGTAGCATTTAAGGCATGTGGTTATCCGAAACATATTTTCTAAATATGTAACTTTTGGAGCGAGATCATCCATCTCGCTCGCGCCTATCAACGATAGGAAACGAAAGGGTATATAAACCCTTGAAACTTTGAATAAAATGTCACTTTACTTCCAGAAATCACGGTGTACTGTTTGATTCTAATCCCTCGGAGAACGGCAATTACGCTAGCGTATGACCCACTCTGTAGCTGATTAGATTTTTTCAGATTCACAGTGCTGAGCGATCAGGAAACGGTCTAATAAGCTTTCTACGGATACCGGTCAATGCGCAAGCGCAAGCCCCGCTCCGTCATCGCTTATTACGATAAGTGCCTGTTAGCTTAGGTAAGTAAGAGTCCGCGTTCTGCGCGTGGAACGCCAGCGGTTCGCGTTATCCTTCGCACCCGGATCGCCCCGACCCGTTACACCATCAGCGACGACCGTACGACCGATGCATACGATCTCACGCGTAGCGATAATGCTGATGATCGTGACGTGACGCGCGTGTGTGTGTGTGCCAAGCTGGCTGCTAAACTAGCAAGCGAGCAGCAGCATCAGCATCAGCATCAGCGACCGATTCAACGGTGATGATTCGGTGTTAGTCGACCGATTAATGTTTATTCAATGAAGCGCAGATCGTCACTCTCTCCGGCAGCCTCCCTGAGATCCTCGGTAAAGCCTCCCAACACCCGCCAGCCAACACCACCTGTCCGCGGAACGAATGAAAAATGTGATTTTTCGCGCTCAGAGAAAAAAAAACCCCGGCGAGACCGACGAGGCTGCGGGCGCTTACCGGAAGCGCGATGAATGCGATGCTGTGAAAGTGATAGAGAGCGAACAATGGAGGCCGGAGCAAGCGAGTGTGTGTCTGGTCGGTTGTCTGCCATACGTATGCCAATGAGGCTGCCGATGAGGATGAGGCGATCAGGCACGTATCACTTTTCACGCCAACGGCCTACTACCAACGCAACGGCACGGAAAGTGAAAGTGAAACGGAAGCGGAAACGTGAGGCGCGACGAGATGCGCTAATGAAGAACCCAACAACTGCCAACGGGACGCGCGTACAGCGTGATAGGGGGGAAGGCGGAGGCGGCGGCGGCGGCGGCGGCGGCGGCGGCGGTGAGCTCCGGTGCTCCGCGTGGATGTTACATTAGAATTTTAATTTCCATGCTAATCCATAGATGCTAGATAGCGGTCCCCTCACCCCAAGGGGTGGTGCCAAAAACGTGTTTGCTTTTGCTGGCACGAGGCACGCTGACACTGCATGGCAATGAACTCTCGGTTCTGGCGGAAGCACTTCTTTAAAAAATTGTGTTTGTCTATTCAGCATTCGCTACGCACCGCAAACACACACACACACGCACACATGCGTAGCATCACGTCCCCTGACAGTGGCTGGCGTGCAGAGATTGACAGGATTCACAAGTGCAATCCCACGGTGAGGGTGCACGGCCGTACTGTTCGCATCCTGATAAAAGATGGTCCATAATGCTTCATAAGCCCTCTATGCGCCATGTTTGGAATCGGGCCAATACGAAAGGGGCCAATGGGAAGGTTTGACCTGAGAGTAGAACGGGACGCCGGTCGTACGTTTGGCTGGCTGGCTGGGTGGGTGTTTGGCTTCGGTTGGTTGGTTTTGAGATTAAAATAATTAATTCTTGTTTAGAACAACATACAGTAGTAAGCGTCCACAGTGCAGTGCATAGTATCTATAGTATACTCTGATAGCCTGATGGAATCTTTTGGAAATAATCTGGTTTGTTCCATGGAGAAGTGATTACATAAATGCAAGAGGTAGAAGCCGATTGAGCTTCTCTTTGTCGATAAATACACCCTTGCTTTAGTGTTTTGTTAATGCTAGGAAATCATAAAATGGATCAACTATGCAATCTATCAGTTTCTGTAAAATACCATCATATTTCTACAGATGTCTAGCTGTTGCTGGTAAAAATGGACAATACCTTGAAAATGGTTCTCAGAGTAAGGATTCATTTCAGGGCCAAACTATTTATCAATATTATCCAGATAGATTTCTGATGAAGCGGTTTTTTGACACACACTCCGAGTGTATGTTGAAAGCTGCTGTGCTTGTTATTGGTAGGAATAATGATATTTTCGGAATTTGGTTTTGGAAATAGTATCCCAAATCGTCATCCAGTCGACAGTTCAGTTGATTTCAGCGGAATTTCGAAACCCATTAAACCTACCCTTCATCGATGAAACTCATTTTGGAAAATTCATGGAAACTTCTCATTCTACATATTTTGGTGCCATTGTATTTGCTCGGCTATATCAGTAGCCTACTATCTTATTACTAATTACAATGAATAGAGCGTATTGTTCTAATCAATAGAGCATGTTCATGACAAGCAGAATATGTATTTCAAAAGTATTTTCGTTTGATCATACGCCAACAACAACGATTCCTGTCGATGCCACCGCCAATACCATAAATCGTTGAGCCGGTTCTAACCTATTCGATTGGGAGGAAAGAGTATCGAAATTATTTCCACATCATATCGAAGGCACAATGCTGCTCATTCATTGGAAAAATTGCATATAAGTTTTTTTTCATAAATGTAAGCATATCTGAAAGCAAAAACCAGAAACTATCAAATTTACACCACAGCATCCACTCTATTGTCACATTTCAACAAAGGACACGTATTCAAATGATTTTGTTAAATTTCCTTGGTTACATGTTTCCTAAATAACTTTCGGAGAGCAATGAAGTTAAAGTAGAGAAATTATTTCAATGCTTTACGGTTACCACCTCCTAAAATACATACTTCCTGCTTAAAAAAGTTGCTTTGCCTCCGACAGTAAATTCCTGGTTTTAATCCAGTGGGCCTTCTCCCGGAGGGCCATTTTCCTGGGGCTTATTTTCCTCCCTGCACTGCGTTTTCCCCATTCGCATGACCCACCGAGTCTCGATCTCCGTGGGTCACGGGATCGTATTACAGCGAGCATCACACATTAATTCCAACAATCATGCGAGTGTGAAATTAAAAAACAGCCCACCACCACCACCACTGCACCACACGGACCTTCCTCATCCTTCTCCTTCTATTGTTGCTGGTTGCTAGACTCGTTGGATTCGTAAAAACAAAAAAGAAGGAAAAGCGTTCACAACCAAACGCATCATCCGTGAAAACTGTCTGACCAGTCTGAGCGCAATTGTGCGTGCGGGAAACCAACAGCCATTGCCAGGGCCCCGTTTAAAGGACCACCTCCCGCGCTTGGAAGGAAGCTGGCAATATTTTCCAAAGGCCGCCCCCTTGGATCTGCAACGACCACTGGAGGTGCGAATTGCAAGCGGGTGCTTAAGACTAAGCAGCATCCCAAATCACTGCCCTCGATCGGAAAATCGGACCGGTTCGTTGCCACCGAGGGTGGAAATCTATTTTTCACGGATCAGTACAGACAAACGGCACTTTGGGCGCAATATTTCGCATTTAATACGAGTCCGAGGGTGGAAGATAGATGATGCGCGCGTAATGCGAACGCATGTGTCGGCCTAGGGCAGACGGCCATTGCTGTATTAAAGGATTTTCAAGCGCATCCAACGGATGCTGCCTCCACGGAGGGTGCTATGCAAACAATCTTCGCCGTCTGCTGAAGGGTTGCCATCCAGGAACGGGACTGCGTGACGAAAATGAACGCCAGATCAGCGAATAAAGCGAAGTGGAGTTTTCCGCTACTTAAACGCTTGGAGTGGGCTCGAAGCAGCAGCATGTAAATTGTATAAAGAAATTTGCATATAGCGTGCCCGCTCCATCGACAGCCGATTGACAGCCGCGCCAATTTCTGTCTCATCTTGCGAGAAGTGGCTGATAAAGTACAAAGGGGAACGACAACAACAAAAAAACTGTGCAACTCCTACTCCAGGCCGGCTGCAACGAACCGAATCATTGCAATTATTTGGCGTAATCGACAATTAATTGGATTTCGATGGCGTGAGTCATGGCGATGGGGACGAGGCTGGTCACCGCGAGATTGGCGAGTGAAATTCGTTAATCTTTCATTTGTCACAACCGGGCAGTTTCGCGGGGGAGGTAAGAGAGATTCAGATTAATGGATCCGGCGCGGAGGAAACTGCTCCAGTGCAAAGGGACTGCTGACGGTGAGACGGCGGCGGCGACTGTGGGCATGCTCGTGCCGATAACGAAGTTAAACCGGCCCGTACCAGCACATTATCAGGCGGAATCAAGGGCTTCGGTGCGTTGCTTTCATGGCCGCCGCTTTCGCCAACGCGCGCGGACAATGATTGATTACGTTAATATAAACTTATGGCCAGCACCGGACCGGGAGAGGCCAGCGAGCCAGGGGAGTGAGGACACTTTAACTGTATTAAAAATAGGAATCCAATCACGGTACGAAAGGGGCTATCCTGGATTCCTGCAAGATGGATGAGAGTACTCGAAGGAATGTTTTAAAATTCCAACCCAATACTGGGTTCCCTTTCATTATGTGTGTCTCTAGACAAGCCCTGTCCTTAAGTCTTTAATCAGGCAAAGACAAAGTATGAGCTATCCTCTCTTCGAGAATCCGGCGATCCAGCATAATGTCACAAGCCAGAGACAAGTGAGAGTGACCGAGGGGGGGCGAATTCGTTTCCTATTCCCAATTCAAATTAACCGAACCGAACCGCACAACGTAAACAAAGTGGCCAAAGGGGTCCTTTGTCTGCCACAATCCAATCATCGCCGCCTCATTCCGGTGGCCCATGCATTATGGCCCGGGGCCGAGAGCTCCCAGTGGAGTTGCCCTGCCAATGCACGTGTCCACTCTCCTTCCCCTCAATCCAGGGTGGGTTTTTCGAAATTTGGAATTATGAATCCCTGAAGTGACACCAATGACCTGACCACACTGGCTCACTTCGATGAATCAGCAAGAAATTGATTGAAATCAGCGATCGGAGCGGGGCTCACGGGGAAGGGAACATGGGGGTATCTATGGCCGCTGACAACAAATTGGCAGACGGTGGCGGACAAATTGGAGCGCCCTGGGCAGGACCCGGACAGGATCCATCAGCTTCACGATGCCTGGTCGCTTTCCCGGTGAGGAAATCGTGTTAACGTGTTTTCAAAACTCACCGAACCATGATTGATCTTCTGATTCCGAGCAGAGCGTGAGGATGCCCCTCGTGTGTGGATGGTCACCCCTCCTCCCCCCCTTTTTCCCACGCTCTTCGCTCCCTTCCCTCCCGAGTGGCAAAAATCAAAACCACC
>NC_064874.1:77133556-77186056 GCF_943734745.1 Anopheles darlingi | reverse complement strand
GGCGCGCAACCGCTACAACGCTGGAAAGTGTACCGTGCACCCAGCGGGAGGAGGGGGGGATGCACTTTCAATTGTTATTGTGCAGTCGTAAGGCACAGCGGGAACGGTGGCCATCAAATCTTGGCGCTCGTCACTGACAGCCCGTTCCGGTTGCGTCCATTAGTCCAAGAGCAGCAGCAGCATCAGCAGCAGCATCAGCAGCAGCAAGGAAGCAAACCGAGGGCGTTGCTGGTGATCTCCGAGCATCCGAGTAAGACGCGTAAATACTCGAGCATTAACGCGAAAGATGAGGATGAAATGGGTTTGGAATCCCGCTGAGGGCACGAAAAACCAGTGTAATCCGGGTGGAATGGATTGCATTTCGGTTGATATTGGAGGAAAAATCATGGCCATAAGTCATCGCAAGTCACGTGGGGGTCTTGGCTTTGGTCGATTTTCGCCGTTTTCTCATGACGTTTACAGTAGTCATTGGCAAGAGGTCGGGCTTCTCTTTTCGGTTTAGTAAGTCCGATCTACATTTAATGTGTCTGTCGTTTTCTTTCGCCAACGTTTTTGTTTGCTGTAGACATTTCAATTTCTTTAAAACGAGTTTTGCTTCTTGAATGTTTCAACCTGACCGCTGTCATAAACCCGTTGAGGACCGCGTGGATGACCGAACTGAAACAATTAGAGCTCGAGACTCAAGCGCATCATAAATCATGCGACGAAACATCATTAAATGATGATAAACATCGCGGCGGTCCAGTGGTCCAGTCCGAATCAACATAAATTAGAAACGCTCGAAAACCATTTGTTTGACCAACACTTCTGTGTCTCTTCTGTGCGTGTGTATGAGTGTGCGTGTGTGTTGATGATTAGCTGAGCTCATTTCCTGTGCCACCGTACGGTGGCCGCGTTCTGAAGCAAACAACTTCTCTATCTCCGATCAACGCTGCGTGACTTGATCAACGGAGGCGCACGCCGGTCGAAGAAAGGGTCCGATTGATCCGCATTTCTTCCGGAATGGCGATGAATTATGCGCACACACGAGCGCACCAGCACGGTGACACACCGAAAGCACATTGACTGCCGCCTGGTCCGGAAATCGTTATTAGCTTGCCCAGTGTCTTGGTGTGCCTATGAGGAGCTCACCGGGGCCAAGGTAGAATAAGGTGCTAATCCATTCACTTCTCTCGATGTATTCCATGATCTCAGGCTTTCGTTAAATGAAGCCACAACGCGCCGCTCAGCACCTGGTATCTATTGATGATCAGAGGAAACGGAAATGGGTTCGCTGCTGGCACCCGGGGCTTGCAGAGAAGGGGTTCTGAACGGGTTCTGAACCGTGTTGGATCCAGCTGTTTCTATAAGCCGGATCAGAAGCTAGCAGAGCAGCAGTTTGGGGTGGGGCTTATTAATACTAACCGGTGTCCATCGATGGTTGGCAGAAGTACAATCGATGTTTTTCGGATTAGAATTCGAGTTGAACAATCGTAAAAGCAAAGATTAGTGTAAAAAGTCATTGATTTATCAAACTTATTGCCATTGTCAAAATTATTTCGTTTGTCAGAAACATAATTTGAGAAACATACAAGTTACTTTAAACTTGTTTTAAAGAGATTTATAGATAATAGATCCTTTAAAAAGCGTGGAAACCATGGTGGTGACCATGAAATAACTTTGTCCTATTATAATTAATCCAAACGGATGGTTAAATAATCCCCGAACACGATAGGACAAGGTTGTAATTGATGTTCAGTGGAACCCAGAGAACAAAACAAAACATAAAAATTGTTCGTCCATGTTATCATTGACAATCGCTGAACATGCATTTGCACAGCAGCAACAGCATTGCAGCATGTAAATCAGCTAGCATTGATAATTAAAGAGGAAACTTATTAAAGTCTAGACATTAAATTATCATCTACCATTCAACTAGAGCAGCGTGTGCAAGGCCATGGAACCATGTCGCCGACATAATGTGGGATTAAAGTTATCATAAATAATTCCTCACCACCAAGCGGTCAAGCAAATCCCAACCAACACCACCATCAACGGGGCCACCAGCAGCGAATGGGTTGCGGTGAATGCCTGGCATTTTACCTACCCCTCCCGGGGGGGCTCACCCACTTCAAGTTCTACCATTCTGGGTTTACGGTAGCGTACGCCGCACGTTTGCTGTTGCTGCTGCTTTGGCCAACCGCTGGCCCAAAGTATTTCGAAAATCCTTTGTCAAGAAACGAAAAATGATCCCCATAATGTGCACAATTAAACGAGCGCCAAGCGCAGAAGCAAAGTCGGTTTGCTTGCCGGCCAGCGCTTGGGTGACCGTCTTCGCCGTCGCCATTTGCCGTGCGGTCGTCGTGTACAAGTCGAGAGCACCTTTTGTTAAAAGTAATTCGCATAATTTTACCGCAATGACACAAGAAGCGTTATCATGGAGTGCCACCCACCGTCTGGTTGAAGCATCGATTGGATTACCTAACACCGCGGAGTTCCGTGCTTGGAATGTGTAACTCCGATGCTGCCTCATAACCTGCGGTGTGGCCACCGCGTTAGCATTAAACGCTTTAAAGCTGCAAGCTGCCAACTGGAAGCGGTATGGTTCTTAAAGCTACTCCTTGCTTGCACTGGATTCGTGTGACGATCGATGAATCTGTCAATGGGTTGCTTTCGATGAACACGCTGGATTCCGCCAACGACACGATCTGGACCACCCCCTCCCGGGTGATTTCCAGTGAACTGTCGAACAAAGTCCAGTTGATTGCGAAGAACGCAAGGCTTCCGGGCAACTCCCAAAATAAGGATACGTCTCGCATCCTGTCAAGTCGCTCTTGCCGAACCTAGCCTAACAAGATAAGTAACGTAACGAAATCTTTGTCATCCACCTGCCGCTGCTCTCCGTCGCTGCTTGCCCCGAAACCGTCGGTTTTTGGGGACGACGGAAAAGAAAATTGCATTTCGCCGGATGGCTACTACCGATGCTACTGAGCAACGAAATGAGCTGCGTCCGCTTCATTCTTGCTGCCTTTGGATGCCGCTGGATTCTATGGATTTAGCCAGCGAAAGCGAAAAAGGGATCGATAATTAGCTTCCTTGTTGTACCGAAAGCATATTGGGCATTGAGCATCTCCTGGAGCGCCGACAAACGGAAACTTTCGACGTCCACAACGTACCGCTCCGTGAAACTAGGAGCCAATGGTGGACGCAAGGACCAGACCGGTAGCTAATTGTAGCGAGCCAGCGTCTGGCGTAGCCCGGGCCCTTCTCTCGGCCAAAGGATCATCATTAGCGAGCACAGCCTCCACTGTAGTAACAGTTTGATTTCGCCAACGATCGGGGACACAATTTTCATTGCAAGACTCGCAGGCGCGTACCTTGCAGGCCTAGGATGCTTACGCTTTGGTGGAAGCTGGACGAGGGAGATAATAAAATGAAGCGTTAAATTTATCTACCCTACGGTCTCTAGTACCACGGAGCCTGGTTGGTGGATACTGTCACTCAGAGTGAAAGCTTGTGTCATTTCCGGGAACCGGGACCGGTGCTACTGCTGCTGCTGCTGCTGCTGCTGATCGTGCAATGTTGCACGAAGCGTAACGAGGAGGTTGGAGCGCCAGGAAAGGATTACAATTTAATTAACCAACCTAGAAGAAAACGGAAGGTGTGCCCAAAAAAGTGGTACCTTCTCTCTGCTCCACCGTCTTGCGTGGTTTCAGAACGTCCAAATTTGCAGGATAAACGGTCAGGATTAAATTCTTAATTAATCCCTTTCTTCGGTCCGATTAGGTTTTGGTTGGAAAATAAAAGAAAAACTTGCTCTGGACTTCTTATACGTCCCAAAATGGTGCAATATGGACCGGGCCTGATTGAAAGGCTGTCTTGTCTTGTCCGGGAAGGAACAATGTTCATTCCCCTGAACCATCCAGGTGTAGGGTGTTGAAGTTTGTCTTTTGCGTTTAAAGAAGCAAAAACCAAACCTCTCGGCGGCCACGAGCTACGAGGTTTGCGGGAAGTTTGAAGAAACTTCTTCTCGTCTCAATCTTGCTCTCTGTACTGCTCGGCAGTGCGAGCCCAGAGGTGCCTGGCCATCGCTGCCAGCTTTGCTTTTCCGCCTCAAGTCGATGTGCGAAGATGGTCGGTTCTTGGAAAAAGTTTTGCACAACCAAGCAGGAATTACCGGGACAATCCACCCCGGCCTAACAGTAATCCTGGCCAGGATCATGAGAAGATCGTGACAGGCGAACTTTTCTGGTGAACACACACATGCAAGCTGCGTTCGGGCAGGTTGGATAAAACAATCGAGCCAATTAGAGAAGTGTTAATTGAAAAAGAAGCTTCACGTCAAAGGAAAACTGCAGAGCCAGATGAAACCTGGTGTTTGATACTCGGTTGTCGGTGCCAGTTTGGATGATGGGGGTGGACGACACTCATTAGAAGACAATCGACATCTGACGGCTTATGTATCGTGATGCAACACGATGTCACAATCACAGACTCTGAATCTCTGAGTTGTACAAGATACTTTGTACCCTCGACAGGGAGCTTTGGGGGTTTTGGTACAGGTCAACAAGTGACCGGTAGAGAGGGAGAGAAAAAAATTGAGAAAAGGGTTACGAGAGTCGTCCAGACTTGCTTTGTTCGCTCGACCGCATAACGACTTTTCCACCGATTACCGGGGCCATTTGCGGCAGGTCCTCATCGCAGCAGTCAATACAATCGACCTTAGCTCGCCGACAATTCGTTGACCGGACGAAACCGATTCCGGCATCCAATAAATACTCAAGGATCCGTTTAACAACCGATTGAAGAAGGGATCGGACCACGGCGACACATGTCGGAGAATTTCTCATAAAAAGCTCTCAGACAGCGCAACCCACCCGCAAAACGTTGTTTTCGGGGTTCCGGGCAGTAAACGCAGCTCGCAGGCCGCGCATACCATACCGGCCCGAAAAGCGACGAATTCCTTTGCGAGAATTGAAATTTTATGAAGACCAATGGCCCATTTGAAATCGTGCTATTCCAACGTCAATGCCACGTGAACACTCAATCGGTTTGCTGCGCGGTCGCGCAGTCACCAGGACATTTAAGAAACGCACGTGCCCTTCCAGTTGACGGAGTTGAACCATGTAGAGTGTAACGCAGACACAGGGAGAAGTGGTACTGGCCTGCAGGCCGTACCATTTCGCTTGATGACTGGGGTTGGTTTCCACCCAGGACGGAGATTCTTGGGGGCAGCTTTATCCAAGAGAATGGATCAAAAATCAATATTATGCTTCCATCATGGCGATGGCGCACGCTTTACGGCGAACCGCTGAAAGGGGAATTCAAAACGGAGAATGGTGTCGTCGCCTGACCTGAAGGTAGTATGTCTCCATTTCACCAGACCTCCCCCTCCCCTTTACTGGAACGTTTCGAAGCGATACAACCACCCGGAGCAGCACTCTAAACGCTGCCAACGGGCACGGACGCACCTGAGACGCCCGGTGTGGTGCTAAAGGAACTAATGCGCCAAAAAGGACATTCGTTGCAGTGGTACCACTCACCTCAGCGTCCCGCCGACAGGACCTTCCACAAGAGTTGCGGCACGTACTGGAGTTGGACCACCTTGGACTCCGGGTTCTGGGCAGTTGTGCTCCGTAAAGGTGGCCCCGACTGGACCCCGACTCGGTGACTCGTAAAAGCTAATGGTCCGACGGCGAGGTAGCCGAAGTGTGTAATCATTTTACGCCCTGGCAGCCCCGTTTCTGATGGGGGGAGGAATTCAGAACCCGGTGAAAGCTCGATTAGCTTAGGCCAAGAGTTCGACGTCCGAGACGTCCAATACGAAGTGAAAAGTCCAAAAGCACTGAAGCGCGTGAACGCGTCTGTGAGTCTCCGTCTCCGAGCGAGTCGAGTGGTCCGCTGGTCCAGCGTATGCTGGGTCCGACGTGAGAAGAAGGAGAAGGACGATAAAGGAATCAGAAATGAAGCAATAACACGTAATGCGTCATAATAAAATTCGCATAATATTTTCATGACAGTAACTCTTCAGTGGCCGCCAAGGTAGGTAGCGCGTAGGTCCACAGCATTCCCGGGGAGCTGCTTACGCATGTAAGCAGTACGCGGGCGTATGGAGTCGTTAACGAGGTACACTCGAGAAGGCGAGGGGCGCCCCACGTTGCGTTGCTTACACAACAGTCAGTCTATAGCTTATTTATGATGGCCTGATTACCTGGCCACGGCGCGAGGGGCCAGACTATGCTGGGAATGTTTGTTGTAAGGAGGGAATTGCTCCCGATGCCCCCATCATACCATCATACCTCCCGTTCGCTACCTTGGGTATGTACGTACGTGTCAATCGTGCAGGGAGTCGGCATGCGGCCGCGATTGGGTAATTTGGCGCATTTTGATGACTTCCCGGGCGGAACTGACGGCCCCTACGAACGGGGTGGGAGTTTACGTGGGGGATCATCTCGCTCGTTTTTCGCTTACAAGTCGTTGACTGTAACACGCCATTCGAGTGCGGGTTTTGTTGTAGCTTAGGGAATTCATCAACATCGTCACAGGATGTTCACCGACCGGGATGTGCCCAGTTCGGTTCGGTGCTGCGGTTCTATTGTTATGTGGGAATTACAACATGTAACAGCGCTCCTTTGTGATCAGTCATCGTGCAACATTCATAATCACATCCGCTTCCAGCATGCCTTGCCTCCTTCCTCGCTCCTCCTTCAGTCAACTGCAGAGCTTTTAAAAGGATATGTTTTATGCGCTCTCGAACGTTAGGACGCAGGATGTATGCCCCCAGGCGAACCTGTACTCAATTCTCACTGTGTGTGTGAATGTGTGGAGTGAAGTGAAGAAGCGGATCGCTTGTTGTCAATCCTTTGTTATCCCGGAGGCGACCACAAGACCCAGATGCTCGTAACACACGAAACAAGAGGAGAGGAGGAAGAGTAGGGCGTGTGTGCATTCTGTTTGCTACACCTCTCTGTCGGTGTGTTCTATTGCTTGCAGCACTCGAATAGAATGTGGTCGGGTGCTAGGCCAGGATGTTGGGCAACCTGCATCGTCCTACCAGCCCCTGCCAGGATACCACTAGATCAGGGATCCAAAGGAAAACACAACAACACGACGTGCAAGAAGCTAGCTTGTCAACAGTCGACTTTTGCTACTGAAAGCGGCACGGTTGGCCCCCGACTTTCAAGATCGCAAGACGACGCGCACATAATGGCACTGCTCGAAGAGACTAAACGCCAGAACTGTATGGCGCTCTGACATGTTGCTTGCCTGGCAGTGCGTTGTCTTTGCCAGTGACTTTGCGGTTCGCAAGGCAAAGTTCGGTAGCTTGTTATGCTTGTTCCCGTGGTGGTTGGTTTGCTGCATGGAAATATTTGTCATCCCTTTCCGTGTGTATCGTAGTAATGCGCTTTTGCAAGTTATGAGCGGAATCGTATCAATATGAAGCGCCACTGTTTGTCATCTAGAACGCAACTTTAAATAAGTGGCATCAGGCCAAGAGCATTGTCATTTGCAAAAAAACTTGTTTTTTTTTTTAGTTTTCCTCACTAAGCAAATTTAAAAAAAGGATTTGAAGCATTGTTATGGAGGGTAACTATGATCGTTTAGGTCCTTTGCATGAGAACCGTAAATAATGTTGATAAACCTTGATTGGGCCCCCGGTTAGACTTTAAAACTACTAAATCTTTAAGTCAAGGAAAGCAATTTTCTATTCCTAAAGGAACAGTTCCTTTCTGTTGAATAATAAACAGTTCAAAAACAATATGATTTATGATTGATTTCCTTAAAAATCCATATTGTGGCAAAGAACTGTACTTTGAGCAATTAAGATATCATCCATTTCAACCAAAGAGATTCTGATTACTCAAAAAGGTTGTTATGCAACTGCAACTACAAGCACCATCTAAGTCAGTATTCCAAAAACAGAATTCCTTCTAACCATCGCGCTTGCCTCCTGTAAGCTGTTTATTAAAGTGTTTGATTAATGTGTAGCCGAAAAGAGAAAACTTCTGCCTTTTTCTGCCACCAAAAATTTGTCTCGCACGATCCCGAAACACCCTTCTAAGCTCCATCAAAAAAGGCAATGGCTGAACCTCTAACCCAATGTCACCTTGCTTCATCGCAAGAGCCGGCTGCTGGCTGCTGCTTCAAAATGAAAGAAATATTTCCCCCCGGTGACCGCTTAAAACGATACGGCCACCAACAGTGAGTGAGGCTAGGCTAGGCGGGGGCCCATCACACCCTTCGGGGCTGGGATGGGACATTGGATGGCATAAATTTATGAACTGCAATGGCAAAAGGCAAGCACGCCGGGATGTCAGGGCGCAAGCTTGTCCAGTCATTGACTTTGGACACGGACACTCCGGCGTGCGAGCGATGCAATGCTCATGCTGCACCCGAACCTCGCTTGGCACACAGGGCGCATCGAATGGGTCCGAAATGCAAATAAAGCAACCTGGTGCGCACAACCACACACACCCTGACACACACACACACATGTGCTGCACGGGCAGTGCTTGGGAGTTGGTTGTCATCTTGCTCGGTCGCTTTCTTCGCTTCGCTTCCTGGCCAAGTCCATTGGCATGCCATCGTCAGGCGCGCAAGGGCCTTCGAGTGTTCAAAGAACGTGATTCGAACGAGTCCACCTCAAGAGCGGGCGTCGTCCTAGAGGTTGGTGCTTCTCGAGAATGTCGGAAGCATCTTTATGGCCACGTGTGAGCCACTGCTCGCCTGGATTCCTTTCGCCAGTGCCATCGCCATCGCCATCGCCATCGCCCTCGCCATTCGCCATGGCCATCGCCTGCGAGCGAACACTTACCTGCTACATTCTGTGGCACCCCGCCGCATTGGTCGTGCGTTGGGATGCATTCCTTTTACATTGCCGCATACGTGGTGCTGCATTAATGCCACCGAGGAATTGCATTTCTCACACACACACGCACACAGATACTCACACACGTACACGATCGTTCGAATTCATTATCGGCACGAAATTCGAAATTTCTCCCATCGTCCCGGGTTTAATGGGTGTAAGAGATGTGACCGGATACAATCTGAAGGTTAACCTGCCCCCGAGAGGGGCGGGTGAGAGGTGAGAGAGAGAGAAACATGCTTACAACAATGGCACTCCGCTACAATAATCGACCTCAAGGTTCGGTGGCACATGGAAGGTTAATTTTTTATGCTAAATTGTTCCTTAAAATGGCACCCCGATTGTCGGTGGGAGCGAAAAATGATGTCCATTCCGGGTTGCGCCCACGACGGTCGCTCCATTGCATGGTCACCCAGGGGGCACCACCACCGGTATCGGTGCATCTTGGAATGTCTTTCGACTTCGACTCGCTGCAAGCATCGGTGCAATTTGTGATTCAACCAAATTGGTCCCCTCAATGCACTCAATTCGGGACGACGCGACGCGGAATGGGCTGTACGTGACCGGCACGTGCACATTTTTATGCTTCTCTGCTGTAGTGTGTTTGGTGTGTGTGAGGTACCAACAAACATACCCACGATCTGCATGCCATCAATGCCAGTCCCGGCAATTGCAAACATGGAACGTTGCAATCACTATGAGGATCCATTGCACGGCCATGCATTCGATGCATGACCGAATGCATTCTCGAATGTTGTGGATGCTGTAGTGGGGTTTTTGGGAGTATTTGTTGAGCATTCTTTCGGTTGTGGCATTTTCTGTTATGGCGCATGGTGTACCTGTTAATTGATCATTCGATGATAGTGCTACGTGCGATATGGATTGGTGCCGTGTTTGAAGATGAACCTCCGGATTTCTTCCGGCCCTTTCTTCGATGGAATCGGTTGGGCATGTTTTTGGGAAATTGCTGTGAAACCACAATATCGGTAAAACCATATTTAGAACTCCCTCGACGCACATTCATCTGTCGAGCTCCAGTTGAGCAACAGCAACAAAACACTATCCAGTGGGTAGTATGCAAATAGGAAAATATCAGCTCCTGGTAAGCAAATCCGATGATGCATGATGCATGCAGCAAAACCCTTTTCCCGTTGATTGTTGTTTGCACCGGAGGCTACACCACCGGTTCTGCGGATGGATGGTCTAAGATAAGGAATCATGTTTTTCTGCAGGGACCCTTTTGTCCTCGGTTCTGTGAAGTCGTGAAACCGATCGCCTGGAAATGCTTTCCCACTATGGTTTGTCTCGTTGTTCTCCAGAGTTGCGGTTTTATATTGTAGACTCTGTTTTTCCCACGAAAACTCCCTTTTCCGACCACCAGCAGCAGTTTCTCGTTGGTCTTTTGATCTTCAATGGACATTCCCTTCTTTTCTTCTCAACCTCACCGGGAACACGTGGCTCGGATTAATAAGATTCCGTTCGTCTGCGGAACAGTCGTGCTGTGGAATGGTTGTGTTTGTAGAACTATAGCAGGAATGTAAAAACCATTTTCCCTCGCTCTATTCGGTTCGTGTTATTATTCTTTGGTTCGTTTAATGTAGTATCGGTGCTAATACTCAGCATCGGAAAAGTGATACAGGCTTTCCCTTGACAGTTGTTAGGTTTTAATATTGATTTTAAAGTTGTTTTCAAATCGATTAAATTAATTAATTTGATCGCATGAAGTTATCTTCAATGTGAGTATGGCCGTTACTGGAAACTTGTTACATGAAAGCACAAACATGTGCGATGCAAACCATGCACCTGCTAAAGCCGAGAGATGGCAGATAGCCTTGTTACAGTAACTTCCACAACACTCACACACGTCGAGCATATAGCACAGCTCCGACCAGCACAGACCTACCAGTTGGCATCATCCCGGTCGATGCTTCTCATCAAACTTTCGTAATTGATTGGTGGAGTTTTAATTATCTTCCTCGTTGCGCGTGGAGCGCGCTCAGCATGGAGCAGTTAATGAAGTGCCGCCGAGACATAGTGCCCCAATGCGCGAGCCCGTGTGTCTCTCCCGCGGAGCGCCACATTATACGGAAAACCATTTCATCTCATTAACATGAACATTGTTCTCTGCTAGCAGCAGCAGCAGCAGCAGCAGCAGCAGCAACAGCATCACCAGCGCTAGCACCAGTAGCGGCGGTGATGGCGTCCGTATTCAGAACGTTCCGAAAACCGTTCTGCTGCAAGGTGACAGTAATGGCTACAGAGTTTTGTGGTGCAATGTTCGGGGAGGGGTGTGGGGACACGTTCCGTGGCAAACCGTTCACCAGTAAAGTTCCTAATGAGGAGAGAATAGTTCCGAATGGGTCGGGGATGGGAAACGCAAATGGAGCGTTAGAGAACGAATGGTTTCACCAGACGGCCAGACAGACTGGTGGACTGGTATTATGTCACCTTTTCCACTACTGGATCCTGTAATTGTATCATTGTGCGAATCGAGAATGCGGTGCACTCCGACGGTTCTCAAAACGTAATTACTTACTATTTGAAACAAAGATTCCGTTACCTCAACTGGAAGCTGTCAGCCTGAAGACCGGTGCATGATATCTGTGAAAGGGAAAAAGGAAAACAGACATGAACGAACCAACCAACCGGGTGGCTAATCAATTTAAGAACAACTTAGACCTTAGACGCTCCTCCACATCCCACAGCAAACCGGGAAGAATCACTCAGCATCTCGCGGTCGGCGAGAAGAACCCCGTTATCGCGACTCATAACGATAATGCTGGCTCTGGCTTTGCCAGACAAACCTCCGGGGATGAGAGAATCCCACCAAGGGCACCATCCCATGTCGGTTCCCGTTCTGGCAACACTGCGCCTGATGCGCCTCTTCAAGTGGTTCTCGGTTTTCTCGGGCCCTCAAATCAACGGTCTTCAAAATTTATGTGTTTTCGGGTTGTGGTGCTCCGCAATTGTTCCCCTTCTTGTTGGTGCATTGGTACGGGTGTAAGTGTGCAATTGGCGCGACGCTAGACCACCACCATTCATAGTTTCTCCGACCGGTCGAGATCGGTCTACACGATTCGGAGAGTGTCGAGTGACAAAGTGTGAAGACAGCGTGCGGGGTGTGAATGAAGTCGGTACAGACCGGGTACCGAGCGTCCCAGTCCCAAACTCCACCAGACAGACAGCATTACATTGAATCCTCTGACCTCTTACGGAGCCGTCAAACGAACGGCCCGAAAATGCTGATTGTCGGACATGCTGCCCTGGAGTCGGGCGCTCGTTTACATCCCGCAACCTTCGGCATCGTATCGGCATCGGCGATGACGGTGGAACCATGTTTTCCCCGACTGCAGTCGCCGACTGCACGAAGTACAAACGGGTCGGGACAACAAACCACTTGAATAATTTCCGTATACATAATTCATAATGCACATCTTCGGACGAAATATGACCGCCGTTTCCGCCTTGCTGCAGAGGGAGGGAGGGAGGGAGGGAGGGTGGCTGCTCTCGGGCTACATGGGGAGCAACATTCCCGTCCATCACGCTCTACGCGCAATGAGGATGATATCTGTACCATTCAGCATCATTGAGCTCTTGAAATGGTTCCACTTCTCGTTGTGCGCTTTAAGATCGCAGCACAGCACAGCAAATGCTTTCAGTGGAAACAATTTTGAAAACACTTTTTGTGAAATTTCATCAACGAAGATTGTGTTTCGAAAGGGGGGAAATTTAACAAAATCGTTCTCAATTTGCATCAAGTGCTTTCTAGCGTGGAATAGAAGGAAACACTGTGTCTGAAAATTCTTAGACTTATGCGATGGTGCACTATAACAATAAGTATGTATGTCTCTGTTCAAACAAACCACTTGCAACGAACGGAACGTGTGAACGGATCTATTCATAGACCCTTCCACAAATCGTCTGGTAATGAGACAAACGGATTGCTCCGGGGCGTGATAAAACTTAAATCATGCCGATGACATCCCCGCATAAGCATAGCGGACGGACTCTCTATCCTCACTGCATATCACACGCTGGAATGCCGGCTGATGCGGACACAGGAAGTAGCCGGAACGTTCAAACCCGTGAATGGGATGCTGTAATCATTACACAGTATTGACAAAACAAACGCATTGTTAATGCTATCTGCATATGCTTCGTTTGCGTGAATGTGTGGAATACAATACAACATTCACACACTTCTTGGTTTCACTGGCAATGACCGAGGAAGAATCGCTTCGAACATTTGGAATTGGTATGCCTTGTAGACGTTTATGCTTTCTTCTAGTGCTAATAGTACCACAAATATTTAGCTCAGTGGTAAACCGACACTTTCAACATTACAAATATTGTTACAAGTTCGATATGGTAATTGGCTATTAACATCATCAGTTTGCATAACCAACGGTTTCGGTACAAAAATCACTCGTCCTGATTGCTCTCGAGAGCAAGCATCGCCGAAGATCTTTGGAAGTATCTGGACTTTGGTATAATGAGAGTGCAATTACACTAATTGAAGGGCAAAACTAATTGAAATTACAAACCACTCACTACGGAACTCGTTTCAGCGTCTGCACCAACGAAAGTGCTCCGTCCTGTGCATATGCACACGCGCTAAGAATGTGGCGTATAACCAGAACGCCGGAACGTGCAGCGAACGGCAGCGCGAGGTGGCCGCTGCTCATCGAACCATCAAATT
Source organism: Anopheles darlingi (assembly GCF_943734745.1). Classification (NCBI taxonomy): domain Eukaryota; kingdom Metazoa; phylum Arthropoda; class Insecta; order Diptera; family Culicidae; genus Anopheles; species Anopheles darlingi. The sequence continues at coordinate 77,172,509 of NC_064874.1, read as the reverse complement.
ACTCCACACCACAGCACACACTGACCTTTACACACGCACACACACACACACATACATGCAAGTACGCTGAATTTATTGAATTTCCATTCCGAACAATTAGCCCGCCGATGGCGCCCCCAGCATCCCTTGCTCATACGGAGGCGCTGTGTGTGGTCAGAACACTGAGGTAGCACGCCAGCCAGCACACTCATAATGCACATAATGTGCGCAATCCATCAAAGCTGGCTATATGAGCTATGGCAGGTCGACGAGTCTCCTCCATCGTGGCATTCCATATTTCGAGTGAAAATACCGGGCAGCCCGTTGCACAACACCCGGGTGTTGGCTGAGTATTCAGTGTATTCGAACGGTTTGCATAACTGATAGTAGGGTGTGGTGGTGAGTGTGCAGCTTGAGGGATCAGATCGATAACCAGCGCAAATGGTGGCGTCATCGGCACACCAAGAAAGGATGTCCCTTCAGCACCTTGCACATACATTCTACTCTAGTCTGCCAAGGTGTTGAAAGGAGTAAAGATGCAACCATCAATGCAGCTTCATTGTCATGCCTTGAGCATCGCCTTACTCATGGCCAAGCTGGCCAACTGCTAGCGCACGCAATGAACGTCGTCATTACGTCATCCGCGCGGAAGTGGTGCAGTTGACGTGAAACTAACGATGCAGATACTCCATTCAAGAGCTCGCCTTTGCCACTAATACCAGCTGATCGGCATTGTTGAAGTATTCAGGAGGCGACGACGGTGAACAACGCAGCACATAACCGGTCGAGGGTGAAAATTTGTCTTCCCTTCGCTAGAACAGATAGTTCATATGCGAATAGAGATAAAGGACCTGTTTTCGGTAGAAAGGCGAGATTGGTTTTCGTCTGGAAATGTTGTCTAACTGAGTGACTGGGATTGTATGGGAGGTCTTTTTGGTGAAGCTTTTCTTGATTGTTAGAAGTAAGAAGATCTTGGGTTGGGTTTAATTAACGTTTTTAAAGACACAAATAAGGCACTATTACATCCCGTTGCTGCAGTTGTGCATTTGCATTGCTGCATAGAGAAAAGGAGAAAAAAAAGTTGTAACATAACTTACATCGTCCTTCCGCCGAATACACCAAACGGGCTTTCGCTCTCAAGTTACTGTTTCACTGGAAAGAGTTTCCGCAGACCGGCTAGTGCCGCTTTCTAGCTACCCGGGAAGTTATTCCGAAAATGGAGAATACTTTCCACTTCCGGGCATATCCGTTCAGCTTTCTATAAACAATTGTGTACGTGCAGTCGTACTCTCGAATCGTTTTCAGCCGTGATGCTCGTCGCACACGTCGGTACTATTGTTGTCGATTGCAGCGAAATGTAAGCGAGTCACTGTTCCGCTCTCGGACTGTGGCTCGCAGAAGCGAAATGAAACGGCCCCCTTTTACACCGAAATGCATGTTTAGAAGAACAAGTTTCTGCTCCAAAATGGTGCCCATTTAGCGCGCGGTACTTTGTTTCATATATGTGCTTTCCTTCGAAATAAAGCTACTTCGGAGTAAATCTGGCGACTAAATGGAGAAACTAAATAGTATCCCCCCGAAACCCTCCAAAAAAGCGTTACATTCTAAATGCTTGCTAGGGTTTCAGATTACCAGCACAATCATTTCCGCTGGCGTGCATGCGCTAGTGGCGGTTGCATAGTAATGAATGGATTTTATGAAGTGTAAAGTGGCTGAGAGTTGGCTCATTCTACTTCAGTAGCCAGATGCCAATTTGCCTTGAGTCATTGCTTATTGTTTTTCCATTCATTGCACGACTTGACTGCCGGTACTGCATGTTTTGAAACAAAATTGTGTTGCTGGTCACATACAAAAAAAAAAAGATTTCTCTTAGCTATTAGGTACGCTTACGCCCTGCTTCGCTTATCAGAGAATTGAATATGATTTACATCCAATCGTTTATCAGAATTGGTCTTCTGTTTTGAGCTTCAAATTGGTATAGTTTAATAAAGCTTATTGTTTTAAAGAGCCAACCACACATGCCAGATCGCTTGTGAGGGAGAAAAAAATATCGAAAAAATGGTTTTTCAATCGTGCTAAATGATTTAAAGGTTGTTAAGTGACAAGGGAACAGGGAATGCGCATGCCGCCAGTGGGCAGTGGAAGCGATTCACTGGAAACATCTCGTTGGAATCGAAAGCAATAAATTTTAATTAGTTCAAATCCCCTGTTCCACTGCGCCTCGCTGCACCCGGTGGGGTGCAATCCTTTGTGGGGCCTTTTTTCCACGCTATTTTTACATTTGATAACAGCCCAGTTTGTATGCAAACTCGGGCAATTTTGAAGCGGCGCAAATTGTTCTCCTCTTCCTTTTTTGCTTGATACTCGTGTAATGAATGGTGAAAGTCCATTTTTAGCGATAACGATGGATGCGACTGGTATATTTTAATGGAGCGGAATGATTGGCGAAACATGTAACACTTTCCCTTTGAACAAATTCAATCAAATGCTTTCTTTATTTTTGCAAACTGCAAGTGATCAATATAGTGAGAGTCAAATAATTGCGGACTCAGCATGCTACGACCGTTGATGGGTTGACGATGCCAGCCGTTTGATGTTTGCCATAAATAGATACGTACGACGCATACTATTCAAAGGAGTTACCGTATTGGTTCAAAAAACGTTGCCAAATGGGAAAAGTAGCTTTTCCTAGTAATCGAACACGAGTATCGTGTCCTTTCAAACCAACTGAATTGCCTCTTTGATGAAAAGCCGAGCATTTTCGCCTTATACTAATATTGTTAAGCCACATGCAACGAGTAGTACGATGCAGTTCTGGTGTACTTTATGCCTTTAGGTGCAGTATAACCACAAATCCCCTTTTGCTGAAACGGTGATATGGAACCGTGAATAGCGAGCGCCTCCAAGGGTACGCACCCATCGTCGTCCTTCCGATGTCACAATTATGATGCGATGCATCACCATTAAGGTGCTAATTTGATTTACGCCTTCACACACTGCACCGATGTTACAGCGCCGCTGATTACCCTATTTACAACGTTTGTGTGTGTGTGTGTGTGTGTGTGTTGGCACACACGAAGCACATTGTACATTGTATGTCGTTCCATCATCCGCAATCACCTCTATCAGCCAATCAGCGACGGACTGAAGGTTGTAATGCACGCCATAATGCATTCGTCGGAAACCCCCGCAGCCCTGTAGCGTTGCTGCTGGCTATGATATTTCCATCAGGAAAAGCTTATTGCACCTGATGCTGAAAACGCATTGAATATGGAAATTTGCAAAACCATTACATTTTCAGACATCTTTATAAAATGAGCCAAAACAATGTAACTGCATTAGCGTATTCATACTTTTCATCAAATCAACATAAGGGAAGAGAATTCTCGACGAAATCAATAATAACCAATTTCGCTCTTTCCTGCTGCAAATGCAGCAATCGTTTATGCGCCCTCCAGGCGCTATCCACTTTCCATGAAACACATGAAACCGGCTTCAAAGCCAACGAACGCACCAGCACCAGAACGGCGAAATCTGTCCGCAGGCATCGCTTGAGGATACGAAATGTTTACGGCAGCTCCGGGTTGGTAACCTCCGCGGTCCGCGTCTACGGGATTCATTCTGTACACGCTACACACAAAACGATTCGATTTGAATATGAACTCGCTGACGAAGTGAACTTTAATTTTCCCTCGAGTGTTGGCCCCACACCACCACGCACCATGCCCCGGGGTCCCCTCCTGCCGTGTGGCAATTTCCTCGTTGGGTGTCACCACACTTTCCGCATTTCATAACCTGCGTAGCACCCTGCGGCACAGCGGTGGTTTGTAGCTGTTATGTAAATTCAATCAGGAATTCTGGCGACGCAAATCCTAGGCAAAAGAGATTCAACGAGTTCACGTACCTTGGCAAAGGCAAGCGCACTAGAGCTTACCAGGTGCCAGCCAGGGAAAGGATGAAAAGTTGAAAGAAGTGCTGCTGCTGCTTTTGCTAAAGGAAAAGAGTGTTCAACCTGCCAACCGGATCTGGCCAACCAGTACCGCAATACCGTAGCGCGGATTGCGCCTTAAATGAAATCATCGTTTACGCTTCATCTAATCACAAACTATCTAATCAAACCGAGCTGTCCAGGTCCGTTCATCCATAAACTAACCGTGTTCGAGGGTATAGAGCCGGCCCAGAAGAGCTACCTTTCAGCTTAAACGGAATCACTTTCGATAGAAGGGCTACTGTCTGCAGGCGTCGTGAGCATTCGGATCGCAATCGAAGCGACCGCTCCATCAGCAGTTAGCTTTGATGGAAAACTTGTTTAACGTTCCCTTCACCCACCACGGAATGCCATGCCACCACGAATCCGGACAACAAGACAAAGTCACAAACACAAACTGCACTCTCTCACCTAGTCACCAGGGAAATGGAAATCGTGTGGAAAAATGGAGGGAGCGGGCACCATGGCGATGGTGGTGGTGGTGTGTGTGTGTGTGTGTGTGTGTGCTCAGTGACGTGGCGATCCTTTCCACCGATCGGCACATGGATGGACGGATGCTGCACCCCGTGAGCGCTTGCTGCACGAGCAGCTTCGGGGTCGGATGGGAGTTTGATTTGGTCGAAAATCACGACCACATCACACTCTCCGGACTCGCTGGACTCTGGGTACGGTAGGCCGGCCGGGATGCCGTGCCCGTCGGGTGCAGATTAGAAATCCGAAACCAAAAATCAACCAAAACCTACATCCCCGGGCCAATGTTTGTTCGATCGGGACTCCGGTGTCCAGTGGAAACCGGTTGGGTTGCTGACCAAAAACAAAAAAAAAACACTAAGTTATGGTGTAACACTAGACAAACTTAATTTTGCAACATAAATAGTCGTAATCCATCAGTGAGAATTGGTGAGAAAATTTACATTCTGCACAAACTGGTTCCGAAGAAACGAAACGGGGTTTTCCAAAACTCCAATCACTCCCTGAGATTGTGTGCGTTGCAGTTTGCAGCCGAGTAGTAAGTTCCCTACGAGAACTTTGTAGAAATGTATGAAAATTGAATTCTCAACTTTGACCAAACCATTCGGCATGCCAGCACCAGCATGCCAGCAACACGAGCAACGACACCGTAACACGTTGTGCCTGCAGCTTCGCCCACCCCGGATTACGAAAGAACCGACACACCTTGTCTACCGATGTGTTCTACCCGACCTGACCAACGTGACAGGTCGGTTGTACTCAGCCTGTCCACCTTGGTCCAGAACCGGGACACTCGCCCCCGGAGGATTCGGAAATCGGTTCGATATGCTCCGCACCCGATGGTTCCGCTACAGCAAATTCAACACCTCCGGTGAATCGGTGGTCCCAGAGAATGGCAGGGCCGCTACTGACTGGTTGGACCCGACTGTATGTTCGATGGTCGTCCTGACCTGACCTTCCGATCGCCGCTCCATCGCGGCACCCTCGTGCCGTGAGCTGTTGACCGACGACGAAGCCCCGGGCCGATGCTCATAAATAATTCCGCATTGGCGTACGGCGTCTCCACTGTAATGGAGAAGCACGATGACCGACTGACGAGAAACGATGGTTTCTCTGGACAACGGCTCCCGATAGTTTTCTACTGCTCCGTTTTTCCTGTCCGAGCTCAAAATACGGAAGTCCGGTCCTAGGGTTTGTCAGTTGTTTCTTGTCAGCCACCTGAGTGCCAACGGGAGAAGACCGGTACCGGGGGGGGGGGGGGGGGCATGGTGTGTGTGTGTGGTCACTTTGCAAACATGCTGCTGCTGCTGCTGAGTGTGCTCTGACCTCTTCTGCAAAACCACTGACCGGACCACAGATCATGTACTGGCTGGTTAGCTAATCGATGGGGCGTTACCGATGCTGAACCTTCCCAGCATAAAAAAAGGAACAACTAGAAATACCCATAACATGGCGTAGTGGTCACTTGTGAAGCGAAGTGATGTGTTTAACATTTAACCAAAGTGGCACACTGGCATTCGTAATGAAATGGTGTGCGAACCCATGATAAGAACATGCTGCATTGGCAGTCGTTCTGGGGATTCAAATCAAAGTGTTTGAATAGAGTTGAAGTTCTTCTAACTTGGGCCACCATTGTGGATACTGTTTGTGGCCCAATGAGGACGAATAATGAATGTCCAACAGCGCTCCAAAGGGCAACCATTCGACCGTAATGTAACGTAGGATTGTAAATATTCCGCTGTATTGCGTCCAATACTCTCGGACATTACTCATCACTGGATTCTCGAACGAACCGGGCGCATGCCTTCTGCAACGCGTTTGGGGAACGATCAGTGCTCAACAGTTTAATGGGATTATCATTGGAAAACTTTCTCTAGACTCTCCAGGCCCGGAGGATGTAGGTTACCGCAGTCAGCGATACTCCACCATCTTATCATCACGGATTAACATGCAACAACTTCTGACGATTCTGACGCTTCGTTCGGTTGCGTGGTTTCGTGCGGTTTCTGCTGAAGCCGCACGCCAGAATGCGAACCGAATTACAGTCGGTCTATTGTGGTGGGCAGGAGAAGTGGAAAAGTTTTCGCGAAACCACACTCAACTGGCTCGTCTAGTCTAGGCGAGAGTGGCGCGGTTTGATCCGGCAAAGAGTGCTTTTGATGGAGAACGGCAACCGTGAATGGCAAAACAATCCGATGCGAATGTTCTCCGGTAAATACGGTTGAACGAAGTTGCATTTCCAAGTACAGCAACTGAAAACTTACTTCAAAACCTTCGTGCTACGATATTCACTATTCAGGGAAGGCTTTTTGAAACGGAGAACGGAACGTAATTCGTTAATTGAAGCAGGTTAGGAATGGCACCATCCACAGCATCGTCTCTATGTTGTCCACTTCATTTACGTTATGCAACGGTTTATGTAACGGCTGCTCGATGCCATCATGACTATTGGCCGACCGTTTCCACCGTCCACGGTGGACAAAGTCGTACCAATTGTTGGATGGAAAACCATGCCTGCGAAAAGTTTAATCAAACGAGTGTGCTGAGTGGTGAAAATGAGAGTTTTCCGGTTGTTTGTTCATCCGTGCTGGCCCGACAATCCACGGACCATCGCCAGGGGGAGAGCGACAAAACAGGACATACCAGAGCGAAGAGAACATAACCACACTGACACTGACAGAACGGTGCAATGGTGGACGGCGCGCAGCATCAGAAAATAGAGAATTAGCTAGGTCGTATCGAGATCGAGCACGCTCGGGCAACAGTTTTTGGGGCGAGTAATTACATTACTGTGCCACTCGAGCTCGAAGTGTCCTCCACCTCCCGGTCCGCCAAGTGTCATTGGACAGTAGTGGATACGGTGCATTGCACCATACAGCTGGCGCTAGAAAGTTTCTCATTTTTCCCAAACCGGAGCAACCGGGGTGAAGGCCAGGGGTTAAAAGAGATGAAATCCGGACAGCAGATTGGCAGCGAGCACATCAAGCGCATACTTCGCTCCCCAATGTTATGGAGCATCTGTTGCGGGAAAAGTATATTTTCTAGAATTATCACGAGCTGCTTCCGCTTCGATGCAATCCGCACAACGATTAGGACTCCGCCGACTCTGGGGATCATAAGCCGTGACCTGATGTTGCCCGTACCCAGCGTTTCCAGCAGAACGAACTCACCTCCAAACGATAAGCGCATCCGAAATGCTGTCCACAGTAAAGTCCGCACAGTAAACATCCTAACAGGAATCACCACGAACGCTAAATGCCTGGAAGCCTCCTTTCCTTCTTTCCTTCCGCCGGAATTCGCCTTGTCCTCACGCTTGAGGTCCGGCCATGAACCGGCAGTGCATGCATGTGCGTTACAAACACGGCGAGCACAATGACTCTCGAGACGCGAGAAAAGCAATTTGCATTCCAACGGAAAAATTGCCCTTTTTCTCCTAGCCGCCAATGTGCACACAGACCAACAAACGCAACAGGACAACGACAACACTACGCTTCGTGGACAGTGGCTTTGCACCGTGGAACTTGTGGGATCAGCAAAGTAACAACAGCAACAAGCAAAAAAATGTTCGCGAAATGCTAGGACCCTGCCCTGATGCTGTTGCTGCACAACCTTGGAGAACAAACGTCCCAGCAATTGGATTCCCGGCGGCCACGATGAAGGTCGGATGGGACAACGTGAGCACACCAGTGTAGCGGAATGTGTAGTGTTTGGCTTTGTTTTCGGTTGGTGCACTCGGTCGAGGGCTGGCAAGGCTTAGTCTTCTCATCAGCTCCCCCCCCCCCCCCCCCGCCACCGGAGACCATCAGTTGGTGACCCAATTACCCACGATCGAAACGTGAGTAAGTTGCGACGGGTGTGCGACAAGAGGGTTAAATAAGAGTTAGATGAATATGGTTTCAAGTAATCCCACCAGGTATGATGGGGCTGCTGAGCGTGGAAGCGTGGAACGTTCTCCTTCATTCGAAGGATTAAAATACTCATCAAAATGCAGAACAGGATGATGATTCGCTCGCACACTCACTCCATCATCTCACATACGATGGCGTTTTTAGAGTAGTGTATCCTTTTGAACTGATGGCTGCTGCTGGAAGTCTGTTGAAGCAAGAGCCATCTCGTACTTGACAGTGTCCAGGACGGACCACCAAATTATACCGAGCATCCTGTAACGCTCTCCTTTGTAAGCAAGAGCTGGTAGCGTCGGTATCGTAAATCTTTCCCCTTTCGAACAACCAACGCCTCGGTGTCGGTGGTATGGTCGGTGGTTGCTACCACAGCACCTACTATGCATGTAGGTTTGTGCCCTTTCCTCACACCGGATGCAGGTAATTTTTGCAACAATTTAATCCCCAAACCACCCCACCGACGATGCTGCCCGGAGCGGCTTCTACGAATGGAGCGCGAGTAGCGTTATTTACGAGCAGCGAAAATGGCCATTCAGAGCGGTTTTGCGGTTAGCTCGGTTACGGGGTGAGGAGGCCTGGTTTCTGGCTTCTAATCCCTCTCCCGGGGGTCGCCTTGTGCAGCGCCGAAATGGGTTACAAATCGGTGGAAAATTGGAGCACGATTGTGCCATTTGTTGCAGAGCACCAGCAATGGCGAAGGGGGCAGCACTCAACGGGCTTGCGATAGCTTGTTTGTTATGTTGGTTAACGGTGTTGGCGTTCGGTTTGGTTTTTGCCGTTCACAGCGGGATGGCTTTTAGCCTTAATCAATTAGCGGTGCTGGTAGACCTGATCGATTTACTTTGTTATTGGTGAAAGTAATAGGAATTATTACTCATCCTTCTCGACAATCCTCTATTCGACAATCAATTATGTATTTTGATTTAAAATATAGTCAAATGGAGTTCCGCGTCATCGTATTTAACGTTTTGTTTTAATAACCTTATTATACACCCCTTGATCGCAAAGAGCAAGAGGAAAAGAGTAAATAAAAATGATAATGTCCAGCCACAGCGACCATGGCTCGACCGACAAAGACCCTCAATAAACGGAGCATGGCATAATGGGATGAGCCCAGCTCAACACAACCAGCGTGCGAGCTCGTGTCATGGTCGCGGTGGCTTTATATGGGGCCATCAACCTCGAAGGCGATTGGAAAAATATTTACACATTAGCAACAACCGACAAAACAGGATGGTTTTATGTATTTCGACATAAAGAAAAAAAAACCTTAAACTCCTCGTTGGCTCGAAGCGAAGGAAAAAAGACGCGGGGTGGTCATCAGCCCTCATCCCTTCATCCACCACCAAGCGGCTGCCTTGCTCGCTCCTCCGCACGATAACCGCATTTTGAGCGTTTCAATTTCAATCTAATTCCATGGTGACCTCACCATCGAGACGAAAATGATGGCTTTCTGCTCCATTAAAATGTTTCCTTTTGCGGTACCGTGTGGATCGTAAAATCGACCCGGATAGCTACCGAGCAGAACTATCATCTACTGGCAGTTCTCTCCGTGTATTTTTTTGCTCTTCCGTTTTTGTTTTGACTTGTCCTGTCGACTCAGATGATGATGTTGTATAGAACTTGTTTTACGAAACGATATGGCAGTCATTGCAAATGAAGGTGTAAATGCATCGGATATGTAATGTGAAAGTACTAAATGAGGTTTACGTTATTTTTGGCTACAGAGTCCATTTGTGTTCGTGTAATTCTCATGAATCCATCTGGATTATTTTTTTCGCACAGTTTTTACTAGGATTCAAACATTTCAAAAAAGTATCATTTTTTATGTGCAATTTAATGCGAAAAACATGGTTTTTCGACGACTTTCTAGTTCGTGAAAAAGTTTCGTCGAATGTAATAAAATAAATAATGTTATAAACACCATCTATAAGATAAATCATGGATTGTGCCATGGACTATAATATCCAAAACAATCCGTGCTCTAGACTTAAATATATTTCGAGCACAGATTTTGAACCATTTTTCTATAGTTTAAAGCGACTTTTAATATATTGTGGCATAGGCAGTTTAATACCAAAGCCTAAGCGTAGTGACTACAATAAACATCCCGACTTTTGAATGTATTAACTCCAAGGTATCAATAGCACATCTGCAGCACATAAATGGTTTAACCCCCTTACATGACGCTTTTTAAATGTAATTCAGCTCAGCTTTAAGCTTCGATCGTTTGAATTTTCCCACCGATTGGCAAGCCGGCCTGTGGCAGGTGGCCCACCCCTTCCTTGCTGTTGTGCATTCTATTGATTTCCCATCAGTGTCAACGTGAAACATAACTTCCATAACACAAACGATTACGATGTTAACATTGCCAACGCACGATGGGACGATGGCGGCCGTCCCATTTCGGCTGTCGATGGCAGCCCTGAGGAAAGGTAGTCTTCCGGGTCCATCGAAGGATACGGGCGCCAGAACCGTAACCGATTGTCTCTTTCCATTTCCCCGAGAAGAAAAGCCCGATACGAAACGGTTGGCAAGCCCTTCGCTCCTACCGTTGCAACCTTTTATCGTTTTGCAGTCGTCGTCATCGTCGTCGTGGTCGTCGTGGTCGTTGGCGTTGATCCTTTGGTAGGACGTGAAGCGCCAGAAATCGATGCCGATGATCCGATAGCCGGATCGTGGCGCCGCGGTATGATGGCGCTCCTTTCTGCACCATCGACGGTGAAATTGAAATAAGATTTGCATTATCGTCTTGTGCCGGTAGGCTTGAGGTCCATTATGGGTTACCGGTTTCAGGCCCATTTGGCGGAGGTCTCAGTCTCAGTGGCCGAACCGGGCAATTTCGTTTTCCGATCACGAGGTAGCGTCAGCTGCCTCCCTTGGGGAAAGCGTGTGTTACGTGGCGCTAGAATGCGAACGCACATACCACAGCAGCACGACAACAAGTTCGATTTTCAATAACCAGTGGGTGCGTGTAGCGACGAGAAAAGTCAAAATTAAAAATCTGAAAACACTTTGCACCACCTTACCTGTTGAAACAAGGGTTAGCATAGGACTTCTCTGGAATGTTTCGTTTTCAATTAATCGCCGTAGAGTTTAACAAATTTTCCAAAAAAATGCTACTAGTGGACATTGCAGAGAAGCACAATTCGTTGTTCAGAAACGGCCGTCACCGTGAGACACTGATTTTATGCTGGTGAGTATCGGCATTGTGCAAACAACCGACAGAGCATTCAGCAAGTGGTAGCATATGGATGGACAGCGCAGCGCAAAACCATCAGACAAGTTCGTCGTATCGGCAATCGTAAATACGTCCGCGCGTCGCTCCGTTGAGCTGCAGACCGCGAAACACCACCAGAAAAAAAGGGATCAGGGGGAATTTCGGAAAAGGTATCGCTGCAGCATCGCATAAGCATAAGAAAGCATTCTCTCCCTCACACCCACGGGGGCAATGGCCAAACAAGCGCGACCCAGTACGCGCGAATGTTTACACGCCGAGAGCGAATAAATTCAATGCATGTCGCTGGCCGGCCATTGTTCTACTGCAGCCGATGTCGCTGTCTGATGTCGCGCAGTGGTATGACTCAGCACGAAACCATCACCGCTGACATCAGGCATTCGCCGACTCTATTTATCCATTCCCGGTTCGCTTGCCAAACAACAGCAGCGTTTACGTTTCTTGGACTCGCTGTTTGAGTGTTCGAAGTTCCAACGTGAACAACGTTTACCCGCTCTGACATTCCACAGCTGTCTGAACGGATAGCCAATGATACTACAAGTTCTTGAGAAGTACTCAACGCTCATTTTTGCGAATCCCACTGTCTGTGTCGTGGCCGTCGCTCGAAATATCTTTAATTACATTTTCCAGCCAAAAGTTGCGGCCCAAGCGGTGGCAGCGGCATAAAATCGGCTAATTTGTGTCCCGCTACACAACTCGGGCAACGAGCTGAGAAATTAATGTGCGCGTAATTAAATTGGCTTTTTTGTGATTCCCCTTCTACCTAGCCCACCTAGCTAGCTTTCCCCGGGAGCGCCGTAAACGCTGTACGGTTAAGTCGTATCGATTGACGGTACGCCTCATCCCGAGGACAATCGGATGACTTTTGGGACAGAGCAGAGAGCAAAAAAGGATGCCCCCCCACCAAAGCAGCGTTGGGACTGAAAAGGACTACGCTATAATCTGGTTCTGGTAGTCTCGAGGGAGAGAAAATCATAATTTATTGATGAGCTCCCGGACCGGGCACCAGCCCGGGCAAAGCCTCCAACCGGCAGCCAATTGGCTTTGATTGCCAACGGACGCAGAATGCAAAGCATGTCGCCAGCTCCCCCTTGCTACAGTCACACGGCGTACAGTTGTAGCAGAGAAGGCAGAAGTTCGAAGTTTGTTGGCGGAAAAGGCCAGATCTCGAAAGGGCGAAAGTATATTTACTTTTCCCAAGAATCCGCCGACTTTCATCGATGCGTAAAACGACGGTCACGTGGCGACGACCTTTCCGGACATTCTCCGGAGAAGTTAATTACTTCCACCAGCATACAACCGAGAGAATGTGGACGCAACAGCGCGGCCAGACCTAACCTTCCTCACGACAGCAGCACCAGAAGATCAGCGTCGCTCCTTAGCATTCTCGGGACGGTACGCTCGTTACAGGTTCGGTCTTGGAGCTGCTCTAGAGACTTGCTTTGCTGGAGCTTATTTAAATTTACGATGCTGTTTACATTCTGCGTTCGATGGTTTTGTGCAGGTTGTTGCTGGTTACCGTACTGTCTGGCGCATCGACCATTGAACCTACTGACGAGCAACTTGTGACCGAGCGGTCATAATTTCGTAGTTGATCCAATTAATGCTCTTGTGTGTGTGGGGCACAGTCCTGTCCTAAGTTCCTCGAAAAGATTAATGAGTAAACTAAGCAATGGCTGGGCGAATACACTACCTGATGTTGTAAATACTGTTCTAGACTTTGGATATATCCCATCAAATGTCTAAAACAATGTCTATTACAAAAAACAAGGTAGCAGAAACAATCGCTCTACTAGCAAGTAAATACACGCCTTCGTCCATCTATGTCTACTATGTGCTAAGGAAAAAATAGAAAAAAAAGACGCAAAGGATGCAGTCAAGTGTCTAGTAAAGTTGATGGTTCACTGGGAGAGAAAACATCGTACCTTTCCTGAAGTTGGCTAAAGCAAACCGGGATTTCCAGCCGGATTCACTCGAGCAAGTTTGCAAACAGCGCTTCTGCGCTCCGGAATGGCTAAAAAAAATGGAACACTTTTGATCGATTATGTAAATGAAATTGTAGAAACGCGCGTTCCTTTCGATTCTTCGCCCCAAAAAACCGAACAACACGCATCACGTCTTGTCATCACCAGGAGCTCTATCCACCCAGGTTCGTCGAACTACTCTTTGGACCGGATCAGAAAACAAACATTTCAATGGCAAAAAAAAGTTCGTTCCAATGCGTTCTTTATCCACCATCCTTCTCGCTGGAATCTCTGGAACGTTGAAGGACTGGAAAAGTTAATTCCAACTTGTCACTCACACACAGCCCGCTAACCGCAGACCGCACGGCGGGTGGTAAAGGCAAGCGCAATGTCTTACTATCGACTCTAGCTAGTACCCTTAGCCTTTGCGGCTGCTCGGTTGCTCTGCATATTTGCCGTAGGTCAGTGATCATGAGAGGCGCTCGAAGGGAAGGTGACGAAAATCGATCAATTCTGAAGCGTCATCCGACGACACATTAAACGCCATTTAGTAGCAGCAGCAGCAGCATCACCCGAGGTTGGCATGTGAGGGAATGTGCCGAGCGCCATAATGATACTGTGTCATTCGGGGAGGGGGTGTCAGTACTTGTCCTTGGAGTGTTATTAATTAGGATCGGGCGGGCGTGTAGCGTCCAATTTCGCTACGCACTTGGCGTGTGAAATTAATTCCCAGTGTCAACATCCATCATCGAGAACGTTTTCTGCGATTTCCGTCAGATAAATTGAATTCTTCTGGCCTGTGACCAGAACCACCAGCACCACCACCATCGAATACTCTCCTCCCAAAGAAGGCATCAGCAGGGGCAATGGAATCAATTGTTCGAGCAATTTGCCACTCCCCTTGGACCCCCGGAGGCTTTCGGTGCTAACGAGAGGGAAAATGGGCCTCCCCTCCCCCCCCCCTCCCTTTCTGTCCACTCTCCCTATACCCCGGTGCCGGTGGGCTTGTCTGACAGCTTTCAGGAAGTTTCGTGGCGTGCAATATAAATCATAAATTCGATTTCGAATGCCACCACCATCAGCATCGCCACCGCCAAGCGCGCCACCGAGCAGCTTGTGCTCTTTCAGAGCGATTACCGAGCATGAATGGCAGCTTCCAGCCAGCTCAGCTCGGTCACGTGGTTCCATTCCGTCGTGGTTTATCTTATTTTCCCATCGTGACCGTTCCCAAACCGGCCTGTTCTGCCGGTGGCCTCCCCCAATGCAACACTGAATGAACGTAAAGAATGGCCACTCAGAACAGTGCGGTCGTGTTGGTCGAAACATTCGCAGGAGAGAGAAAAAAAGAAAGTTAGCAATCCGCCCACTTTCATTCGAATCCGCTCCCCGGAAAGCTCCCCGTTGGGAGATGGCGAAGACGGTTGAAGGCGAAGACAAGCGTCTTCCCGCAGATGTCCGGTCCGGTGGGTTCGTTTCGAATAAATTTAGCTCCGATTCGCTTTCGATTTCTCTCGGCTCTCGGTTCCCGCCCGTGTCACGCTTTGCCAGCATAAACAAATTGGACCGGGAGGGTGGTGAGGGGGTGCGAAATCGGCGCCAATGTGCAAACGCAAATTGTCATTCAATTGACTCTCCCACCCGGACCATATTTTCGTCAAACGCCGCCACGGCGCCGTCCCTCGGGAACATATTTTCCGGGGAAACGTTGTCCTTAGTGGTGTCCCATAATCGAATCCACGACCAATCAGACACCCTATGAACTATATTTGGCTGTATTTTATCCCCGATGGAACCGCTCAGCAAGTCCTCAGGAACGAATTGCTTTACCGGAGACGGATTGTCGGGAATTGATGATGTTTTTTTTTTCTTCTTTCATTTCTACAAAACACGAATTCCGTAGAGGGACTTAGTAACTGAAATCTGTGCTGCCGTAAAGTGAATCCCGTTTTGGGACACATTTCATTGAACCGCCTCAATCGATCATCTTTCGAAGAAAGCCTCATGAAGGCTGATGAGTTGTTCTTTTCAAGGGGGAAACCATCAGCACGCAAAGCTTGTCTTTTCTTCCTGGTGTTGAAGGAAGTGTTAATTTGGAATTTTGGCAAAAGTTGCGGCAAAAGCGCGCGTAGCGATAGTATCCAGTTGGGATATCAAAGAAGGGCACGAAATAATAGCCTTCTGAGGTCGGAAAGAAATCTGGTTGGAATGAGCAGAGAATAAAGATTCACTGACAATCATAAGGCGTGGCAAGGGCCACCATTAACGCTATCTGCGAAAGAACCGCTCATTCTAGCAGAAGATCCTTTGAAATCTATATTTGATCAAACGGTTGGGCACGAAAGGTAAATCCAATCAGTGCCGCTTTGTGAACAACCTTAATGGTGGATTTGAGGTTGAGCTGTTGAATTACTCTAAACCTTTAATATTAAAAAACAAAATCATTATAAGCATCGCACTGAAAAGGACACAAAAGCGATGCTCCGCAATGCTTCAGATGATGCTAATGGTTGCCTCCATACTGAGCTAAGTTGGCTTTATTGCTTTCCCCGCTACTAGGCGAAAGGATACAAACTTTCACTTCGAGCTGGAGTATGGCCAACTGGCCGTGGTGATGAGTATCGCTATGGCAAACACGGCTCAGGGATGGTAAACGCCATATTTTGTGTTGCTGTCTTTAAATGCTGCTGCTTCATTGCTCTGCCCAGCATGCTCGCAAGCGGACAACATATAAGTACACTGGTGTGTCGTGTGTATGATCTCTCTCTCTCTCTCTCTCTCTCTCTCTTTTTTTCTCTTTCTTTCACTCTCTCTTTGCATCTACATCAGGATGCTGCTCAACCACTTCCTGTGTGTTCTAGTGCTCGGTGAAAAGCAATTGCAGCTGGACCACGACCGTGGAAGTCCACGTTCAACTGTTTACTCATTATTAATGTTTCTGAATATTGCAGGAACCGACACGGCACTGTCGCGGTAGCGATGGTAGCCTATGCTTTCGGTAGCTTTAAATGGCTTCTGTCAGATTCGCTTTCTAAATTTTGGAGAATCCGATGATGCCAGTTTTATGTTTATCTTAGTGCATGATTCTCGGGTAATTCTCATCCAGCGAATGCTCCATCGATACTGGTACTTCCCTATCTATTTTAAACACCGTTTTGATGTCCGGGTTTAAAGTATAACTTGCTGAAAAGACAAATGAAAGGTTTCACCCATTCACATTCGTCCGAATGATTTTGGATGTTTGTTTTGCGAGCTTCGGGCGAGCGCAATGCGGTTGTCTAATGTTTGTGGAAAAGTTCGCCAACACCAACGCCTCGTTGTACGTGGGCACGTGGCATGTAGGAGTTGTACGGATTAAGCATAACAATATCCGCCACATTTCCCAAGTCGACCGAACCGGCTTTTCGCTTGGCGTGTTCTCGTATCTAGCACAAAGGGAATACACCAATGGGTCGGAACTGCCGTTAATAGTATATCATCGCTTGAAGTATCATCATCTCTTTATTATCCAAAAGAGCATTATTACGCCAACGTCCTGCTCCGGCAACAGGACCTTCCTCATGGACACAGGTCAGCGATGCAGTCAGCAGCCTGGAACGTCAACCTCCACCACCCCTACCTCCAGTCCGCCTTTCGGAGTTCTGGCCACCGTTTGGCGAGGCGAATTGTGAAATTTAATGTGTCGGAAAGTTTTCTCATGATAATATGCATAAATTATGAATTTCCATCTTTCCCATCCATGCCGGACGGCTCTTCACATTCCCCCCCGCATTGCCTTCCGCTGGGGTAGGATTCCGGGACGCGCATACATATGACTGGAATTGATATGACGCACCGAAGAGTCCACCTTCCGACCAGCGTCAGCTTAAACAATGAATTAGATGAAGGTCACCTGTATGGGGTCAAAGGAAAACGTAATTCAATCCCTCAGTCAGGCGGGAAGGGAAAACAGAAAACCCAAAGGAAAGAAACGGAAAAATAATCAAAGAAAAATGGAAATGGAAACAGTCGGGCATGCAAATGATATCCTATAACTGTATCCAACCCGTCCAACCGTGGCTAGGACGAGGGCCACTCGGTACCACCAACGTCTACTTCAATTACCCGCTGAACCCTTTTCCTTGGCCGCGTTTCACATCGGAGTTGCTTCCACCAAGTTCTCGTCCGACGAACAACAGACCACGTCAACGGATAGTATCACCGTTGTCATCGTTACAGCAGCTCCAGCAGCAGCGCCATGGCTTACGGGTGGATTTGTCATACTTATCTCGACCTCGCGACGGAGCATCGTACCTTTCGCCTGACGTGGAGACGAGCCGGACAAAGAAAAAACATAGAAATAGAGAAAACATAAGTGGGATGACCTCTTCGTAGCAACCTTTTTTTTCGAAAACAAAGGTAACACAGAGTGCCACAATCCCACTCGCCACAACGTCACATGATGGTGAGATCACCACTACAACGTTTTATTCGTTTTTAAACTGTTTCCATCGAGCGCCCTTTGGAGCTGCCGTCAGTTGCTGTCGTGAGCTGGAACGGAATAGAGGCGGCATGATTTTCGGAATGAAATGCTCGATCCGCCATTTTCATTTCGCTATGAACACCACTTTGACAAAGACACCGATTCGGATGGAAATTGAATCATTCTCAGAAAGTGAAAGCAAGAAAGAAAGAGAGAGAGAGAGAGAGAGAGAGAGAGAGAGAGAGAGAGAGAGAGAGAGAGAGAGAGAGAGAGATCATTCCAGATGTTTGCTGCAGCGATTGTGAGCTGAACTAGTGAGACAATCCTTTTGATCTGATCCAGTGAAACAGCTTCAGTGCTCCCATCGGAAACCATTTACATTCGAACCGTGCACTTTCCCCTTTTTCCATTCGAGATTCGTAGGAAAAATTAAAACGGATTGCCAAAATTAAAGATACCTCTTCTGAGCCCCGTGACAACGGCTCCTGTTCCATTTCGTGGAAATTTCCTGCTTGCATTTTCGTCTGCTTTGGGTTGAAGAACGCACCCAAGAAGCGATTTTTTTTAGATTTTCCATTCCAATCAAACGTCTTTCTTTCCAATGCCCTTTCTCCTTCGACCCCAGCCACATCGAGTCCACTCCAAATTAATTCCTTTCGGCCATAGCTTTGGCCTTGCAGCGGAAATTATTGCCACCTTTTGGGGGAGAACCCCCCAACGCCAACCTAATGACCCCGGGGATGGTGAAGTGGTCAGATTTTGGAAACGCCTTCCCTTGCGTCTCACTCCCGAAGCTGATGCTAGGTATAGCAAAGCAGGAATGCTGCCTAAAGTTGTGCGGAATTGTGTGAAGCAAAATTTATTTTCGTTGAGATATGCTTGTCTTTCTTCCATCTTCACTCACTCTCGCTCGCCTCTTCACATAAATGGCTAAAGGTAGGATGTCCTCTCTCAGTCCCACCGGGTGAATGGCACCAAATTATCTTTAAGAGATTCGCGCGCCCGCGCTCTCGCAAATACCGGCCGGCTTTCTGAACCGGCACTTGAAAAACAAATTATACAAATTGTGAAGTTTCTCCACCACCAGTCGCCATTAAGCGTGAGCCTACGTGCCCTCTGTGGTCACGGGGAACCCAGCGACGTTTAAAATGACAGGTGAGCGAATGGAGGAAAAAAGGAAAGGAAACGAAGGACCAAATCGGTCGGCAACAACCTTGACGGAACTGAAAAATGGCTCAACGAAAAAAAAAAGAGAAGAAGCTGAGGAAGCTGGACAGATTATTTTCTTTGCATAAATTAGAGAACATTTATTTCAAATCCACGGTTTCGAGGCGGACCTCGCGCCTCTCGATGGAAGTGCTTTTTTCATCGGAAAACTTTTCTACCGAAGGTAGTGATGCAGCAACACGTATAATCGTCTGGCCGTGCCTTCTTTGCATATTTATTGATGGTTTGAGTGTGTGTGTGTGTGCGTGGGTGTGTCTGTATGTACAGTATACGTTTGCGCTTTTTGCTCCTTTTCCAAATGGAAATCCGTCGCATCCAACAAATTGTCATCCGCGTGAGAGCAAATACGAATTTGGTCAAACGGCACTCGTTGGAAGTTTAAACAAATCTTCGTTTTTAGAGTTTAGCAAAAAAAAACCACTCAATCTGTGGCGCAGAAAGTTCATTCGAGGGTAAAAGTATGCCCTATGAAAAAGATTATTATCAAAATCGTCTGAAGCTAAGGTAAGATAAATGCTGAAGACGTTTGCCACAGCACACCACCCAGATGGAGCTCTCTGTTCATTCTCGACCTTGTGGCAGAAACGAGATTACGAACGAACCACTGACCTGCTACTGTTCGCGGCCGCTGCAGGTATGAGAATGGTGGCAAAAAGGAACGATACACTAACGAACTGTGTCGGTTCGTTTGAAGGAAAAGTAATTACTCATTTTTCCGGTTTTCAATTAATTTTCCGCGGACCCTGGAAAACTGCTTACCGTGAACAGTGAGTACCACGCGTACCGGAAGGCCGTGCCTGGAAGGGGATCTTCAAAAGAATTTGTATTTTATGAAACCATCATCAAAACATCTAAAAAAAATGTAACAGGAACATTTGATTGAACCTGAAGGATTACGGAACTGAAAGCTTATCCATCCTATAAGAGCTCTCCGATGTGTGGCTCCAGCACTTGTTAATCTCGCGGGACGTTCACACGCCGTTCGAAAAATTCTATACCATCGTAGTTATGCATTCTGGCGCAATCGTTAATGGCTTACGAGATTACGGACGGTGCACATGTCATTATTTTGATGTATATCCGCTCCAACTACCATCCTATGAGAACAACTCTTATTGAATGCATGAGTTCACCTGCGATGTACGTTAGTGTTCGCCAAGGTTTTAATCATGAAGTGCTCCGAGCAGTTCGATCTTGGTGCAGTGTACCGGAATCGTGGTAGTGCTCTGAAAAAATCTCCTAAGGAATGCGCATTGAAAATGCAATATATTTCCCAGAGCCGCTGCTCGTTGCTTTTCTGTTGCGGTTTCGTACTAGAAGCAAGTAGCAAGTCGACCAAGGCATATCCTGTGGTTTGTGTAAATCAACCATGAATCCGTTTGAGCGGCTGAGCTTCTGCAATCCAGGGGACCTAGATTGTCACGATTTTGCTGGTTGACATATGATCTCATAATCAGTGCCACCGAGCTTTTTTCCTTCACTAACGGTTCGCTGCATAAAATATTAAATTAAATACTCACTCATGCGGACTCTACTGTGGATACCCTCAGCTTAATGAAATGCTCAGTAATGATCTGCAAACGCATGGTAAAATCAAACTCCGTGATGCTTGAAGTGCGTAAGCGGGTACAGAAATAGGTAAGGGTCTAGCCCACGCAACACAAGATCCAAACGCGCCAAGGCATAAAAGATCAGCACAGATTAATCTTGTGCCTCGTTAGTGAATCCGAAATACTGTTGGCGCGAATAATGTGGGCGGATATCATTTGGTATGATAACATGAAGGCAAAGAATTTACCACGCAACAGCAGCACATGTCGAATTGAATTAATTCTTGGTAAACCATGCAGCCGGCAGCACGGATTGTCAAACAGTGCGGAGGCATCTAGTAAATCTTATCACCCTCGACGCACGTTTCATGAATCACCACGTGCAAATGGGAACCCAAAGGAGGTGCCTAGATTTGATTCCCTGTTTAAGTATATTATCTTTAACTTATTTCGTCAATGCTCATGCATGCTAAGGATATTTTTGCAAAAGCAACATTCTAAACCCACGTACCGCTACTGAAACTCTCGCTTCTCGTTGACGATCTTACTCAATTTCGGGTCTAAACTCATCATCTTACCCCCCAAACGTCAGCACATCGAAAGGTTTCGTGCGTTGTTTCCCGGGCATCGCACTCGACTTCGTGACATTCACGGTCCGGTTACCGGCTCTCCGGGAGCCGAATTTTCTTCCCTTCCATTCCATTCCTCACCGGTCGTCTGTTTTAATCCTTCCAGACATCAAGCATTCGATGGAATGTGCACAGGTGGGCACCGGTGGCCTCTCGGTAGGTTCCGAAACATAAACAAGAACCCCTTGAAATGACCCTCGGGTTCCTCGGGACGAGGTTTAGATTAGACGATGAGGCTTACACAAATCTTGACCTGCTGCTTCGACTTCGAGCCCCAAAAACGCCTTCATCATATATGGCATATCGGTCCGGTTGGATTTGGAGAATGAAAACACATGGAATGTGATGCTGTTGGGTTGGGTACGTGTCGTCCTTGGAATGGAACATCCCCACAATGTTAGCACCGGACCAGTTCGGTCCTCTGTCGTAGAAATCCGACCAGGAGCAAGACCTCGCCTTACTATTAATTCACCTGCCACACACTCTAATTGAACTTGCTTGCACGTGATGCCAGGGCATGATTATTCTTCGTTGATTTCTTGTAAAGGAACCCGGTAGTTCCTGTTGCCGAATACAGGTACCATTCCAGAAGAGAAAGAGAGAGAGAGCTTCCATTCGGAGTTAGACTATTAGACACCACTCCAGGACGCCCTTCGAAGTAAAGTCGACAAAGTTCCCAAGCAGCACCACAGCTACGGTCTCACTTGTTCAGCACCGGTCGATGGTGGTGTTTGCTCCGAAAAACATGGCGCCATACTAACTGGAAAGTTTCCTCCGTCCCATCAAGAACTCCCGGGGCAACACAAAGTAACTTGAAAACAAAACAAATTGTCAAGAACTTTGAAACACACGAAATGATCCTCCATGCGGTGGCTACTTGTGGGGTAAAAAAGAAGTGGGTGGAAATGGTTGGTTTCAAAGCCAATTGAATAGCTCACACGACAACAATAATGATAAGCGCCCGGAGCGCCCGAGCAAAACCGAGCATCCACAATTAAATGGAAACAAATGGTTAATGCATCCGGCACGATTGCGACAGCCAGCCTGCTGTGCAGTAGTGTTTGGCTAAGCAGTCCCCTGTCACTGTGCCAGTGACAGGAGCTTAGCCTGATTAAAACTTAGCTTGACGTTGCCGCAGTAATCCAAACCTTCCAAGCTCAAATCGGCATAATCCCGCCGTGCGGATGGATCCTTTTCCCGGGAAGAATATGTGTTCACTTAGAACACACACACGCAGTAGCTGTCGTGAGTGGTTCTTCATTCCTATAATTGCTGCATCATCATCCACAGCCCTTTGCTCTCCCTGCAATGGCTACACCAGATGTGCCTACGACTACATACAATCCGACAATGCGCGTTATGTGCTGTTCTGTTCCGTTCGAATGGCTGGAATTGAATTTTACATCATTCACCGCAGAGTGTCCCTTCCGTTCTTTCATTACCACACACACACGCACACATACACATACACACTCCAGGATGTCAGCTGTTCAGAGGGAAGGGCGTAGCGACTAACAATGCTGTAACGACCACTACTGGAGCAACTGCAATCGGTGCACCACCACCACCACCACCGGTTTGGCGAACACATCGATTGCACCTTGGGTTTAAGGAGTCCCCGGGGAGCACTCAGGCAATGTGATCTCGTGCTGGAAATGCTGGACAATGGCTGTCTGGCGGCCCAGCAGGGTCCGAAGGTGGAGCAGACTTAAGCTGCCTGCCAACCCACACTGAGCCAATCATTCACTGCCACCCCCCGAACCACTTGGAACCGAAAACACGGTTTCGACACCCACCAGCACCCACCAGGCCAGCTTTGTTGTTGCATTGCGCCACTCAACGTGTGGTGGTGGTGGCAGTGGTTTTCGGGTCCCTGCTTGCTTCCCGCACTCCTCCGGCTGCCTGCTGCCTGCTGCGCGATGCTGCGGATATTGTTTAAAGCCCCCAACAGCCGCCACCACCACAACCACCTCTTTTATGGTGAAAATGAACACCCTCAAGGTGGAGGAGGAAGCGGCCACGTTGTGACGGAAAAAAATACGACAAAACCGGACACCGATGGCGGAAGTGGAGGAAAGCCACGATCCCGGGAACCACTTCGAGCGAGTTCGAGTGTGTTTGTGTGTTTCGAGCACGGCAGGAATAGTGTATTTCGAGTGGTGGAAAACTGTACCACATTGTGTGTGTGTTTGTGTGTGTTGCCGTGCTGAAACCACTGCCACTTTGCTGACTATCTCGTTTCGAGGGCGTTGATGGCACATAGCGAAGGTGCTGGTATGCCGCTGGTGCTGGTGGAGGGATTTTTCAGTCAAGAAGTTTGGCACCGATTCCTTCCTGGGGGAATGCCGGGCGATGTGGTCTCGGAAGAGATAAAACCCCAAAAACTATAGATTCATTTTTATAGCCAACGTATGTACTCTTGAAATCGTATGAGTGGAGAGGTGGCAGAAAATCTGTGCTGCGATCGTTCCATCGTGATCAATGGCACTACGATGATGAGCCATTGCCTGCAGAAGGGGAAAGTCAAGTGGATCTTAAAATCGATCAAACATTAAACATTGTCCGGGAAAATGAGGTTCACAAAATGCTGGCGCAAGAACTGTTTCCTCTTGCTTGCACGGTGTTTGTGAGCTGCACATAATGAACATTAGATTCCACAAATGTCAAAGGTGGAAATATTCGACGAGATTTATTTATTTTTTAAGTTAATTTGTAAGAAAATGTTTCTAAAATTAAAATTTGTTAAGACAAAATGGAAACGTCCGAAGAAGCGATCTTTAATGTTGACTATGCCCTCTACTTAAGGAGTCTGCCACTGAAACAATGAAACGGAATCCGTTGTGCGTTTGTTATCAGCCGGAACGCACTTGGGGCAACCTCCATTTTCATGCCTCCGGCTTTACGCTAACAATAGTGCCAGCCTTGTTTGATTATGATGGAAGCGATACGGTGGCCGAATGCCGCAGGAGAGCCACACGATCATCATCAATTACGAAATCCCGAACTGGAATTTCCATCCGGAATGCATCCCAAGCGACTGGCGCAAGGGGCGAGGGATGGCACAAGCAGATTATGAATTTATATCGAGTGGTTTCAGGAGGGCACCACTGGATCCGGAACAGTTTTATTTCGACCGGTGCGGCAGGACAGGAGTGATACTGGGTTCGAGTGGCGTGGCGTGGCGTAAATGGATCACGAATTTCGGACGGAATGGAT
Organism: Anopheles darlingi; assembly: GCF_943734745.1. NCBI lineage: Eukaryota > Metazoa > Arthropoda > Insecta > Diptera > Culicidae > Anopheles > Anopheles darlingi. The sequence continues at coordinate 77,147,886 of NC_064874.1, read as the reverse complement.
ATGAAAAATGATGTCCATCTGGGGGGGGGGGGGGGGGTGGAGGGGGGAAGGCACAAATAGCGCAGCTTCGAGTGGAGCGTATCATTCCCTTGTTCCGGACCGTTGAGTGCCGCCGGAAGCCAAAACCACTGGACTGAGCCCCGTTATGCGATTCGAGAATGTGTGTGTGTGTGTGTGTGTGTGTGTGTGTGTGTGTGTGTATGTGTCCAGGGAAACGTGAAATATTGTCAATTCCTTCTGCTGCTGCTTTGTGGTCTGTCATCCGTAAATGAAACTCTCTCTCTCTCTCTCTCTCTCTCTCTCTCTCTCTCTCTCTCTCTCTCTCTCTCTCTCTCTCTCTCCTTCTCTCGGTTATGGTTCGAGCTATGTTGCTTCGTTTATCCTGCCGATAACCGCTTTGCCTGTAGTAGTCAGTATCCTATCCCTCTGTGGCTATCGGTTTTTGCAACACTTTACCTGGGAAGCATTGATTACATTCTTTGCATTGTTCTATACGACTGGAATGCTCTATCTATCCATTTCGATGGAAATTAAATGAATTGATGAATGTCACACAACAAAAAGAGATGAAATCGAGAGACCATTCGAGCATGAATTTCATCCAAATCTAATCTTTAGTATTACTCGTGTTAGTGTTAATCATAGCAAGCAGTAGTGTAAGCAACCGTAAAGCATCACCACAAAGCAGCTTAAAGATCGCAAAACATCCTTATTCGCCCCAAACGAAAGGATGTCACATTCATCGCAACGGTTCAGCTTCAATCACAGCACAGCTCGGTGCGGTGTGTTAGTGATGAAAAACAAATGCTCCACCTCCCTCCATCAACCATCAATCCTGCCTCTGCAGAAGACGCCGAACTGTGTGGCCGTCGCCATTTCCCGGTCCCGGCGAGCGTGGTACAAATTGAAATTACTTCCGCTAAATTTGTGTCATCTGTATTCCGAAACGAGTTGCAAAGAGTCGAAAGCAAACCAAAACAGAAAGAAAACATCTGAATCACTGGAACCGAGTCGAGCCACCGCCCCATTCGTTTTTCCTCGTGCGCGAAAATGAGAGGAAAATGGGAATCCAAATAACGCGAAGAACCAGAACGCGCCATCTCCAACCGGCTTAGATCGCTCGCGCGCGCACACACACACACACACACACATATATATACAAAGATACACACCGGCCCGGAAAAGTAGATGTGTGCCAGAACCGGAGTCTTAGAACAAAAACGAAGGAAAACACAAACAGCGAGGAAAGGCTTCCCGGGGAAGATGCTGTGTAGGCCGACGTGCCGTGCGAGAAAATGCGGAAACGGAAAAAGAAGGCAGTTCCCGGAATACGAAATGCGTGAAAGAAGTTTTCCTCGCCTTCTACCGCTCTCTCTCTCTCTCTCTCTTCGTTCGATGTTTGTTTGTTTTGTTTTTGTTTTTTTTTTTTGTTCTACTTCTTTAAATACCCGGAAAAAAAGAGTTGCCGCCTGTGCGGCAGTGGAAGCAGGAAAATAAGAACAAGCAAACAAAAGCAGCACTAGACGATGTGAACGGTTTGTAGCGCAATGGTGGCACAGTTGGCACAGTACACATAACAGACGCTGCCACTTAAACTATGCTGCGCTACATCGGAAAATGGGCCTGGTGTGAGTGGTGCTACCCGGAGACCTTAAAGTGTGAAATGCCCACCGCCAGGAAGGGGAAAATGCTTTAAGCTGTGCATCCGACTCAAGGACACGTCGATACGAAATCACTGCCACGTCACGGGCACATGATAACCAATCTCCCAAAGGGAGGAAGAGCCACGCGATTATTGATCGTTCTGTACGCTCGCTTAATCCCGTCGATTGGCAGCATCCACCGGTGCCATCGAAGGACAAGACTCGCTCGTGATTAGGTTGTATCGATTGCGTAAATCATTCTAATTGATTCCGACTCATTAGCCGGTGTAGGCGGCAACCAGCAGCAGCAGCACGCACACACATACACCAACAAACGCAAAAATCAAATGAATCCGGTTCCCGCAATACGATCCAGGCGAACACCAGAACCTCTTAATCCTCGGCAGCATACCAAGAAGGGAAAGAGCGACAGACAGCAACGGTGTGCCAGTGAATGGTCAAACACAAATTAATCGATCTGTTATCGGATCGTCCGGTAGTCCCGAACACGCAGCAGCACCAGCAGCAGCAGAAGGAAGGCAAAGGAAAATCATAAAAACGTAAACGGTTGCCTTCGCCGTTTATCAATTAATCATCATTCGGTGAACGGAGAAAGCCACCATGCCCCGGCATGCCAGAAGCGCGAGAGGGCGTCACGCTCACGATGATCGATCGGTATCGGACTCCCGGTAGCGAGGAATTTGTCCACCATGCGAAGACTAATTCGATACTTTTGATGTTTGAACAAGGGAAGGGAACAACATAAGTTTTAATGACTAATTCAGGGGAAACCGGTCCATCAAGTGGCGCTACCGAATGCGTTGGTTGGAGCGACCGATCAGCGCTTTAATTAGCTTTACATTCCGGACGTTTTGTGTTCTACTTCGACGAAGGAGCAAACCTGATCGATCTCGCCAGACAGATGCGATCGATAAGGGGACCTGTTTCGAAATCGCTCACTGGGTTAGCAGGACTGAAAATGGTTTTATTACCCTGCATCCCTTTGGCTGTATTGACCTTCATTCGGCATGGTGTCAAAATATGGTAGGTTGGACTCACGTCAATCCCGAGACCGCTGGACGATCGATCGTAAATCTTCCATTATCTTCCCCGTTAAACGCACGTTGGTGGCCTCTTTGCGTTGTGAAGAAGAACCACGTGGACCAGCTTTATGCTCTGACCTTTCGATGATTCCCTCAAGTTGTTTAGCCGACAACGTTGTCTGAACTACCCCCTACGTCGCCACTTGTGCCGGGATGTTGGTTCTCGAAGCTATAACTCGGTGGTCTGTTACTCAAGAAATCCGTTTCTCGATCGAGGACTACCACGAATTTGAATAGCGATGAAATAGATTCTCAATTTCATAATCAAGATGAGAAAACGATGCTCCAACTGTATACCGCAGATAGCCATCCACTTTGACCTCGATAAATTTGATATTCGTCCGTTCTGCTGCATATTCGCCGCTGCACCGACTGCATCAAGTGGTGCAGAGCTCAGAGCTGTGCTGTGCTGTGATTGATAGCGTAGCGTATTACCTTTCCCAACGTCCCATTGCTTCATCGAATTGCTCCCTAAATACGATTACAGCGGCTGGTGTAGTCATTCAGCATATTCCACCGCCCCGCCACCGAAGACCGATTGGCAACAACATCACCATATTGCTTAATTCCAATCCATGCTGCTCTTCCATCAGCAGACCACCATCTTGTGTGTCCCCTTTGATGTCGAGTGGTTTGCTCCGTATTCGCTTCGAATGCCGGGATTGGTTTAGATTTTTCTCGAAGTTTTCCGTTCGCAGTAGCCGATACTTTTGGAGGAATGTTGATCGGTTGCCGTCGTTCGCCGGAATCGGGATTGCATGGAGCATCCTGAGCAGATGGTCCCTATCGTCGCTCCTTCGGTCCTGCTACTGCTGCTGCTGCTGCTGCTTGAATATGGATGAGCGAAACCATTTGCCACCATTTGCGGACCTTGTGGACCTTGGAATCGATGGATGACCCGACCCGTTACACCGTTTGCCCGGCGCCCCCAAGGCTTGGATATGGATCGAATTTCCATCCCGGAGTGTATATAGCAAGTGGATTTTCCCAACCCAAACACCCCCTCCCCCCTCTCCCCACTTCCACCAACCAGTGCCGCCGGCTTCATTCGATTATTCGGTTTCGAAGAAGCAACGAGTTTCTTGATGTCTTTTGGTTAAGGGTTGTGATGTCGCTCGACGTCGTTGGTCGTCCTCGTCGCTGTCGGGATAATCGGAATGTGAAATCGGGCGAAAGTGCTCACTAAACCACTTCACACTAGCACTAGCCTGCGCAACCCGGTTGGCCATGTTGGCTAGTGGTGGTATGCGGTACCACGAAAGCAGACGAAGGGAGAGAATGATCGGGAGAAGGAAAAAACATAGACAAAACCCATGGTTTCAAAGTGATCCATCCTATCCACGGATCACGTTTCTATAAGCCGACCATTTTCATCATTTTGGCGGACTATTAGGCAGAACACACACACATACACACATACACACAGTGCGAAACACCAGGGCAAGGTTCACTGGATCATTCGCATCACTTTGAGACGACGACGACGACGACGACGATGGGGCGAGGGCAATGACGATGATTGGCGGTGAAAATGGTTGTAAAATTTGCATAATTCTGTTGGGATACCCAATTTGGATTATTTCGATTCGCGCTCACCAACGCTTCCATTGAGGCCGCCGCGCTCCTGGAATGGCGCTACGATGGCGATACATACCGGCGACAGGAAGGCACCGCCGAATACGAATGCAAATGGAATCCACCCCGAAGACAGGCCGCTGATGCCGGTGCCGGGGCCAGGGCCGTGACGTGAGCGAGCTGCGAGTGGATTTTAATTTGTTATTCACAAGGGGAATACATTTATCGTAGAATATCTTTAAGCGCAGGCGATGAATTTAAAATTGGTTTTGTCTACGCATCGTGTGATTTTGGCAGTAGCTTTAAGATGACGGGAAAGCTAGAGAAGCCTTTGCTGAATCTGGTGTTAACTGTTTTTAACGTTTAGCATTATTTAAACTCTCGATTAACTCGAATGCAGGCATAGATTCTAAAGCGAACAAGAACTCCTTTTTAAATGACAAACTAATCAACTGAAAACTTTTTTTCCCTCATATTCTCTGATAAGACGATATGTAAAGCAAAAAAATTCACATTTCATCCACAAACAAAGCTTTGATGTGTGATCTAATTGTCAAAAATAATACAACTTCTACACCATCAATAACATGATAAGCAAATTTAGAGAAGCGATCCACAGTTTAGGTTTAAGGGCCGTTATATTATTGATATTTTTTTAAACATTGAAAACTTCTTCTCCGTGGTTTCAAACTAAGCTAAAGTTAATTCAAGCTCATGTTAGGACAATGGAAAACAACCGCAGTCTGGGTTGTACCACACGTCAACCACACCAGAGAACCGATCCCAAAAACCACAAACAGCCACATCATTATCCTAATAATCGATTTCGAACCTCATCGTGCCACCATCGTGCCAACCTTTTGCTCGACTCTGCCCGGATTGAATTGATTGAAACTCATCCCTATAAAATTGCAAAACGATTAAACGATCGTTCGGTTCGGTATGTTCCATTAACTGACTGGCGCCCTCTCCACCCAAAATCGGAGCACCAGACCAGAAATGGCCAATTACAAAATGGTTCGTTAACGTTTACCGAGCAGAGGAGCAAGGAGTAAGCAGCGTTTCGTCGAACCTTCGGACGGCTTCGATTTGGCTCCGGCCAAGGATGTGACAACATATTGAAGCGAAATTGAAGCGAGACATACAGAGGCTGCACTACATGAGATGGAGCGAGAGAGAGAGATAGAGAGAGACAGAAAAAAACCGATCTCCAGAAAGATAAGAAGATAAGACGCGCTGGTGGACGTTGGAGGAGCGCCGTGGGTTGAATGAATTGGTAAATTCCCTCTTTTCCGGCCACTTGAGCTTCGATTTCCGGCGAAACGGCGACATTGAACTTTCACTTACACACTTGCGCGAGGCGGAGGATTTTTGGCCACCACCGCCAATATCGAGCGCTATATTCGGCCAAGATCTTGCATCTGCCCTGGCCATGATGGTTCCGGCTCTCATCTAAACGCCAGAAAGGCACGTTTCACCTCCTCGTACCATCGATGAGTACCATCCCGGTTTGCGGCTTCTCGACGGTGGGGCCACCGCGAGAGAGCAGTCTTAAGGGCGATCGTTTTTGGCAGAAGTGGTTCGTGGACGGCGAGCTCTTATCTCTATCCTTCTCGACCCAACTCGAGCTTGATGGAACTGGTTAAGGACACGGAGCGAAGCATCCATGGATACGCATCGTTTGCGCGGGCTGATGCTTATTGTGCCCGGCGAGCGGGCCTCTCGAAGGAACCAGTCCACACCAGTTGATCGGGAGACTCGAAATCCATTTCTCGATTGTTATCGCTCGCAACGCAAAGCATCTTTGGAGTGAGATGGTTGAAGAGGGTGGGTGACCGATGCTGGTACGCAAGGATTAAAGGACGAGCAGCAGCAACAGCCAAACCAAACGTTGCGATATGATCGAGAATTCATTACCTTTCGGATCCTCGAAGTCGCAGTGAAGCGAACACGGTTCACAAGCCAGACAACCGCCCACCATTAATCGGTAATGGGTTCCCATTAGAGTTCATAGGAGATGGGCAATAGAATACCTTCTCCTCCTCCTCCTCCCTCTCTGCCCGCCTTCCTACTATTGGTTATCTTAAGAACCTGCGAACGAGGCGATTCACTTGGGCATCTGTAAAGCTTCCATTAACAGGAAGCAGAATTCCATTAGGCACTGCAAGAGGGAAAGCACAATCCTACTTCCAATTCGTCGTGCAGTGTTTCGCTCCCAAGCGATAAGCCTAATACGGGCGACGAGTAAGCCTCCGATGGGATAGTGACGTGGCTTTGCCTTAAAATTCATAATCGAACGCACCGAAAGGGGTTCTTCGGCATCTCGTTGCCAATCATACTCCACAACAGACGTCGAAATGGACTCTTCGTCGAGATTGTGCCTACCGCTACTTCGCAATAAACGATTTCCACTTCGACAGCGCATTCGAAGGTAGTTCCATTATGCCTACCAGCATCATCGCTTTGCGAGCTAGTTTCAAAATCCAATAGCACAACGACAAGAAGCATTTTCTTACCTTTACCTTACTCAAGTCCTTACTGCCAATCGGCATGCACCACATGTTGGGCCAAGGACGGGGAAAAAAATCTTTCCTATTCCAGCAACGCCTAATTCCAGCTTTTCCCCTGATTTCACGAGAAAAAATCTCAATTTTCATGCTCATCACAAGGGCTTTTAATCGGCTTTTAGCAACGCGGCCTTTCGGGCGACGACCGAGGGACGAGTTATGATTTCCGGTTTTATTACGACAGCCTTTCTTTGGATTTTCGGGCCCAAAGAAGGAAGGAAGGAAGGAAGGATGCTCTGCGCACTCTAGAGCGTCGACCGCGAACCGGGAAAATCCGGGCGGGCCGCATCCCGAGGGAAATGAGATTTTAAAAAATCCCGTAATACCTTGCGCCTCCCTTCTCGCGATTGCGTTTCTCGGATGAGATGCTCCTCGTTGCCGTCACAACGAACGGAGACCCCTCCCCGAAAGGACTCCAAAAGTAGGAAATCACCTCGCGGGTGTGAATGAAAATGAGGCGAACCCATTACAAGTTAAGCCACTTCGCGGTAGGACCCGGATCCCGGAATGGTAGCACCGGGGAAAAAGGTACCGAGAGCGACGGCTTATTCAGCGGCCGGCCATGTGGCTTGGCGGCAGTTTACGGAGCCGGTCTGGGTGTGCTCACTTTGCCATGATGGATCACCATGATTAATGCTGTGTGATGGTTGCGGTACCGACGACAAAAGCGCCTCGACGAACCGACAATGGCTCGATGGCCAATTTGCCAACAAAAGCGGCGACACAATGTTGCGGTACACCCCAAAAAGCGGGAGGGAGGGGGGGCTTCCCCATCCTCCCGGTGGTCGTGTATCCGTTTGTCGAGGAGTTGGCAAACTTCGAATCCGGCCGGGATGGATGGACCGTGGGGGCGCTCTCTCGATCTCTACCGCTCTCATTGTGGAGCGTAAAACCACGATGAGTAAATGATCCCTTTTTTATGTGCCTTTCCGTACTCATGGTGCGTTCTCTGAATGTTTGAATGTCTGAATGTTTGAGAGCAGAAGTTTTTGTGATTTTCGTTGCCTGATTTGGAGTTATTTTATCAAATTTTATGGACAGCTGCGCCATCCAAAAGCCACGAGCATGTAATCCTCCCTTAAAGTCCTCTCAATCCTGTGGTCTAAGCGCGCAACAAACACCAAAAAAAATGGGAATAAAAACAACGCTCAATGAGGGTACAGCAGCACAAAGCACTCGCGTGCAACAATTTCCCACTCCCCGGGGGAGCCCCGGGGTCATAATCCCTGCAATCAATCAATAATTCATAATCCGAAAGCCGGAAGATCCGGGCCATCCATTTATCTATATTTCGATTAACGATCTAACCACCTAACGTCCTAACGAGTGGTTGCGGCGCATGAAGTACGGATGTGAGCAGAATGTTGCCGCTTGATGATGCCGCTGATGCCGACAGTTGGCCGACAGTTGGCGCGTTTCGATCAGTGCAAGTGGACCCTTGGGGAGCGGGGGAGAGGGGGGGGGGAATCGATCAAGGGCGTTTTTATGCTGCCTATGAGGGGTGGCAAAGGAGGCTGCATGTTTTGTTGCCGCCTGTTGATGCTGCCGTTTTCGCAACAAGCTTCCAATTGACGGCCGCCGATGATGGGTAAAGTTTGTTGCTTAGCAAAGTACAACACATGCTCGCTGCCCATCCCACCCCACCCTCTGGATAGTTACTTTAATTACGTCTATTCATGGGAAGCTTCGGATCCAAGCTGATCGATCGGCTCGAGAAGAAGCCGCTTGTCCGGGATCTTATTCGTTGGCTTTTCTTGTTGCTTCTGGTTAACCGAAGCAACATCAACAGTCGGTGGCGCACAAACAGAGGAAAACACTTTCCAGACGCCCCGATTCCGTACCTCGCTCATGATTTATGCCCCCGTAATCACCTGCGCTTTGTGCGCAAATTCCTAAACTTCAAACCCTTGAGGGCACCTGGAACTGGGATCTGCGGCACAACAACAACAACAACAACCTCTGGGCTTCCCGACGCTGAGCCAACTGTTTGCCTAGTTGTACCGGAGCGAAGTTCGAGTTCGAGGTGAAATATATCATTCGTCAAATAAATAAATTAGAAAACTTTTCCACTTACGAAGCCACGAAGGCTTTGCAAGACCGATCCGGCCATCGACGACTGGCTTTGGCCCGAGGGGGGGGGGGGTGTATGCGTGGCCTACCAGTAACTCTTTGGCCTATTCCAAACCGTGGGGTTGCCTAGTGTAGTTCCGTGAGGAGGGTACTTCAAATCCGGAGCGGAGGGTCTCGCGAGGATCGAGCGCCTGAGGTGTTGTGAATGGACAGTGGCAGGCTGACTCCAGAGGTAGCATTAACGTAGCACTACAAAGAAGCACACCCCTGCCACGACGTCACGAATACGCGGAAAATCCCAAATTTTCAGCCTCCGCGCCGCTTGCTGTCGGTTTCTGTTAACGGCAGGTGAGTTCGGTGCTTTCCATTGAACCATACCCGGAGACGAGGAAGACGAGGAAAAGCGCTGGAAAATGGGGGTTTTGAATTGGGCGCCTTCCTCTAAAGTAAACTTGGCCTCGACCACCACTACCACAACCACCTCCTGATGGCCTGGAGCTCTGGTATCGAGCACTGTTTACCGCGGCGCAACAGAGCGTCACGGTAATCGCTTCCGGCCTCAAACCGCGGCGGGGTCGATTCCCTTTCCCCGTGCGGTGCGAATCGCAAATTTAACGCTTGGCCACCACCGTCATCACCACCGCCACCACCTTTTGGGAGCGCCTGTAACCCGCGGGCTCTAGGCCTGTAACACAAATCATCGGTTCCACGGCGCACGTGGACGTGGCGCATGGGAATAGAAATGTCTGTCGAAACTGGGAACGAAGCCGGTCCCCGTAGCATTAACTCGAAGCGAAGGAGAGCTCCAAGTTTTTGTTCTATTTTTGTTGAAGAAAATGCGAAACGCGAAAAACCGAAGCCTAGCAGCGACGGACAAAGGAGCGAATGCGGAACCGCAAAAGTTGGACACCGAACGATGATGTTCGCACGGTCACGTCGCCGTCGTCGTGCGGCGCACGGAAATCGTTGTAAAAGTTTCATTGCACGCGCCGAAACAGCGTGGTGCCAGCGCCAGCAGCCAGCGCGAAGAAGTGAAGTGAAATGAAGGCGGAAGTGGAATAAAAATAACATTCCCACCGCGAGTAGAAATGTCCTTCGTGGTGGAGTCGCGCCCACGTCGAACCGTGTAAGGATGGTGATAATTAATGTTCTATTTTTGTTTCAATTAAGATACAAAACTCTCTTGCCGCCGGCTTCGGCCGCGTGGCCGGGGGTAGGGAAAGGGTAGGTTTCTGGTTCGTTAACATCGTCGGTCTCTGACAGCCGACGGGAAACCTATCATAAAGTCGCATGAGAAGGGTTACTGGGCGAACCGACCCGACCGAGGACCGCAGGAATACAAATTGAAACATCCCTTCGATGGCCAAGGCCCGGCAAATGGAGGCGCCGCCACTCCCCCAAAATACGGGTTTAGCGGGATGTATCTAGTATTGTGTTCCGGGTGTCGCTTTGGAATTGAAACCAGGAATTTTGGGAATAATCTTTTCAATTTAACACCAGTTTTAGTCAGGGATTGTTAGCACAACGACCGTTACCGGTACGCCGCGACTCCAGTTGGCATACCAAAGGCCATTTATTCCGTAACAATAAAGAAGCAAAAGAATCCAAAGAACGTTTGCGTTGGTTGCTCTAGCTGTCAGCATGACAACCGAGAAACTCAACCACTCATTGCGAGGAAGTTAAAGAACCGCACCAACGCCCCGATTGAGGTTATTTAAAGGATCTCTAATAGTGGCACTTCATGGCAAGTCCTTCTCCCGCAGTAAACGCTTTCCGGAAACAAAAGCATCACCGTAATGGCACTGCAACACTGGTTCACTCGTAGCAAAACATACAACCAAAGCTGGAAACTGCTGATTTAAGCAGACCATGGCGAAAAGAAGCAGAAATGGTAAACGAAACGAATAAATCGGAACTTTTCCTAATGAGTGAACCAGCGCCTGTGGCAGTGCGACGGAAAATGACGAGCTGGCGAACGGTGGTAATGGAAAGCATCCTTCTGGAGCCTTCCCTACCAGCGATGCGGACAAGATTGGGGGAGGGGGGGGGGGCGTGTTCGACACGGTGCAAGTGGTGGTACTTGAGACTTGAACCATTTTCTTTCACTTTTTAATGGCTCTCGGAGTTGCTCCTTTGTTCACGCAATCTCGCCTGCTCAAGTGTGCGTAACACGCACTAATGTGCGGTACGAGAGAGAGAGAGACGAGTTGTGCATATATCCGGTGAGCATAAATCAATTATTCAATACATGATTAGCAGTAAAAGGGCTGCTCGTGTTCACGCTTTTTTTTTTCTTTATATTTTTAGAAAGACGGAGAGAAGATTGCAAAGGTTGTCTCGGGAAATTGGCTAAAAATGGCGTGACATCAGCATCAGAGTGCCACATAATTCATGTCACTTTCCGGTGCTTCCGAGTGGCCACGTCGAACAAACGCTAACGATAAAAGAAAGGGGAGGGAGCCAATTTTAAGGACTTCCTCTCGCGGCTGCAGCGAAGGCAAAGTGAAGCCGCATCGCAACGTGTCAATGAGCCGGTACCGTCTGGTGATGATGTAGATGTTGAATGGCGCCCACACACACACACACACACACACACACACGCGGTGCCCGAGTGCAAAGTCGCGCACTGTCGCGACACGAATCATTAACCGGAAAGAACAACATCGAGCACTTCCAGCACCGGCTACCAGCACCAGCAGCAGAATGGAGAAGCAGATGCCGAAGCCATCTGCAGAGCCGCTATTGCTTGTCTTGGTGGAAGAAGCAAGTTTTAAAGAGGCCACGGAACGCATGCCGAACGTCCCCAGCTTCCCTACACTTTCATTAGTTGTTTCGCACGTCCCCGTGCCTCGAGTGGGAAAGGGCGAAGGCGCGTACCATCAACCTACGTGTGGCGTACATTACATACGAAATGTGCAGTTTATGGTCGCTAAGCTGCCGGTGATGCGATGAAAGCTACATGACAACACTTTCGGTACAGTACCGCTGCAGTACCGCGTGCTGGTGTGCCAGACCCCCAACCCCCCCCCCCCCACCTCACTCCCCCTCAAGTACTTTTTCTCAACTTCTTCTTCCCTAACTGGCTTCAACTCGCTGGTCTAGAGTATGTTTCACTGTTGTTACCATTCGGTGGAATGTGCTAGAGGACCTTGTTGGGATGGGGGTGGGGGGTAGAATGTGACTCGTGAAGGATGTTCATGGAAAGTCGTTGCGGTAGTCGCTACCGGCAGTTGATTCAACACATTCCACGATGTAATCCGCGTCCAACAGGGATAAAGCCCTGTCTCGAACCAAAGCCATACTACCGGCACCGGCTAGCCAACGCCGGTCTCCCCGCAAGTAATGCTCAGCGAGCTAGAAAGTGAACGATGCCTGGCTTCCTTATGATGGAGAACAGCTCCAGCAGCAGCAGCAGCAGCTAAGGGTGGCGCTAGCGAACCGAGCCGTTTGTTATGATGAAGTGGAGCAGCAAACACACACACACACACGTGAGCGCGCGCACACGCCAAAGCGATCTAACGAGCAGTGGAGGCTCCTGGTACTTCTTCTACAATATACCTGCTGTGGTGGGTTGCTATACGAGGGTTTTCCTTAAGAATCACATCATCGGGCGCAGGTAAGCGAAAGAACTGTGCATCCGGCTACATTCTGGGAATGTTCCGCGGTCGCCTCAATCCGCACTTCAGGTGCACTTTCTTCGTTTCGCGATGGCGCCACCGAGCGAGTAAGCATAGTTGCATCTATGCCAGTGAGCATCGATGGTTGGCAGGATTGATTAAAACACGTGCTCTACCATCGCGCGGTACATTGAGTAGTCCCGAAGGTATTTATTAACTTTGCATCGCTGCACCCTTCATTTTACACTCGAAGGAGCAATTTTGCAATGGCCCATCGGCGGTGGCAAGCAGGGCTATCGGGTCGGGTATCGTTCAGATAGTTACTTATTTCGCTCTGTATAGGGAGGATGGTGTAACTGTTGCCTTCAAACCTTTTTCTATTTCCATTACTTTTTGACTAATTACTTTTATATGATGTGGTATTGCGAGCTATTTCCAGAATGGATTTCGTTTTGTTAACTTTTTTAAATTAATTTATGGATCAATTTCTGTTTTCCAATTATTTTATGCACATTTCCGTCGAAATATAGACTAACAACAATTTGCTATGCTTTTGTGTCGAGTGTATGAACCATATCTTTATGATGTACGATAGTCATGCACTTGGATAGTGTGCAGCAGCATAGCTTTGAAAACGACCTTTGATGTTTCATCTACTTTCCGGAGAAATACTGGGGAGAACCAACTGCAGGACCGATGCCACCTGACAGGCTTACAAAGGTATACGAGATGAAAGATCGAAACATCGCGTAGACATAACATAAACCCCGTCACCACAAGTCACCTGCACACCGGCTCATAATCCTGCCATGTTGCCCCGTGCTTACATTAAATCCTACCAAACCTTATCCCGTTGGCCTTTTGATAGACGTTCTCCTTCTTCGACTTTCTCTACCGTAGCCACCGACTCGCCAATATATAAAGCCATATCCGAGGGTCCTCCAACGAGCGACATCTCTCTTCGCTATCTTACACCAACGAGCGTTGGCCAAATACATGTATATATCACTGGGAAAATCTTTAAAAACAGTATCTCTTCCATTTCTTTCCCGTCTTCTCACCAACAACGGCATACCAGGCGGCTCCATCGGCAGCCACTGCAAACGCTTTGTCGCCATTCCGGCGTGTTGTGCCATTCGCGATGGTTGCTACCTTCAGCAGCACCAGCAGCGCGATCGGCGCATGCCGAGCGGCATAAAACAAACCGACCGAAATCCTCCCCCATAAAGCTCGATAAGATTTACTACGAGTCGGGGAGGAGGCTCCAGGTTTCACCGTGACCCCAGGCGACCCCGGGACCCGCGACCTATACCCGATTGCCCGACCTGAGTACCCCGATACAGAGAGAGCATGGAGCGCGGCCCATTTTGTGGCTCTGTCAGGTGTGTGTGTTTCGTCCGCAGCGTAACGACACAACTTTATCTTGGCGTTCTCCATCCCTCCGGCCCCCGGAGTGTAATGTTGCTCTGGCGACCTACTGACGCCGCAGATAAATTCACTCTTCGGAGCCGGGCCCACAGCATCCGACTCCTGCCAAGCTGCTGCTGCTGCTGGTGGACGTGGACGTGGCTAATGAGATGAGACTGGTACGGGTGGTGCGAAGGTGCGGTCCCTTCGCGACCAGGTAGAAGAATGGCAAACACAATTTTCCGTTTTTGTTGTTTTTTTGCTGTTTGCCAGCTGCCGAGCTGGCAGCCAAAGTTTTGATGCACTTTTGTCAAAACAAAAACCCCTTTTCCCCCTCCCCCCACCCCC
>NC_064874.1:77113556-77131056 GCF_943734745.1 Anopheles darlingi | reverse complement strand
GTCGACATCCGGACATTCGGTGAAGTGGGAAAACTTTTTTTCCCTTTTCATCAGCACCTCAACCGAGTAATTTTGCGGCACTCGGCAAATGGCTAGAGCGGGATTTGTTCTAAGACAACCACCGCCTTCGTCGTCTTCCCGGAGTTGGCTGCTCGATTCCGTCCAATATTGTTCTTCACAATCCTGGCATTGTGCTGGACACGGACGAAGCAGTGGAAAGCCTCGGGCAATCGTCGAGTGGCTGCGGCCTCATTAAATCATAATTTGTACGCGCTGCAAAATTCCATCGAGACCAATCCTTACGTCACCAACGCTAATAGCCTGGCCAGCTTTAAGGGAAGTAATTGAATGAAATTTGCAAAATTTGCGGCGCCGCTTCATCTACCGTGTCCAATCAACGTCCGGAATAGACGTTGCCGCAGCTTTGACCATCCTGATGAAAAGGAAGCTAAACATGCGCCACGTGACATTTGGACAAACAATTTCGGCGCTCGCTCAAAAGAAAAGCTCGCTGGCGTTCATTTCCAAATTGGCGTCCGAAAGCTTCCTCGGAAGAAGGTTAATTAATTACTTCTCCTAGAACTAGGGTAAAAGTAAAGTTTGGCGTAGCTTAAATGGCTTCCGCCATTCCAATGGCCTACTAACGCACTTCCGCACTATTACCATTAGCCGACCGTGGCCGGTGCGCGAGCCCATTTCAAAAGTCCACCGAACACAGTCGCAATTATTCCTTCCGGTCAAAGTTTTCATTTGGCAATGAGTCCGTATTCAGCGTGCGAACGGAAGCCGAGGACTGGCACTTCCTGTTCCAGTGACCTTACGGAAAAACGGGAAGGAAAAGGCTCTGGCTCTCGGAAGCTGAACGTTTCTGCCGCCCGAAAAGGATGCACGCTCACTGTCTGACTGTTTGGATAATCTATTGGAAGGGGCGGGAATTAAAAGGCCATTACGTGCGAAAGATACGCGAAAAGCCCGGATGTGTTCCAGGACAGGATCCCGGTTCCGTGAGACAACCCGTTCTGCTCGAGAAGTTGTCGCGGGAGCCTACCAGCGGACGGAGCGAGTCCGGATATTGTCCCATTAAGGAAGCTGGAACCGAATCCGGGAGTGCAGAGGGGAAAGCTGAAACAGATGTCCTCTAGTTCACTTACCGCAAGACGAGTAAGACGACCTGGAAGCGTGGACTAGATGGCGGCGGTCCCCGCCTGTGACCCTTCCCGGACCACCACCGAGCAGTAGTAATGAAGTCTTTCCGGTTAGCAATTAAGAGCTCGGACCCCGTGCTCGGACCTTGGCAAAATCCGGATCCCTCCGGTTGTCCTTTCGCGCCCAAGATACACTGATTCCGCTTCACCGCGAATCCTTCTTCTCCTTTTGGTGTGCCGAGCTGTTCCGCACACGGTTTCGTCTTCCGTTTTTTGTGGCTCCCGGATTTTTCTTTTCTTCTCGTTTTCCCTCCTCACTCGAACCATCCGGCGACGCTTACGGTTATCAAATCACTTTCCACTCGATTTAATCGAATAACATCTTTTCATCACCTTCATCACCTTCCGCACCACCGCTCGCTCGGGCCGCTTATCTTGCGGAATGCGGGATTACGGTCGCACGGACCACGGAGGCCATGGAGACATTCGGCCAAAAACAACACCCCACGCTCCTGCGATTATGGGAGTTTTAGTTGTTTTGCTCCTCAATTGACCTACTTTCCTTGCACTTCCACTTCCACCAAACACTGACCGGCCACCGCCCTCAGAACCGTTGCTCCATGGATGGTTGCCCTTTAGGGTGGAACGCTTTTTCGAATTTTCGATGAATGAAGAGGCGACTTGTGTGGGCTAGTACAACTCATGGAGCAGTTCCACAGATTCGTCTTTTAATGGTTCCGACCGCAGCGTCACGGATTACACGGAACTTTCTTCACCTGCGGCCATAAGCGATATTTAACAATTGGAGCTTTTCACTTCGCGGAAAACACTAAAACAGGGATGTTCACAAGTTGGATTGCGGGGAAACATAATTAGTGGTGCTACCCGTACCAGAAATACCAGGAAGCTGGGAGCTGAGCTACAAAGACATCCCCTTTTGAAGTCCTAAGACAATTCGGTTCGATCAAAGGATATTCCTCCTTCCCGAAAAAGGAAACTTAATTCAAATATGGAAGAAAGATCAACCGAACGCACATACGTCATCTCAGCGGACGCCGAAAATAAACTTAACCCCTCCGCGACCACCAGACCGACCCCAGACGGTCCGATAAATAATTTATGGCGGATCCGCTCTTCAAGTGCGTTCGCATCCCCGATCCTCGCCCGATTTTTGGGGCGAAAAACAAATTGTTCTCCGAGACCCGACGGGAAAAACCGAAACGCACCAACAGCCAATTGGGTGTTGGGGTGCCCACAAGTGAGTTGGGGAGGCAAAAAAAAATCCCGAGAAATTCAAACAACAGGAACCCCCTTTTGGAGGCTGGGCCGCGGGCTTCGTTCCGTTGGGTGCGGTTTAAATTATTAAATCGGTTACTAAAACTCCGGTTGGACTGCGTGAATCGGATTGTCGGAAAAACGGATGGAACCGCGACGGAGCTTGCGTGTGGAGGTCTTTTTCGACAGGAAATGAGCTGCTTTCGCTGGAGGCAGTGTAGCGACCAGCGCGTCGGAGCTGTAGCACCGGATACGTGCTGATGGCAGTGGCGTGCCGATGAACTGACTCGAGAACCAGCATCGAAACTCCCTATTTGTGAGCACGTCCGTTCGTTGGTTGGTTGGCTGGCCACTTTAACCTTCGCCGAGCGGCGATTCGATTTCAATTTTTGCGTTTCTCGATATGCCTGGGATGAGCATTATTTGCAAGATTAAAGCTCAGACGTTGTGAGGTTTTGAGTATGGAATTTCGTTACAACTGTGGAGCTTCACAAACACACACGATGCGACTCGGTTTTGTGGCACAATCCTGAGCGCGATTGATTTTTTGGCGAATAAAAAAACCCATTTGGACACTTGCACTGAAAAAGTAAAGAGATATCGGCCTCACACACACTCTACTCTTAATCGATGTCCTCTCCTTCTTGTCCACTAACAGAACCAACTAACAGCGAACGTACCATTCGCTTCACGCAATCACGTCACCAAAGATACGAACAATTGCCATCAAGGGGGGCGCGCGCGATTTCACAAGAGACACGCGTCCGTTTATAGCGAACCGACGGAAAGCACTACGCGAACATCAATCTGCAAACCGGAGGCTGTAGACCGAAGCACCTGCACCCAAAACCCATTGGTTGGTCATTCATTTTCGGCTTAAAGATGGCCAAGGACCTCGAGATGGAATCCTCTGCTACAGACTCTCCAGTGGGTGGCGTGACGAAGCGTGAATGGAGGCGAGGGGGATCCTCTTCGGATGAACTCCAAACAGCCGCGATGCTCCCCGATGCGATACGATGAATCTCGAGAGGGAGCATGCGCGATTCCGGTCGTGAAAGCGAACAGAGGAATCAAAACAAACCGTATGCCGGCTTTTGCATAATAGCAAAAAAAGGTAAGAAACATCCGATTCTCCGATGAAATGAAGGTCATGGAGCATCCAGCGCGTTGAAATCCGGAGAGAGGCAAATCGAACGCAGAGAGAGAGGAAACGATACTGGGCGTCGGATCACATGGATTGTTCAATCTTGGAAATGTTGAAATGCTAATGCAAGAAGATAATAATATGGGATTTCAAACACATTTTAAAATTAAAACAAATTAATTTGGGATTATTAAATAATTGCATAAATATGAGATGTTATTTAAATGAGAAAAGATGAAGAAAACTTCCACAGATTGTACATTTATGCTTAAGGACTTTTGGTGTTCATCGTAGCTCGATGTTTGACGATCTGCCATATTAAAATCGTTGTTATAAATGACTTTTTTAACTAAATTCTGTATTTTTTTAATTATTGGAAGCATTTAAAGCGTTAACAAATTATGGTTTGGATGATTTTACTTAAAAAAACGAACTTTACATTCTAATTTGTCTCTAAATGTCTCAACAAATCTTTAAAAAAATCTATACCTCAAAAATAATTTGAAAAGGAAGGACAAATAAGTTTGATGCTGAGAAAAATCCACATTAAATACGTACAACCCCTTTTAAAGCCTGCCTCCAGACGTCACAGCAAAACGATAAAACAAACACTCGGCACTGCAACAGGAAACTGATTAAAGGTTTACAAATTGATCGACTCAAAATGTTTCCTTCGTTCGTCACTCCGTGCGCAGAGCAGCACGTAATTGAAATTCATCGCAACCACCAATGTTTGACTTATGTTCGCTGAAGCTGATTTAATTTTATCTCCATTCTTTTGTTTGCAACTCATCTCCTCACGACAAATACTTACGGTGCATACTAATAACGCTAATTATGCAAAAAGCACGGCAACGGCAGCCTCACACAACAACCTGTTTATCATGCTCCCCAATCCAGTCAATCTTTTCACACTTGGCCACCGCCTTGGCATTCTGCTTCAGCCGGTCGTGCTTCTGGCGCCCCGACTGGCGTGCAGCAAGAGAGACAGACGTTCTGCAAGCTGTGTCTAAGGCACGGTGTGATATCTCTCAATCACTTCCCACTGAACAATGAGTAAACCCCTCTGCCTGCGACGCAGCGAGAGGAAGGCTGAGGAGGTTGAAAACGAAACCCCCGCGGCCTGCGACGGGGGCGAAGAAGGGCAAATGCGACGTTCACTATGAAACCGCTCGTAGGCAGCGGGGGAAAGAACGGAAGAAACCGCGAGGAGGAGGAAGTTTCGCGCGCGAGCTTGTGGGACGCTGCTGCGGAGGGGGAAGGGCGGAATGGGAAGAGAAGAAGGGCGAACGAAAACGAACGCGAGCTTGTGGGTTTCGATTACGAGGGGTGGGAAGGGCGCAAGAGTCGAGGGGCGATTCGAACGGCAGCGCGCAAGAGAAGGGAACAGAAAAACGAAACGGAGCAACCCCGATCGAAATTCGGCAAAGTCCCGATCGCGGCAGTCGAAATTTTTCTAAGTCCCGGGAAGCACGCGTTCCGCTGACGGTACAGTGCAAGTGCGGCTAAGTGTTAGAAAAGTTAACAAATATAGATACAAAGTGATTGTGATACTCTAGGTGTTGACTGCAATCTGCAAGGTAAGTTAAAACAACATTACGTTGCCCCGTAAGTGATCTAATATTCTGATGTTTTCTTTCGCTCCGACATGTGCCCGAGCATTGTGCATCGATGGAAGAAACCGCGCCAACGATCGGTGTACGCGGTGCAGTCTACAGCGATCATCAGCGCGAACAGGAAAGTTCTTGTATGCAGCCCGGATCACGCCGCCACAGCGACGCCAGCACAGCGACGCCACCAAACCAACGTAGACGACGCCACCAACACCAACAGCACGAACGGCGAACATCACATCATGACGACGTCACACCATGACGACGTCATCACCAAAGTGTTATGGCGTCACGGGGTGGGTTCAAAACAATTAGGAAAAATAAACGCCGCCGCCATTGCGCGATGGCTTACCGACCAATCAAAGCGTACTTCATTTTGGGTAGGGAAAGAGTATAGGAAAGAAAGAAAGGGGACTAGAGGAGAGAGCGAGAGAAAGGGTCACGTTTGATTGGTTGAAATCGAGACGATTTTGTTCCGGCCCTAGTGGACGAAATCGGGCCGCCAACATATTTGCCAAATGTATGTATCGTTCCGTTGGCGGCTGGATCTCGGATCGATTTTTCTATAGTGAGAAGTCTTCTCACTGCTATGTGGGTTGCAACGTAACATATGCAACCGTTACGCACACTTGTTCGTTGTCACCAACGTTAACACCGAGTTGAAAATTCGGAAAATGTCTGTCAGACCACTTCCCAGAATTGAAGGGTGTCGGAGAGGGAGGACGAATTCGTCAACATGTTGATTTGAATAAACAAATATCCATGCTCGTGTAGCCGCAAAATTTGCTGACAACTAGCGTGCGGCTGGTGTGGCGCTGATTTGCGGGCACCACCCTTAAAGATGGGTGTTCCATCCAGTGCCGCCCCCCTTTTTGACCAACATTGTAATGAACTGACCACCGAAACCACAAAACTAGAGCCTCCCTTTGGGGCACAGTTTGATATGAAACTTTTCCCTCGACCACACACACACACACACACACACACACACACACACTGGAGAGAGAGAGAGTCAGAAATGCCAAACTATGCTGGCGGGATAAATTGCCGACGAATGGCTGCTGGCGATATACCTGCTCGGAAGTTTTTGGGAAATTTATTCGCACCTCACCGACCAACCACACTAACCGAGCTAGGTGGCCTCTGGAAGGCGCCGGTTTCTCGTGTCTGAAGATAGTTCCCGCGCACGGAGAGCCCATGGCACACCAAACCAAACCGAACCATACCAACCCGACGCTAATGGCCACCGACGCCGATGGCACACGCTTCACGCTTCCTTTCGCTTTCGCTCCGATAAGCATCTGGCTGGCAACGGATCCGGCTTCAAAAATCCGACGGCGAATCGAAGGGAAAAGAAGATGGAAAACTGGCCAGCCGCAGCAAACTCCAAGATGGGCTTCGAGCCACTCCCGAAAGTCCGTTGCTGAGGAAAAAAGTTGTTCGGGCAGCTCGACCTCAGCTGGAACGTGGGCATGACCAACCCACGGCCGGTGCCACGGCCGGTACCGGTCCAGTACCGGTGCGGTTTCATCTGGCACTAGTTTGTGCTTTCTCACCCGGAACGAGATTTCCAGGCCGGCTAGACCCCAGAAAACCATTTACAAGGGTTCGCCGTCACGGGGATACTCTGGCGGCCAACCAAGACACACACACACGAACACACGCACATACTCTTGTAGTACACGCTTTGATGGTCCTTTTGGACAAGGTTTTGTGGCGAGCGAAAAGAGCAAACCGTTTTAAGCAGTTCCAGCCGGCGGTTGCGTGCTGGGGAACGCTGTCCCCGGTGTTCCCGGTGCTTCAAGTTCAAGAGCAACGCCGACGACGGGACTCCAGACTCCGCACGTCTCGGGAGGCTTCACGCATCGAAGCATCACGAACGGGAACGGACAATCACGCATACACCCCTCCCGGGGGCGGGGAGGGTTAATATGGACAGGATTTTTGCGACCCCACCGAACAAACCAAGCACCACACACACACACCGGGACCAAATCAGATTTTCACCACATTTTCACAAGTTAGCCGTGAACCGTGTCGGCATTCGGCGTACCACGAAAGAAAAGTGTTGCATTGAACGAACCGTCGTACAACTTGATGGCTACCGGTGAGCTTACACGGCACGTGTGTGTGCATGTGTGTCACTTAACCTGTCACAAGGACGAGGAATTAATGGATTGATCAATTATTCATCTTAATTACCTTAACTTCTGATTTTTTCGCCCTTTTTCCCCTCGGTGGCAATCCGATGACGGCGCGAACGGTGAAGGGCACATGAAAGATTCATCCGGGGTGAGGGGGGGAACGGCATTGTAGGGTATCCACACGTGGGTGTGACGTGTCACTCACAACATAGTCCATTGTTTCTTTTGCGGCTGTGACCAAGAACCGCTCATCAGCATCACTTCGTAGGTTGGCAGAGATTTCATTCAAAGCACTTCCACACAGAGGTTCTTCAATGAGATGCTAGTAAAGATTGGGAACCGTAACGAGCGGTATATCCACAATAACTTTGTTGCTGGTGTGTAACTAAATCGCCATTTCAGAAGATTTCGCTTCTCAATGCTTATCATGATCAACATGAGTGCTATAGGTCATTTCCTTTTAGGTCTGAAAAGTTAATCAGATTTTTCTGTAAAGATATGTGAAGAAAAACGAAGAACGAATATTATTTTTATTTGAAACAAACTTTTATGAATAATGTAAATGTTAATTTTGTATCAATCCGAGCAAAACTGTCGAAGATTCATCTGTTTGAGTAACCGTTCGTAATAAATGGTGCAGTACGAATCACGGTCTCAAACACCAGCGTTTTCAAAGGCGATATCCATTGCAAAATTTAAAAAAATGGCACTTCATTTACGATGTAAGGTGAGTTTTTTTTTAAATCTAGTTTTTGAAAAATGACATTTACAAAAAACAAATAATATCCCATTGTTTCGTCTCAAAGAATTCGAAAAATTATGCTATTATCTGCCTCCATTTACCTATAATCCAGTTTAACAAATACTTATCGCAACAATCGACAAAGACTTGTCGATAAATCGAGAAAAGATTCACAGTTCAACTGTTACAGCTTGATCTACAAATCGACATTAGCCTGGTTTTCACGGCTAACGAGAATGTTAACACACACATGTAGGCAAGTTCACATTATGCTTATCCTTTTGATTTATGACAGCAATCCTATCAGCTCATCTCTGGGGGGGTCGTGTATTGTTTGAATTTCCTGTTTGACTATTCCCCATAGCACCCTTTTGCTCGGTAAATCTAATTTACTAGATTCCTTTTAAGTGACGTAGAACATTAAGATAAAGCAAAGCCTGCGCATCAACGCCATTTCAATTATGATTAAGAAGACGCCCTCGAGGCCCCTTATTCCACCAGAAGTGCTCTCTTTAAACCGTTTCGGTGAGTCGCTCAACCGATGACATGTTGGTAATTGTTCAATGGTTGCTGCTCCCGCCAAAGCAAAACTAGTAACGTGGAACGTGAGCGTGTGAACGACACCCGTTCCTGGGCGCCATCCGCGATCTGGTCCGGAGGCTCTTTTGCCCCTCTGAAGTGCTTGGGATCCGCGCCAAACATTACAATCAGCCACAGACAACCAGTGTGCCACCGCCAGCACCGAGCATTCCACTGGGACGACGCGGGTGTCTATGCTAATGGTTTATTGGCTGCTTTTAATGGTTGCTTTCTGATTTTTAATGGCCGCCGCTGGGCCATAAACTCATACGTGGAGCGCCTCCCTTCCGTGCTCCCGTGGTGGGTTTCTGTTTGCATTTGTCCGATTGTGCATACGCCCGTGCCGGTTGTAATGTTGCGGGTCATAAATGTGCATGCAAATGGCTAATCGTGGCGAGTAGGTGGGGGGGGGGGGGGGGCGAAAGGTATCATGCGTCCAGAGGTCTGAACAACGGTCCAGGCGATGGCGCTTTGTCGCTGGCGTCTGGCCTCATTTGTCCGCGTGATCCTTATTAGTATTGCACTTTCACACCAACCCCCTCCCGATTGGTTCGCTGCTATTACCGATGCATAATTGCACCAAAAGTCAAGGCATCGTTTGATAAATGTTACACTTTAATGGCGAAGCATCACTTATCAACGGGGAGCCACTGCTGGTCCGAGGATCTCTTCCTTTTAATTTCATTTATTCCGACTTTTGCTTCACTCAGCATCCGAAGACGCGCGATGACTGGTCCAACTAATAGCTTCTAGCTTTCGATAGAAAATTAAATTCTTTCCTTTACAAGGTTCTGGAACCAGCTGCTTTTACAGCACGGTGTTTCATTTCAGTTTTACATTTTTCCCGCTTTCCACCTTTTCAGCGAACGCAAGGGAAAATGCTCATAATGACAGATCATTAAGCACTAGCTCAGGCAATCCTGCAGGAGCTCGGCAAGGCATGGGAGGGGGGGGGGGGGGTGGTAACATTTTTTCCAATTATGTTCCTGCTATGTTCCACCAAACATGGTCGCCCCACTGCCCCCCCACGGCTTGGACAAAAGGGATTAATTTTAAGGCTGGCATGTGTTGGGCTGTCGATGTTTCTCATTGGTGTGTTTAATTATTTCCCGCGCTACATATACCCAAAGGCTTTATACCCCTTCACCCTTATACACACACACACACATGCGCGCACGTGCGAGCATTAAAATTAAGCAAAATGTTCATAAAAGGACATACTGCACCGGGACATTGTAAAGGACCCTCCGTCCTGTCCGAGAGGGTTCGGTGGGTTCCGCCGAGGGAGAAAAAAGAAATGTTAATTATGAATTGTTCATCGCGCTGACTGATGTGACCTTCCCTTTGGCATGGCCGGTCGCATGAAATATTAATCGCACAAAATTATGAGTTTCTGATAGTGAGATATGGCAGCGGCTGCTGCTGCTGCTGCTACGCTTTCTTTTATTCCGGAGCTTTTTAATCTTCTCTCATCGAACACATTGCACTCCAGGGTCAGCTGTTAATCATCCCTGAACCTGACCACGACGGTGCATCACTAGTGCACATATTGACGGTCGCAGCAAAGACAGTTATGGGTCCGTGTCCATTTATCATCCGGAAAAATGCGAATTTTTGTCTCGTGGTTTCACACGTTACCAACGCTTATCACATCATCTTTCAATGACGAAAAATATGAATTTATTTGAAAAAAAAAATTCGCCCTGATAAGACATTGTAACCGTGTACAGTTCGTTTCGTTTGCAAAGTGTTTATTGCTGTACCGGAGATTATGATTCGCTGTACAACGGTCCGGGTCTGCCACGGAATTACCCAGGAGCGTATGTTCGCATGTACCTCGGGCTGATCGCACCAATCAGTCGATGAAATCCGGTTAAATGTCTGGCTCATCGGTAGCAGTAAGCCAGCTTTACGCATTCCAATCACCGCGTGGACCTAATTGGAATGCTGTTAACCGGATAAAAACCCGCGATCGATGCCTTCTGCTTTCCATCCGCAATCACAGCACGGCGTTAATATCACGTTAATGCGTGCAACATGCACAATGTGTTTATAGCGAAACCATGCATGTTCTAGGTGCATGCTTCCGTTGTCGAATTTTATCGGACCAAGAATGTGAATAAAAATCTCCGTTTTCATGTCGCGTTTGTTGAGAAATTTTCTCTCCAAATACCTGTCGCTGCTGAAACACTCACGCATCGCATCGCATCGCAACATTGACTGAACGGTTCTCAATTAACATTCTCCAACATAATACACACGTGCACGAGAGTAACGGAATGCATAACGCGGTAGCGTGGAATCGCGAACAGCGGGACTTAATTATCGTTCAATTGACAAAAGTCGATAGAAGACTGCACATTTCGCCATCGCCGCACGCAACTGCAAACAGTCGCAGCGGCATATGTTTGAAACTGCACGCAATGCACTTCGCCCGTGCCATTGGCCCCTGCAGGGTTCGCAGGCAGTCAATCGTTTGGGGGGTCGGAATCGCTCTCCCTCTCGCGTACACCGGACATTGGTATCGCCGAATGGCTAGACATCGACGGTTTGTCGTGGGCCGGTGCTGCGACAAGGAATTATTAATGCATTATGAACAGCGATGACCTGTGAGCCCGAACTAGGCACGTGGCATAGCGGAAGTGTATGGGGCCGGATCGTAGGGACCGCAGTGGCCACCGGAAACACGGGCGCGCCCGTGATGTCACCATCGATTGTGGGGTGTTAAATGAAAATTAATAACTTTGTTGTTGTTTCCCGAGTTCTTGGGAAACCCGACGGCAACAGACAAACAGTTAGAATGTTTCCTGTACTTCCCGATTGAACTGTCGATTGGCGACCGGAAGACCACCGGGAAGCGGCGACACGCAATGAGGTGGAGGTGGAGCGTGGTTGCCAATCGATCACAATCAAATAATGACATAACGGAGTGTGGAATACAGGTCACGGGAGCCTATCGGAATTAATGGTCTTTAAGGGAGGGCACTCCATTCGGATTCATTTTTACCATTGTATGCGCGGAACCAGCGGAAAATTGGGTGCACAGACCTGCATCCAAGGGAGAATCCAAACAGATTTAAAAATTAAGTGCATTCGAACACGCCGCAGAGGCGGGGTTCGGTTTGCAGCTAGAAACGCGATCAATTCCTTTGTTGGCATATGGAAATGAATTCGCACAATAACCACCGCCATGTGAAATGCATATTGAATTGTAGTTCGTTTGGACAATCTGATGAAAAATCCGATGTACCAAATAGTCAATCATTTGCGCCGATACTCGAAACAGAGTTAAACGTTTTAAGTTTATCCTTTCGCTTGATTCTTCGTTATTTTACAGTTTTGGAACATTTTGGTCGGTTAAAGTTTCAAAAAACCGTCAATTCAAACGAACGGTCATCGCACAAGAAAATGTTTGCTCGACTACACGAAACAAGCAAACCTGTTAGGCTGTTTCCCAGTGTGCAATGAGAAGACCACTCCGCCTGCGACCCAGCGATAGGAAGGCTGAGGAGGTTGAAAACGAAACCTTCGATGCCTGCGACGGGGTCGAGGAAGGGGCGAACGCAACGCTCACTATGGAACTGCTCGTAGGCAGCGGGGGAACAAACGGAAGAAACCGCGAGGAGGAGAAGGTCTCGCGCGCGAGCTTGTTGGACGCGGCTGCGAAGGGGGAAGGGCGGAATGGGGAGAGAAGAAGGGCGAACGAAAACGAACGCGAGCTTGTGAGTTTCGATTACGTGGGGTGAGAAGCGCAAGAGTTGAAGGGCGATTCGAACGGCAGTGCGAAAGGGAAACAAAGTATTATGGCGTCACAGGGTGGGTCCAAAACAATTAGCGAAAATAAACGCCATCGCCATTGCCATTGGCTTACCGATCAATCAGAGCATACTTTATTTTGGGAGAGCCCTTGGGCCCCTTCGGTGACGCCTGGGTGGTAGGAACAAACGGTTCCCTATTCGTTGTATGGAACCGTTTGTTCCTACCACCCAGGCGTCACCAAAAAGTTGTAAAATCGGGTAAAAGACTGAAATAGGCCCCCCCACTCACGATGAGTTACTGAGTGACCGAAGAAATCGTTAATTACCACTTTTTAGATAAGCAAACCTTCATAAAAATATGAGGAAACGTAAATAAATGTATTAGGGGAGCGGGGAGGGGTGGAAAAGTTACATTTTACCATTAAAACAACGATTTTTTCGGTCACTCAGTAACTCACCGTGAGTGGGGGGGCCTATTTCAGTCTTTTACCTAAAATCGCCACCCATGAGTGAAGAGCGATTTTCGGTAAAAGACTGAAATAGGCCCCCCCACTCACGGTGAGTTACTGAGTGACCGAAAAAATCGTTGTTTTAATGGTAAAATGTAACTTTTCCACCCCTCCCCCCTCCCCTAATACATTTATTTACGTTTCCGCATATTTTTATGAAGGTTTGCTTATCTAAAAAGTGGTATTTAACGATTTTTTCGGTCACTCAGTAACTCACCGTGAGTGGGGGGGCCTATTTCAGTCTTTTACCCGATTTTCTATAGTGAGAAGATCTTCTCACTGTTATCTGGGTTCTCACTGCTATCTGGGCTGCTATCTGGGAAGCAAACCTACTAGGCTGTTTATGACCACGCCTCGATATCTCGCACAAGCGATTCGTGGTCGATTTAAGGATAAAAATTACTTTCATTACCATTATTCTAAAAGCATTAAAAGCAAAAGTGTTAAAATTTACATACAGGATGCAGAGAACATTTCTAAATCGATTCCAGGAGTCGCAAGAAGCAAAAAACGAAAACCGCATCTGCCGACTCCTTAAACCGCGGTGATGTAAACGACGAAGAAATTGTTGAAAATGTCAAAAAAAAGACAAAAATGGAAACATTTCCCAAAAAAATCTATTTAATTTCCCAGTTTTCTTGAACAATTTAGAATAAGATACGGTCGTTCGAGATTCATTGAAAATTCCTTGTGGCAGTGTTTTGAGTAGGAGGTGCTCGCAGTTCTTCGAATTTTCTCCCAGTATGCCGTGTTCTTTTTGCGCTTTCGCGATTTGCGCTAGCCGAGAGTAGTTGGTTTTTGAGAGAGTTGGTTGTGATAAGTGAATGTTTTGTAGAGTTGGGAACAGTTAGTGGGTTTTGGGGTTCTAGCCGGGGAAAGACCGATGGGTGCGAGTGGAATTGTGCGTGCAGAGATAGTGGCCACAAATCGGGAAGAATCGAAAGTTGGGTGGCGAAAGAGGTGGTGAAAACAAAAGGCAAAAAGGCAAAAAAGAGCCCGTGAGTCGTGTCTGTGTCGTTCCAAAAAGTGCAGCCTCCGAATCGAGGGCTAAACCGTGATTTTCTCAAGATAGAGTTTTCCCGGATCCCCGCACCCCTCGGAGTGACATGAACTCCCGAATCAAGTAAGTATCCCGGGCGGGGCGTGCGTAGCGTAAATCGCACTCCCATTCATTCATTCAGGGCCATCGTCGATCCTTGAGAGAAACTAGGGCGCCGTGAGATGAGAAGAGAGAAACTCATAACTCACCCGATTCTCCCGCAGCATCCTGAGGGTTGCTTTCCGCCTACTATACTAGGACAACACCCGCCTTGGTGGCCACCCACCCACCCACCCACCAGGCGAAGGAAATTGAATTTTTCTTTCTCTTCATCTTGAGACACCCTCATTCCGAGGCTTGCGTTCTGCGCCTGCTTTAACGATTGGGTGTGCCCTTCCGGAACCAATCGGAGAAGGCCTGCCTCAACAGCAAGCCCTACGAATGTCTTCTGTTTCGGAAGAAACGCGGACGACGCTGGCCTTATCATATCTAAATCATTTCTCCATTCCATCAAGTGTCTCTTGTTGCCCGCATGAAGCCCATCTTATCATAATTGAACCTCATTCCCGGGGTTTCCACCACCTTTCTAACGCCCATCCCCTTCTCCGTCTTTCGTTCTGTTTCCAGGGAGGATGTCAGCCGACTGTTTGAGTTTTGGTGCGAAATCGCCCCCGGCAAACCAGACGACCCCACCGCACCGGGGTACATCGTGGAGAGCTTCCCGGAGTCGTTCAAGGATGCGAAGGTTATAGCCGACATTCCTGCGTTCGCGTATCCGTGCGCCTTCGAAAGGTAAGGCCCGCTCGTCGTCGATAAGGCGCGATCCGTTTCATATGCTCCCAGGTGGTGGGGAGGCTATCAACTCTGGTCGAGCGAAATGACCGCGGATTGGGCCCTGTTAGGGAATCGATGTCTGCTTATCAATCGTCGAACGTCTATCGTCGTCGCCGTACAAATGGTTGTCGGTCGTGAATGTTTAATGATTCTCTCTCTGCCTCCCTGCTGGTCGTGTTACGTGCGGACAGAAGTCGTTGCGATGCGATGCGAAATGGCAACGAAAGGAAACGGAACCGGATGATCGAGAGCGCTGGCATGAGAGAGAGAGAGAGAGAGAGAGAGAGAGAGAGAGAGAGAGAGAGAGAGAGAGAGAGAGAGAGAGAGAGAGAGAGAGAGAGAGAGAGAGAGAGAGAGAAGCATCCGTTTAAATTAGTGGTTTTTGGGGCCTTTTTTACCCTTCGTGAGCAGCTTCCACCGGTCGTACTTTAGCCTGTGGAAACTAATTCACTCGAGAAATCTATCGAGAAGGTCGAAGCTGCGACTGTATACAACGTATATAGTACCGGTGCTCACATACGCCTCTGAGACTTGGACACTGTCCAGAACGGACAAAGCCCTCTTATCCGTGTACGAGAAGAGAGTTCTCAGAAGGATATTTGGCCCCGTGTGTGAGGAGGGACGATGGAGAAGCCGATACAACGCGGAGTTATACGCGTCGACCCAGCCCGTAAAGTCTTCTTAGGCCTTCCGGATGGACAGAGAGGGCGTGGAAGGCCCAAATTGAGATGGAGCGACGGTATCGACATTGACGCCAAAATAGCAGGACTAACGACTTGGAGGACCACGGCGCTCGATCGCGAGCGGTGGAGGAATCTTCTGTGGCAGGCCAAGACCGCTCGTCGGTTGTAGCGCCGGATAATTAACTAACTAACAGAGCAGCTTCCATCTGGTCGCGCGTTGCTCAGTTACGGTTTGATAATTCCCCGTGCTACCCGTGGGGCTGCTCTACTGGTCTCTAGTGGTCCACCCACCGACCTTGAGAACAGCATATCATTAGATTGTGTGCGCCGATGCTGCGCTGCCACGATAGGGTATCTTGTGGCTTCGCTGTTGTTGAATGCCCATTGCAAGGCACGCTGTGGAGCGCAGATTTGTATTCGCAATGGTTTGTTAGCATTTCGTTAGCGTACTGTTTGCCAACCAGTAACCACCAAGGGGGGCTACAGCAGTAGCAGTAGCTTTCACTTTCTTCCTAACCGAAGCAACGGGTGGCAAAGCTATCGCTCTAACCCACCCACCAAACCCTTACAAGGACCACTGCGTCCATGTGCCAAAGCGGGAAGGAGTGCTACCAAGGGGAAAGCGCACCATATCGCCATAGTTTAATGTGCGCCCGGTCGGCCCAAAACGGCTATCCACATCACACGCGACATTCGTTAGCCTTCGTTACGTTCGCTTTGCTGATGGTGTCGCGGTGATGATGGTGGGGGTAGCGATCGGTCAGCAAACGAGGCAGTGAACGACGCGACTCATTTATTATCGCATCGTGCAGGGAACTAGGGAGGGAGAAAAGCATGAGTATCGTTGAATGTGTCTGGATGCTAGAGACGAAGGAAGCTTAATCAGCTGTCGTCGCGGTCGCACCATTGGCATTGGAATTTGCAAGGAGAAAATCGAATGTTGTCCCCCGTGGATCATCAATCACCGGACGAGTCATTATTGTGGTTTCTAGCAACTTCAATTTGTGCCGATCGGTTTATTGAAACAAATTTAGATAAACTATATCGGCAGGAGGCGGATCTACGGAACTACCGATGCAAAACAACTATGGCCAGATAGTAGCAACACTAAACACCATAGTGCGCAACCTTCACTACGGACTTGTGTCGTGCGTCGTTGTGTCCAACAGTAATTCTCTCAATTTGGCACGTATTATGCAAACCTTACATCGCCTCTACCTCCGCCTACTACCTCGCCCTTTTGTGGTACTGGCTCCGCAGTGACCAGCTGAGGAGAGGACTAGCGATCATCGCGTTCAACAGCACAGTAGCTTCGTTTGCTTGCGCTGTAAAGCCCCACAACGCCGTTGGATACGGATAATCACCGTTTGCACCACTCCCCGGCACAACTCCCTCCCCGGTCGCACCCGACGGGATTATTTGTATTTTTGTTTATATGTCGTTTTGTCCAACTGCTTCTTCGTCCGTGTGGACGGCGGGAGTGTTCCTCGTCACGTAACAGTTACGTTTGCCAACCAATGATGACGTCGTCAGCGGCGGCGTGTCCGATGATATGATAAGGTGGCGCTATGAGGGTAGCAACGCTGGAGAGTTCACTGGGTATTGTGTGCGCATCCATCGAATTACGCCCAGAATTACTTGAACCCAGTCGTTGACGGATTAGCGTCGAGCCGCCCCGTCTTCACAGCGCTACTTGGGTGTTTCCCCCGAACCGGAAATGACACCAACCTGATGGGCCTGATGTTTAACACACGCAGCGAGAATTATCGCATAATAAAAGGTCATCGTGGTAGGGCTCTAATTAAATTACTTCCTGCCACACTTGTGATCTCGGCTTACTGGGAAGGAACAATAACCAAACAAACCAACCAGTAAACCAGCTCAACCAGCATGATAGCATTCTTCAAACGCACACAAAAGCCATCCAAGATGCCATGATTGAAGTTCAGCTAGTCGGTGGCTTAACCAACTCTAATCGCTTGGTGTTTCTCCTCTTCTGGGTCGGAGATCGGTCCCGATCTAGCTTCACGGTCGA
>NC_064874.1:77106056-77108556 GCF_943734745.1 Anopheles darlingi | reverse complement strand
CGGTCACCGGTGGTGCTGGTGGTGGCAGCAGCAGTAGCAGTCACATGAACAACAATCTTAGCTATGGCAACGGTGGTAGCAATACCAGCACCACCATCAACAATAACACCAGCACAACACTGGCAAGTAGCAGCGCGAGCGACATCCGCAGTCCGACACTGAGCCCCACGAGCTCAAACTCGTCGTCGGAGATGAACCTCTGGCAGGAGATGCAGCATCATCTGACGCTGTTCAAATCCCCGGCCGTCAATCGGAATGTAAGTATACTGCATGCCCCTATTGATTGTCTCCAGCTAATCGCAGCGACTGCCGGTGCATGATTCAAACGGCATCACATCGCGCGACTACCTGGTTCTCCCGCTCTTACCCACCTTTTCACATCAGCGCACATTCAGCCAAACAAACAGAAACAAACGAAACGATGCGTTTCGCTTAGGGTTCGCGTATGATTTTGTCATTTGTTTTTAAGCTCTTACGTTGCGTTGCGGCTCCTTCTGGTTGGAACCAATTCAAGGCAAGGCCAGGATGCGCT
This sequence comes from Anopheles darlingi, assembly GCF_943734745.1. Classification (NCBI taxonomy): domain Eukaryota; kingdom Metazoa; phylum Arthropoda; class Insecta; order Diptera; family Culicidae; genus Anopheles; species Anopheles darlingi. The sequence goes on along the minus strand of NC_064874.1, from coordinate 77,108,024 downwards.
TTTAGTGCTGAATAGAATTGCTGGCTGCTGTTATTGCTGCTACTGCTGCCGCTAGAGCCGAACCACAATTGGCACGCGTGCAGCATCGAGAAAGCGCTGAGCGATAATTATACATTGTTATTGTTTTATTCTATTTTAAGACTGATTTAATTTTGTTGTTTTTTTGGTTTTTGATGATTTGTTTATCTATTTTATCATCCTACACCCGTCGCATCTCTGCTAATTGCATCCCGCGGTCGAGTCGGATCGCACCGATCGGACAAATGTGTGTTTCAAGAGTGAATTTTGTGACTCTTTGTGGCTGTATTTCGTTGACTAACACGAACCACCTGGATGGATGTGTGGTAGCTAAATTGGCACGAATTAGTAGATTTTTTTTATAAATGATCGTAGTTTAAGAAAAGATAATCTAAAATTTTTGTTCATCGAAGCGCAGCCAGGACAGAGCATGCATGAATTGGTATAGCAGTAAAGGTACTGCTGCTGTACAAAAGAAAAAATAATGTGAAATTTCGGAAATCGATTCTCCTATCTGATTGGCAACAAGCAAAAGAGTAACAAACACATTTTCTTCGCTCTCTGCGCATCATGATGTGTTATTCATTTGTACATTAACACGCCTCATCCCCAGCGGGCAGCCTCCCCTCTCGGGTGGGGAAATCGGTGAACACTATGCAACATTATAGTTCCATCCTATTTTGGCTCGAGGCGAATTTTCTTTCCTTTCTCGCTCTTCGCGCCTCTCTTAGTGCTGCCCTCTTTTCGCTCAGGACGAATTTTTTTTCCCGTCTCGTTTTTCACCGATCCTGCGAGGATCATCCGTGTAAACACGAGCGGTGCTGAACACGAATGCATCTGTATGCGATCGAGTTTGAGGCGCGATGAAAAGTTCCCCGGGATGATGGAAATGAATAGCATGTTTTTGATTGAAAAATACATAAAACAGCGCTCAAAGCATTTTCAAAAAGCATTTTAAATGAAAGATAATATGTAACATACCATTTCATCCGATTTACAGCACTTTTTTGTGCAATGTTTAGCATTTTTGGCTGTGATCAGCTATCAAGGAACTTTTCAGGTAACCTCAGCCTAAGCACTTGCGAGAAAGGGACGGCAAGAGTTCTCTTTCTCAGAACTAAGGATCATGAGGTTCGTGGAATAGTCTCTCCGAGAAACGAAACTGTACTTTTTTTAACCACAAATTTTTTCATTAATAATACCTAAAACATTGTCCAAAACATTTTTAAAAACCTTATTAAATTCAAAACAACATACAACATTGCATTTCGTTGCATTTCCATCACTTTTTTATGCAATGTTGAACAATTTTAAGTGTGATGTGATTCCAACGAACTTTCGAGACATCCCGATCCGAAGGAGGTGAAAGAAAAGGAGGAAGAGAAATCTGTCAAACAGTTCTGTTCGGTGTTCAAAGTGATCGGAGCGTGCTGATCGTGCTCGCGCGTAAGTATCAAAAAAATATGCTTATTTTTCCCACATTTTGTGGGTTTTCTTCTCGTTTCAGACTATTAAACACCCACAGCAACGACAACTCTATGATCCTGTATGATCCGGTAAGTATTTCAAGCGATATTTGTATGATCATTCTGATCGTCTGATGCGTATGCGCTTCTCTTCCAGAAATTTCCTGTACGTGCATCTTCGGGGCAGCGGAATAGTTTTGCGGTAAGTAAAAAGTGCTTGTGAGCAGTGATAACAGTGATTTATGTGTTATAAAAGTGAATAATATCCTTTTTGTGTGTTTCCAGATACCTCCGCATCGCGAGCTGAGAGCCACGATCGAGCCACGAAGAGCGATCGAATGTCCTGCTCGGCCACCAACGAAGGAAGGATTGAGGGAGTTGGGTAAGTTTAGTGTTATGATTTGTGAATGTATATTATTAAAAGTGTCAATAAAAATCATTAAAGTGAAATTTAATTTGCTATTTTTAATGCAGGCATCCGAAA
>NC_064874.1:77013556-77098556 GCF_943734745.1 Anopheles darlingi | reverse complement strand
GTGGACGAGCAGTTGACCCTGAAAGATCGCAGGCCGGGCACAGCGCAAATGTGGGAACAGGTTGTGCAACTCCCGGTTACGTTTCATCTCGGGGATTAGCCTGTCCAGCATCCATTGTAGTGAGCATTTACAGTTTAACGGATTCCCCTGTAGGTCAACCCCGTGCTTTATGCGATTCCAGTGGACTAGTTGCTCCGGTATCTGCTGGAATCCGTTGTAGCTGAGGTCCAGCTGATGGAATGTTGAATGTTAACCTTCTGCCAAAATCACAGTAGCCTCCACCTTATACTCACCCGTTCCAGTGCTTTAAGGTCCATAAATAGTTTCGGCTCCAAGCTGGTCAGTTTAGGACATATCGTTATTTCAAGCTCCACCAAATTTGCTACGAAAAGAAGTTATAAGATATTCATTATTCTCTCACTCTATCGCCATGGTTGCATTGCCATTGCCACATTACCAGCTTTCGCAATGAACTTCTTATCGATAGTTCGTAGATTGGGCATTCGATTGCAGGTGAGACGCTTCAATGGCCAAGATCCGTCCGTCGTGTTGCTCAGAATCGGTAAACTATCAAAGTAATTGCTGGAGATATTCAGTTTTTCGACCGCTGGAAATGTGTCCGGTTCGATGTGCGTCAAGCTATTATGCGATAGATCGAGCCACTGCACACCCATGGCCGGTTTGAGGGTCTTCAGTTCGTTGCAGCACATAGAAAGGTGACTCACGGACGGTGGTATAGAATCAAAGGGCCAATCTGTTAGCTGATTGCTATTCATGATCAGTTCGCGCAGGTTGTTCGGCAGGATCACCGGATTCGCCCCACTACGGTGTATTTGATTGTTGGAAAGATCGAGCCATACCAACTGCTCCAGCTTGGACAACTGATGCGTGATGGTTTCGATGCGGTTAAAGGACAGATTAAGGTACGCCAAGCGTGGCCACGACAGCAGTGGGTGATCTTTAAAAGTGTCCAGTCGTGTGATTTGGTTGTGCGATAGATCTAGATGCTGCAGCTCATTGGATCGATGTAACAGAACTAAAATGGAGAAGCTTTAACATAATTTTCTATTCTAATTAGCTTTGTACAATAAGTTACTCATACCTTTTAGCTCTGCGATGGCGTTTTGGCGCAGTGAAAGCTTATTTAAACGTTTAAAGTTCTCAAACGCTTCTCGCTCTATCTTGGAAATTTGATTCTCTTCCAATATCAGGCTCGTGATGCGTTCGTGGCCGTATAGGCTGTAACATAAAACTCAAAGTCTCGGTTAGAAATAATCCTATTGAGAAACCACCTAATCAAAGTGGGCGAGGGGATCTTATCACACATAGCCATGGCCATACTCAACGGGCTGTCCAATTGTGTGACCGAATTTACGAACTTACCTATCGATTTCCAACACATCGAGCCCGCTGAAGTTCACCTCCAGGTGGGAACCATCGGCTACCGGTATCCCGTGCAATTCCGTCCAATTCCAGGTGCGAAAATCGAACTGTCCAGACATCGCACCACTCCACAGTTGTTGGTCGTACCGAATGGAAGCCTTACGATCGCCATCGATTGTGCAACTTAAGTAACTACAAAATGCAGGCAACTCTTGCAGAGGGTGGTCACTCACGACCGAGGATGGACCGATAGCGAAATAGAAAAGCAGCAGCAGCCATGGCGCTAAAAGTTGCATTTGGCTCGCGAAAAGACTCGACCGTTAGCGTCTGGAACGGGTGGGACACTAGGAGCGAATGCTTTTTTCCCGTATCAGCAGCCGCTGCGTCCGCTGTATGTATTTAATGATAAGCCCCGCTGGACGATGCGGTTGGTACTGGAGAAGGTGTCTCGTAAAAAAGGAACCAACACACTTATGGCCACATGTGCGTGCGTCCATGAATCGGTATTGATAATGATAGAGCAACGACGACGACGCCAACGATTTGCACATCGATCGCTCGGTATCAGTTGCAGCTGCTACATAAGTGTGTCGCATGGCGTTGACCAATCGAACGCGCGCTCAGGCTTCGGGTACGATGGCCTTCACTGTCATCAATGAATTGGATTACTAACCGTCACTGGATCATGGTTCAACCCTTCTTGGACATTTATTTTAACGAAAGGTCACGCTACGCTGGGGATGGGGCTACACTAGATGTGACGAAGCTAGACTATTCCTTCTTCTCCTGGTTCTGCTGAGGCACCGGGTTAACAGCTTCCGCACCGACTAAGTTTCTGATCTTGGCTATCTGGTTCTGATCGAGAGTAAAACCACTGAAAATCTGTCGACCCAGTTCCACGGCCTCTGGGAAACCGTTCTCACTGCAGTACTGCAAACACTGGATGGCCAGTGTTGGTGCGCGATTGGTAATGCATTGCCCCACGAACTCACGCAATCCATCTACCCGTGGATCACCGACGATGGTGTTCTGTTCCTTGCTAAGCTTCGTGAAGACTGCCACTGCCTTTTCGTAGTCGTTAGCACGGCAGCAAAGCAACAGCACATCACCGAGCATCGGTCCGGAAATGCCTGTCGTGTTTGTCGCCCTTGGTCCGGCCGATCGATCCTCCTGCCGCTTCCAGGCATCCCAGGCAATGTCGGCAAAGCTTTGGTCTAGATCGGCATGCCGCGGTTCCCCGCTCGTCGGTGGATTGCTGGTCATGATGTGGAGCAGCAGGTTGACTAGGTTCTCCCTGCCCGTATGATCGAACTGTACCATATGGGACCAAAGCAACGGTACATGCTCGATGGCGCTGTTCATTTCAACCGAATGGAGAATGTCTTCCATTACCGACGGTTCCGGAATGTAGACATTCGGTACGAGCAGATGATAGGTCTCAAGGAAGCTCTCTAGAGGTTCGGTCGTGGCGAGTAGCGCAAAGTAGTGCCGATAGTAGATGGATTCCTTGTACGAATCGCCAATCAGATTGTAATTCTCGCCGAGATGCAGGAGCTGGTTGACACGCTTTGCCAGTTCCTTATCGTTTAGATGATTCCGGCAAACATCCATGGCCGTCACGAAGAAGAACGTATCCTTCGGATCCTGAACCGTGAAATGCTTGCCCTCGATCTCGTTCATAATGTCGTGCAGCACGTGGCTGACGGGGCCTCGCTCGCGACAGAAGATGACCAGCAGATAGTACCAGCTGGCGAGCGATGGTTGGATGCCTAGCTGTTTAAACTCGGCCAATGTTTTCAAGGCATACGTTCGCGGATGGTTGTACCCGCCGATGGTCGTTATCGTCTGCAGCACACCATTCAGTGTGCCCAGATTCGGCCGTAGGCCTTGCTGCTTCATCGAAGACATTACCTCACACACCAGATCCCATCGTTTGTCGTAGCTTTCGCGCAGAAACGAGGCGATCAGGAGCAGTGAGTTGTAAGTGTTTGTGTCCAGTTCGATATCCTTCTCGATCGTTTCCTGGTATAAGGCCCACGCTTTCTCCACCTGGAAAAACCGGGCCATACCGCGAATCAGAGCACAGTAGTGCTCGGGCCGTTTTGTTTCGATGGCATGAAACAGCTGCTCGGCCAGCTCGAAGTCTTTCCACGTTTTACGCTGCCGTTCGCGGCCCACCGTTCCCTGACGGAACCAACGTTCCTCGATCAGTTGCTCCGGTAGAGTGTCCTCGTGGTTGTAGAAACAGAGCAGTTCCAGCAGTTGCTGTTTCAGCTCGTCGCTGATCGCGATGCCGTTTTTGGTGAGCAAACCGTACACGAGGATCGCGTCCTTCACCTCGACCCGGTCGATCAGGCTCTGTAGATCCGTTTCCTCGACCTGACTCTCTTCGGTGTACACCATCGTGGGTGCGAACGCCTGGATCGGTGGATCGGCCTCTTGATGCTGGAAGAGTTTCGCGTTCTCCTGCCGAATCCAGTTTGCCGCTTTCCGACCGGCTTCCTGAGCGAGCGAGAACGTCCGCTTGTTGGCGTTTGACGTGGGAATTAGGTACGGATCGTCGTGGTACTTGAAGTGCGGTGCAGTCGGATCGAACCCCACCGTACCGGATAGGGCCATCAGGATGTCCGTCGGGCCACGCTCGATTCTTCGCGGGATCACGATTTTCTCCTGTTCTTGCCCGGTGCTCTGATTTGCGGCTAAAACATGCTGGAAAGCGGGTCTGTGCAACCGTAATCGGTGCAAAGATTTGCACAGATTGTGCATGGTGGAGCTGGTCACTTATAGCTTATTGGAATTCGCAATAAATTGCCGGAAAATAGTGAAAATGTGGAAATAAAATTTAAATTTCCCGGTCCAAGAAACCAAAACAAACCACGAGTTACGTCACCGGATCTGTCAAGCTACCCGCAAAACGCACACGACGTACCTCGTTTCAAAAAGTCGACTAAACGACGGTTAGAGAGGTGCACCGACCCTTATAAGGCGCTACAGGCTTCCCTTCCGGGCTTACAAACCGAGAAAAACTGCAGCAAGATCCCCAAAAAGGGGAGGCACGAACAACGGAAGTTGAGTTTGTGGGCCTGAGGAGTAGGTTAAGCCAAAATTCCCGAATTGGCAGAAGAGCGGGGAACGACCACACCCCGCTCTGCACCCCAGGACGCTAATCCAGTTGGCCACGTGGTCCTCCTATGTATCAGGGGATTCGTTTTAATTTTTGTTGCAAAACTCTGCTATGCGTCTATATATTAAGGTGGGCTCCTCCGTTGGCTCAATAATTTGCCGGCCCCGGAAGGGCGACAGCCCCAGATCGCTGCCGGCATCCTGCCCCGCAGCCTCATAGTTTAAGGATTACCGGAATAAAACAGCAGCCGACCGCTTGGTGACTCGCAATCGTTAGTTTTACAATCTTTTATTTTTACTTTATCAATGTTTTATTTCTATTCTTGAATTTTGTTTTCTTTTCTATATGTCGTATGTTCTGTTTGTTCGCTTTAGTTTTCGATTTTCGGCTGGAATGCTCTGGTTTTGTGGAGCCCGAGGGTCAATGCTTAGATGTCAATAAGATATTCTATTTTTAGAGCTTTATTGGTGATGAACAATGAACATTTAACACTTTAACGATAATCTGCGGTTAAAATAACTCCTATTACTCTCGGTTATCGGTACTCTAAGCTACACGGTAATAATATTGACGAACTGGAATGGTGACGTCGCAATACGACGGACCCATGGGGCGTGTGAACCAAATATCACTGTTAAAAATATTATTTTCGCGACCATATGCTAATCGGTCCTTGGTCAACTGACTCTCTCTCTCTTTGGATGCTCGAAGCGTCACGCGGGTGCTCCGATAAACCTGTGGCCAAATGAAATCTGCTGCCGATCTGGTCAGTATTTGAAAAGCCTTCATCACCAACGGACAGAGCCAAAGTCAATCTAGTAGTCAATTTTGTTCGCCTTCATTATAATGTCGGAAACCCAAGTAAGTCGAAACCATGAGCCATCTAAGTGAAACCCCCTCCCCGTGGAGTACCGGGCGTGCACAAAGATTTTGATCAGTTTTTCCCTGGTCCCCTTTTCTACCCTTTTTCCCTTCACCTCGCGTGCGCGCCGTACAGTTTGTGTGTGATCTGTGCCGTCAGCACTACTCCACCTTCGAGATCCTGATGACACACAACCGGCTGCGGCACTATCATACGATCAAGTTCGGGTGCGGATATTGCAACGAAACGTTTCGCAACGAGGATGACCTGTACTGTCACTTTGTCCTGACGCACCACGTGGATCCGTACGAGGCTCGTGATCCGGCCGATCGGTCGCGGAACGCCAGCGAATCGTACGATGGTTCCGAGGAGCAGGTAGTGTCGCCCGTCGTGCGGAGAGCGGACGAAACGTGTCCCCAGATGCGCCTGATCAGCGAAAGTGATGATGGATCCGAGTACGAGCAGGACGACGATGATGAGGATGGCAGTGAGTCGGCCGACAGCGATATGGAGCTCAACTATAACGAACTGTACATGAGACGCAAGCGTTCCGCCATGACGCAGGAAGAGATCTCCGAGTTGGCCGACGTGTTCAAGAAGACGGTCCAGGCTACCTACACGACAAAGTGTACGTTCTGACGGTGGCTTTAAACTCTACGGCGTAGCGTATCGAAGCAGCATGACGGGATGTATCTTTAGTCTAGGATTGAATTCGAACAAGGAATCGACTCGGGGGGCATCGATTCAATCAAACCAATATCTCTCCGGCATCTGGAGGGGTGTAAATGTATGCTAACACTTAGAGGAGGACACTTAGGAGGCGCACTCTCTTCCTCAGCCAGCGCGATACGAATGCATTCGAATCGATTGTGCAAACGGGCATGACACTGTGTGTGTGTGTGCGCCACCATCTCGGCCTCTCCGGCGCGCTAATGGCTTTGAAATAGTTTTCGCAAATATTATGATTGCCGTCTACTAAGACGGCGTCGGCGCCCCACCAGTCCTGCCCATGGGTGGCATTTATCACATTTTTACTCGGGGTCTTTTCGAACGAGTTCGCGCGAGTGGCACGCCATGTTACGGTTACCATCCGCTTTCAACGGCCGCGGCGACGACAACGACGTTGACGACGACATGATATTCCTGGGAAAGCTGCCAAGCGTGCGTGCACGCTCGTTCGGTAATTACAAAGGTGACGAAGAGGAATGCGTCACCGGGCGCACTCGGCCGGCCTCGCGAGGTCCATGAAGAGTGGTTTGCCGAGGCGGGCTGCTGGTGGCGTGTTAAATGGTGACGATTCATATGGGTAGTGGGGAGGGATCGGCGACATCGACGCCGAATGACAATAGCATTTTAAAGTACAATAAAATGGATGAAAAATCGACGACCAGATTGACCGCGCTTTTGGGGCCTTTTGCAATACAATCATAATGACAGTGGGACACAACATTTTCGCTTTTCAACGATTTTTTTTATGGTCGACACCGAGCGTAATTATGGTCGCGTAATGGTAATGATAATGCATCCACGACGAAGCTATCACGCGCTGGTCGAGAAATCGGGGGCCAGCCCGGCATCCTGTGTGCCGGTTTTCGTTCGAGAAGTCTCACGAAATGGTCCTTTTAAATGGTTCGTTGCCGCTGCTGCTGCTGCTGCTGCTGCTGCTGCTGTTAGGGAACACTGACTTCTTGACTTCTTGGCCGGCGCTTCGTTATCTTAAAAAAAAAATGTTGCAAATAATAAAATAAACTTCACGACCAGCGGCCTGCAGGTCACGCGGGAAGCCCCTGCGTTGGCTGCAGAAAGGGCGAACAGCATCACGGAATGACCGTTATTAGTCATAAACGCAAAATGGACTCAAGGGGGTTCGGGAGAGGTGGTGGTCGGCGTCTGGTCGGCTGGATCATTAGCAACGTTCTGCTGGAACAGGTAGTCACGAGGTCGGTCGGTCGGTCTGTCGGTCGGTTTGGTGGTGGAACTGGTTTGGCAATAAAAAGGGCGGGGAGGCAGCCCCTCCGAGGACTGATATTTATGTGGCGCAGCAACAAAAGACCAACATAAAGCATGAATGGCCGTTCGGTGCGGTATTTTGGAGTGGGAATCTTTTTAAAACTGTTCTAAAGGAATATGAACCTCTTCCTTTTAAAGCCTGCTCCACCAAACCAACCAACATCGAACTCTCTGGTGATCGGAACATAGTAACTAACTCTCGCACCCTCGGCTTGCAGGCCCCGTTTCAGCCTCCGGATTCGGATACAACCTGTGCTACCTCGGACCACCGGTAGACGGAACGGAATCACGTGAGAATGGCCGAAACGCGTGCCAATCGGTCGTAAACCTTAACCTACCGGCTGGCCGAAATTGCTTTCCGCCACCACCTCCCCCGCTGCTAGCGCCATCAAATGTCAGCCGTGCAACTGGTGGTGGTGCGTAATTTTCTCGTTACGATTCATTAAGATAAACGTTCCCAGGTGGGTGGGTGAGAGGGGGGTTAAGTTGGATTTAATGCGTCCGATTGCCTCACGGTTCCGGCTGCTACTTAAGGAACTGTCGATTGTGGATTGATCGATGGGATCGAAGGGTAGTTCTGCCGGAATGTTAAAGTTGCTTTAAAATTTCTTTTATATCCTTTCGCATCGGCAACAAAAGCACACAGCGCGACAAAATGCTTAATTTAATCAATCAGAGAGAGAGTCAGAGAGTTTGTTTTTCCGGGTCAAACCAGTCGAACGCTGGACATTTTCGATGATCCCGAAATTATCCGAAAATTAATTTAATTAATGTCCTATCCGTGTAAACGAAACGCCAGCCTTGATTGAACAGGATGCATGCGTGGCACATGATAAACGTTGATAAAGGCAAAATGAACGAACGCAAACCTGCTGACATCGCTTCAATTTCAATAAGGCACGCATCATGGTATGCACATTGCCGGACAAGAATGTGTGTGAGAGTTTAATTGACGTTATTACCAAACAGGAACGTTCTACCATCCTCCGAAAAAAAAAAACAAAACCGTATGAAAAACCAAACTCAAGGTGAAACGCTACGGAACCTTCAATCCAATGGATGACGCAGCGCCACGGAGCAACAGTGTTGCCACAGCCTCCAGGCTCGCCCTGCTCAACGATGCAAACGTCTTCACTCATCTCGTGAAATCAATCTTTGTTTGCATGCCAAGCTCCATCCCGTCCCGACCCGTCCCAACATAAATCAATCACTTACACCTTTCACGTGTCGGTGCGCTGGGCGGGACCGAACACCAGAATCCGAGTGAGACGCCCTCCCATTTGGATGTCGAAAATCCTCCGGCCGGCAGATTATCCACTTGCCCCGATTCGGGCCGCGCGGATTAACGCTCGAAAGGTGTATTACGGTCCCACATAAAAATACATTTTCCCGTCGGCCGCTCCAACGAAGCGCATATTGATTTTATCCGGTTCCCCGGTTTCAAGGGTCGACACGCCACGGATGACGGTACGATTCCCGTTGACGAAAACAGAGCGTATACAAAGTGGCGTGCTGTCGGTGGTGCAAACGAAAACTCTTCTCTTCTCGGTGATTAACCATCACAGTGTGTCATCATCAACGTACGGTCGGTACTCGAGTCTTTTGGGTGTTGCTGACTGGTTGATAATGAGAAAAGTTTCCCCGTTTTGCCAGGTACGCCTTGGAGTATGGTGACGAGTTCCACTTTTCCGGCTGATTGGCACGCCGTGCGATGATCGATTTGGTTAATTTCAATTTTCGAAAGACGACGACGAGGATGCCGATGACGATAAAACCACCAATCATGCCAAGATCCAAGTAGCAAGTATACAAGTATGCTTGCCTCCGTCGAGACAGCACGCATCGCAACAGGACCGTTAGCCAGAGCCCGCGCCTTCTTGGACTTGGATAATCTTAACGACGTCTTATCGGACCCAGCAACGCGCGATCGCGTGAAGCAACACTACGCACCAACCCGCGATCGACGGTTTCGTGTGAAAATCAAATAAACCATTAAAGTTTAATTATCGAGAAATTGTTTACGATCAGTGGCAGACGATAACCAAGCAGGGGAGAAGACGACGACTCGGTCACATAACAGATACGCGGATGCGTATCAAGCCGACACGTGTTGGACGGTTGGCGAAAGGCCACCTTGGTGTGGTCCATTCCTAGAGACCGACGGTGAAGTTGGTAATAAAATTTAATCGATTGCATCGCCTCACCGAATCCAGTTTCAAGAAGGCATTACAACAACAGCGCGAACGCGGGAACTACAACCACAATGCCACTATAAAAAAACGGTGAAAAAAATCGTGTAAAACACGTGATAAAACAAAAGCGGCTCTTCTCTCGCACTCTCTGCTCCGCTTTCTTGTTGACCAGACCACAACCAGACGAAACCAAAACGGAGGACGTCAAAGAACGTGCCGGTCGGGAGCGCCATCAGCGCATTGGCCACCTTTCCTGTCATGTTTCGTTTCGGTGCACAACACGCCATTCCGCAACGGTGCAACTGCAACCGCCTCATTTTCCTGCTGCACAAAAGGGTGGTGGCTGGGTTCCTTCACGATTTTTTTTCATTCCTTTTTTTCTGCGGTCTTCTTTCCGTTTTCTTGCTTTTCGCCCTACCGCCTTGGTTCCAATGAGGCGACTAAATTTGGAAGTTGTTTTTGGGGGAAATAATTACATCGGCTGTGTGTTTTGCTGGCAGACGACAGGCCCGGGTGTAGTTACGCTAGCTGATTTACACGTTTTTTCCTTCGCTTTTCAGCTGCGCCTGACAGCTGCTGCCGCCGCCACCAATGTTCACGCCATGTTGGGCAGATAAATTATCGAAGCAAATGAAGAGCTCTTCATCGACATTCCGGCCACCGTTATGGCGAAGGGCTTTTGAGACGGGACGTCGGTCTACTCGGTTGAGAGTTCGAGTCCATCGTCTCTTGCCTGCTGTTGCTGCTGTTGCTGATGCTGATGCTATTGGATCATTGAAATTAATGAATGCCAAAAATCGGTGCTCTGGGTCTGGGTAACAAATTACTTCGGGGTCGTGATTTGACTGGTGAAGCAACCTGAGTACCGAAACCAGAGGTCGGTTGGTGCTGCCGACGCCCATCCGGTTTGCTTCGTCCTTTTAATTTGTTACTTTCGAATGAGACATTTACTGGCTTCATTAACTTTTCGGGCCTTTGGGTCGACTGCCCTTTCATCGAAGAAAGTGTGACAGTGTCTTATCGAATGATGCTGCAGACCGAAGAAATCCAATTTCGGTGAGTACAGGTCTCGCTATTTGCATCTAGACGTATCTGTCGCCAGTGGTATGGTGGGGGGCGATCCAATTCAAAACTTTGCTACGTGTTGTTAGAGAGAAATATGATTATAATATGGAGATCAGGGACCACCTGGTACCGGTGTCTTGTCAGTATTTCCGTTATTTTATCATACAGTAAGGCTGAGCTTATTTCAAGGTTTTTAAAAATGGTTAGAAAACCCATTCATTCCTTGATACATTGAGTTAAAAGTTCACTTCGACACAGTACATACATTGGAACACTTTATCAGCCTTGTTAAGCAAGCTCGAACTTTTTGGCAACGGTGCGATGACAATAAATTCATCATCCTTGTTGCTTGCCCGAAGTCACTCGCTTCAAGTTATGTTAAAGAACCGAAAGAGGTGTCCTTGCACCCGGGTTCAAATCCGAGGTGTTTGCACCCGTGTTATTTATGCAAATGTGTTCCGTCCTCTCCCTTTCTCTCTCCTTCCTGCTTTTTATGCAGCTTCCTCGAACGAACACTGGATGTCCTTGTATTATGCCGGAGCTGCCGTGCGACAAACCGAAACACGAGATACTACTCCGACAACCGGGTCATATCGTTCCGCGATGAGCCAGCCAACCAGCCAACAGGCCGGTGCTTTATGTTGTGAAAAATTTGTCGCTTCGTATTTTTTATGTTCCATTGGCGTTTCGCTTTGTGCACTGGGTGGAATATAAATCGGGCCATGCTCAAGATGCCGCTATTGCCGTGTCTTCACGGACACTAAACTATTTGAACAAGAGCAACAGAACTGGTGGAGTCAAGTTTAACACTTTTTGATCGGAAAACTTTTTGGAACTAAAGTGTAGCCGAAACTTGCTCAAAAAAATATTCAAAACACTTGCTGATGATTCAGCTGGCGGCGTGTAGTGCACGGATTGACGAAACTTTTATCTGGCATCTTCTTCGTCGGAGCAACAGCAGTCGTTGCAGCAGCAGCAGCAGCAGCAACAACTTTGATACAACACTTTGTGCTGATCGTTGTTTTATCACTTCGCCCGAATGGATTTCACTTTTTCATGCCACACTCCTTTTGTTTGGTGGACCTCACGGCGGTGAGGCCTGTGGCTATAGCCGGCGCCCCTTCCAGGCCGTTGCAGCAAATGCCGGGAATTCAATCAAGTCGCTTTATGCACACCGGCGGCTATCGAGCGCTCCCAGATGAGGAGCCGAGGGCGTTAAAGATGGGATCGTGGGAAGCGGAATGGTAAAATTTCGCCGATTTACGCCCGGAGCGCATAATCCGTAATGTTCATTTCAATATTAAATGATGAGCAGAACGAGGAAGAGGAGGAGAAGGAGCAGAAAGAGAGATTGTATTTTGATTTCTGGTTGGTGCTTTTTCCTGTTATGATGATCCTGCCAGGCGTATGCAACGATGGTTGTGCAATTCGTTAAGGCGAGACATAATTATTTGCTGGCTGAAACCACAATCGTTACCCTTTAGAAGCGGCGATTCGCTTGCGTAATTTAGTCCTTTCTTCTCTCCCACAAAGGGATAAATCAAGCGTGCAATATAAATTAATTAGATCACTTCTTCCGGGATGCGTATAGCATCATCAGCGTCCTCAGAGTCATCCAGAAGACGGATCCCGGTTGCACGCTTCAGCGATGTGCTCGGGCTACGTGCGCCAGGGCCACCTACAAGTTCTGTTGCGCCGTTGTTGGTGACAAGTCGTTCAAAGGAGCTTCCAAGGGTTGCGGTTGCTGGCGTCACGACTCGATGCTTATGCTAATTGCTGGTTCAGTATGAAGCGAGAAGCGCCATTTTGTGTCGCGATACCACAGGGGCGTAAAAGCTACGCCTGATGGCGATTGCGGTCCTCCCAAACTAGCAACCCATGCTGGCCGGCTGGCTGGCAGGCAGAGAAACTCATAATCCAGTCCAGTCCCTTTTAAAGAACTTCCCGCTGCAAATTCTCTGCTCATCTTTTATCGAACTCAACGGGCCCGGTCTACGCGCTTTACGTTCGCAAAACACTCGGAAAACAATTTCGCAAATAAAATTGCTCCGTTGCGCCAGCGGGAAAGTAAATAATGGAAAGTGGTAGCAGAAGCCCCCGAGGGACGAAAAGCTCCGTTGGCCGTCCATGTTTCGCATCGCGGCATCTTCATCTGCTTTTCTTCGGACGCTTCCGTGTCCACAGCGGAAGGATAACTTTGCAATACCCGTAACCTTGACAGTCAAGTCAACTTTTGGTCAATGGTTATAGGATGTAAAAGTTGGCCGCCAGACTCCTCCGGCCTGGGCTAGACTTCCCGATGGTGTTGCGATGGAGACGCCAGTACTTTGAAGTTTCGTGCCGAAAAGCGGGGGCTCCGTAATTCTCACACCCCCGGGAGGGGTTTGATGACACAAACCCAAAACCCCACATTGACACACACACACACACGCACGTTTCGATTGAACAGACGAAGAGACAGTGATAATATGATAAGGGGATTTATTTTTCACCCAAAAAGTTCCTCCTTTCTCGATGTGTCCTCCCCACTGTAACGTCTAACATCATGGTTGTGCGTGTGTCTGTCTGTCAGTCAGTCATTCAGTCAGTCAGTCAGTCAGTTCGATGTACCACAACTGCTGGCCACGCTCCATAAACCGGCAGTGGCCCGGTTGGTGGTTGGAAGCTATAAATCAACTTCCAGTTTCTTGGAATTTCGATGTGATGAGACGGAGCATGCTGGGGCAAGCAGCAAGGAGCGGTCAGTTCGTTTAACGAGTGTCAACTCGATTCACTCTCTGGACACCACTGCTCGGTCCCGGTACGATTTATGGTATGGTCGATAAAATGACGATTGGCAGGCGATTTCGGGGGCTGTGAAGTGTGAAGCGTTTATTAAGTTTGACTGACTGTCGTTTTGGGAATTGCTTTTAAAAAGACTAAAAGACGGTTAAAACTTTTCATGAGAAAGTGTCGTAAAGGTTTACTTTGAATATGAAAATCGTTTGTGGTGCAAAAAATCAAGCGTCCAGCTACAGAATTGAAGCTTCGGTTGAAGCAAAGCCGAAAACGATGGTCCGATAGAAAAAACCAACAATTTAACTTCACAATTCCCATTGTGTGCACATTATTATGGGGAAAATCCATTAATTTTCTGATTTTCGCGAGCAACTCTTGCTTTTGTCAACTGACGTTACCGAATGCCAATGAACGAACACATCCACCATATGACGCATTGTGTGCCCGGAGGTATTCAAAATTGTATGCTCGCTCAAGCATGTCCTTCCGTCAACTTTTTTCTAGTGTTTGTAAAGTGGAAAAAAGTGATTTCCACTTGACAGCACACAGTCACAGCAAACAGCAGTGTGATCGGTGTGAGTGTATTGAGCCTGAAGGGTTACGAACGCTCCAGCAGATCCACGTGATAAATCGCAAAATAGTGATCATTAATGCACCTGATGTGCAGCATCCGGTATTTTCCAACTATTGCAGTGCAACGTGTAATGATGTTGGAAAGCAAACCGAACCAGAAACTTCTCTCGAATTGCATGCATTGCTACATGCATGTATTCACATATCACGATCCTTTATGGGAGCTGCATTTGTACAACATTGTTGTTCAGTATGAGTGATGAGCGTGAAGACATTTAACGTCATTACAGAAACGTGTGTGAGTGTGAGAATTGCCTGATCATTGTATAAATCATAAACCATAAATCATGGCATTAAATTATATTTTGATTGGAACAAAATGGAACATCGAAGTGAGATATAAATCTGCCATTTAATTGTGGTCCGCCGCAGAAACTGCTTTCTTCCTGTGGCCCACCCTCTCCGCTGCTTCTTGGCATCAAAACGGGTTGACTTCCGACCCGCTGGTGACCCATCCTTCTGCATTGAGCGACGAAGCGACGATAATTATATGCTAAATTGGCTCCCAAGGTTCCGAACGTTCGACCACAAAAGGCGTCGCCTCAAATGGACGCTAAAAGGGACCCATTCATCCAGCGTGCCCTCGGGCTAAGCAGCACCCACTTTTCCACCCGTAGCGCCTCCCAGAGGGGCCGGCGGTAGCCCCAGGACACACCGCTATCGAGCCGGCACCATTTGCAGCCGTTGGTCAGCAGCAACCACGCCGACTGCTGCTGCTCTGTTGTTTAAAATTAAGAAATAAAAATTCAAAAACCAAGCAAACAAGCTGGCTGGCTGGCTGGCTGTCAACCCTCCTGCTTCTTCGCAAACTTCTTTCTTCATCCAAGGAGCCCTTCCTACCATCTTTTACCTTTTCCTCTCTCGCTTTCGCTCGGACCGACGAACCGCTTTCGATGCTTTTGTTTGGTTGATCCGGATCTCGCGCGCAAAGTGCACGATGATAAATCTTGTCCCCGGTTTTTTGTCTCTCGTCTTCGGTGTCTCCAGCGGTGGCATGGCATCGCGTTATCAGCCACCAGCTTTATGTACTGCCGTTGGACCTTCTCACTACTTTACCGTTCCTCCTTTTTGGCTCTTCGATCTCGTCTCGCGCCGCCACCGTGCGTCAAAACCACCAAACCACCGGTGGCAGGTTACTGGTGGGGGCCCCCCAGCCCCATTATCGTAAATAAATTTAACGCAAAGCATGGGACCGCAACAATAAAAAGCAAAAAAAAAAGAAACGAGGTTCATAAATGAATATTAATCGACGATTATTATTATGTTTCACTACGCAAATTTGTCATGCGGCCGGCCAGCAGGTGGGTCACAAAGCATAACACACAAAAAGCATCACCACAGGGGCGCGGTGCGGTACGGTCGAGAGCGTCTTGCCCGTTTTGTCAGCTTCTTATAAGGGTGCGAGCTTACGCATAAAAATGTCGTTCCGAACGAGCCGACTCCGGGGCGACCCATATTTTGTCCTATTTGTTGTCGTGCGAGAAAGGAGAGGAGGGGGAGGAGATGGAGCAGGCGCTTACAAACGTGTGAATTTATGCACACGCTGGCCACCACTACTTGGCCCGCTACTACTGATGCTGTATGATTTAAAAGCGATTTATTTCTGTTCGGTTGCACCGCTTTCGGGCACCCATAATGGCAGATAAATTGAACAAAATGGTTGTCGGAATGGGTGTGTGTGTGTGTGTGTGTGTGTGTGTGTGTGTGTGTGTGTGTGTGTGTGTGTGTGTGTGTGTGTGTGTGTGTGTGTGTGTGTGTGTGTGTGATTTATACGACTATTAAGTGGCACCCGGAGCAAAAGCCCGGAGGCGAATAGGACCACCAGTAAAGGACATCGATTCACTCGGACACCGGACTGCCAGTGAGGCTTACATTCCACAGGTGAGCCAGCGTGTTGCGAGTTCCTTTTAAGGGGTTTTCGGACATAATTACTCCGGACCGGTATGGCACCGCGCACGACGTGTGGTAGCGTCTTCCAGTTCCAGTAACCTTTCCACCTTTAACTGCTGCTACTGCTGCTGCTGCTTATCACGATTCGGTGAACGCTGAACCGCAGTTTTATGCGTGTGTTGTGCAATTCACCTCCCATTGAGTAAGCGACACATTGTTCCGTAAGACCACCCACCGTAAGATGCAGCGGTGGCTGCGCCGGAACACCCAATCATGTCCCGGACCGAAACCGGGAGTTATCTTGTGTCGCGCGCTTCCGAGAACCGCTGCCAATACAGCTCGTTAGGTAGGCTCGTTCCAGACTCCCAGGTGAGTAGAACTGGTTCAAGAGCAGGGCCGTGGCCGTGATTTGAATTGTCCAGAGCCCATTGGACCTGCCTGCCTGCCTGCCTGCCTGCCTGCCTTCCCTGCGCCATCCATCCGCCCTCAGCTCGAGCTCAATCGAAGATAAATTACTTACTTGACTACCGGTTTCCGGGGGTGGGGTGGTCGGCATGGTGGCGCGGGGAGAGGCATGAATTGCAGTCAAATACGATTATTGGATGTTTAATGGTCAGCATCAGACCGCCGGTGTGACCGACGACGACTGGACTGGATCGTCTACCGTCTAATTAGCACGACGCCAACAACGACGTCGTCGACGATCGATTCCTCCCGTTGATGACGGGTTGCAGAAGAGATGCACTCGTCACTCGGCTCTCCCCGCGGACCACCGCGGTCCTCGCTTTGCACGACTTCGTGGTAAATGATTTTAATGCGCTTCGGCGTGCCCGGGCAGTTCCGTGTGATTCTGCAAATTGTTGGCTATTGAGTCGTGCAAATGTCCCCATCATTAGGTGCGGTCTGGTTTTGGGGTGGCCTGCTGGTACCGATATTGACTGAGGGCCGGGATGGAGTTGGGACTGTCTGACTCTGGTCTGCTTAATTAACGAGCGGTGGACGGCTAGATTTGCGTAGCTCGGTAGCAGCAGCAGCAGCAGCAGCAGGCTGTCCAGTAGACACGCTATCGGCAGTAAGCAATCGCTTTGCCTTGCCTTGGTGTTCTTCGCGTTGTTCCGTTTAAGGGTAGGCCTTTCTCCCGGTTCTATTTGTTTGTTTGCATAGCGGCCCGAGGCGATTGATCAGTTGGTGAACGAGATCCATAAGAATGGCCCATTTCCTCCCAACAAAGCACTTCACTGACTCACATCCTTCCCAGAGGATAACATTTCCTGTTTACGATACGGACTTCGTCATAGCGGCTCGACAACTTATTGGCCGTGTTTCCGCAGTTTCACCTTGATAAGCGCCCGTTATCGGCGTTCCGATGAGACATGTGATGGTCCAGTTATGATAGCTGGACCGCATGGGCCGATCGTTGTCGCTGTCGGTTCCTCATTCTATCTGAGGCCAAGGTCGAAGGTCCGAAAAAGTCTTGTCCGGTAAGATCGGCACGCTGCGAGAGTCTGACTGATTTTATGGCTTTCAACCGAGAGACACGAGCCTGAGGGGAAGGAAAGCAAAAGATTTAATTAACAAACGCCAGCGATCTTATCAGGCAGATAGTCGTCGCCAAGATTGACGAGCACTTCAATGAGTATGGCTAACCGCAGCATCAACGCACGTCAATGTACTAGGCGAGATACGCATGTTGAATGGGAATTTTATGGTATTTCAGTGTACTTACGAAAAAAAAGATTAGAAAATGACTAATCAAAACCATGTACAGACAAATAAAATTTATCCCAAATGCTTTTCGATGTGGACGCAACACAATTGCTCCCTTTCGGCATGAATGTTGCGTCGCGTGCAACATGTGGTGCGACGCCTGGCGTCGAGTGTTGTGCGACAAGACCAAGGCCGCGTCTCGGAGAAAGGGGATGAGCTTACTGGAATGTGGGTGAGTGTATGTATGTAAAATGACCTTGAACTTGTTTTTTTTTTCTTGTGGTTTTTTGTGTTGCTGTCTCGCTTTAAGCTGGTCGTTGAACTGAACCCTTTTGGGCGGCTTTTGAAAAGCTTCCCCGGGGGAAAGTTGTCCGTTTCCGGCAAAATGAATAATTCCGAATGAAATTGTAAGTTTTTGGTAAAATATGTGGAATATATTCAAATATCAAGGTTTGGCACATTCCAAGGAGGTCAGTACTTACAACTATTTACATACTTCGCTCAAATATTGATAATGATTCGAGACAGCAGTAAGGATTTAGTTATTTCATCTCTGAATTAATTCATGCGGTTTTAGCTAAGATTGCTTAATTATTTATTTTTCTATTGTATTGTTTACCCAAACACGAATGTGTTTGCCAAATAAACATATGTGCCTGATAAACATATTTGAGAAGACTTACACTAGATTGCTTTCATTGCTTTTATAAACTAAATTAATTGAAAAAGTAATTCTTTTGACTTAGAAGTCCAACAGCGTCTTGGATAGCAACAATTGACACGTACGTAATAATCTTGTATTTTAACATGGTATCTTTGGGCAATAATTGATGAAATTTCTATAGAAAAGAATACTAACTCCTTTTCCGTGCGTTCCCGGCAACAATTGTGCGATTATATCAATAAAAATTTAAATGAACGCTGGTTCCCTATTTCATAATGTATCATACTAAAAAAACAAAGTAAATCGTTACAAAATCTGAGAAATTCAATCGATTTCGAATAATAAATTAGTAGAAAACAGTTTTAACGAAGTACAATGCTTTCATTAAGGAATGCATTAGCTTTGTTGCAACTAAACATCGGCTTTGTTTCTAAAATAAAGCATGAACCATGCGCTAACGAAACCGCATGAATTAATTCCCACACCAAACACAACCAAGCCTGCGCAGCACTCATACAACAACCCCAGCGAAGCGACAACAACCCCAACGGAGATGCAACAGCCCGCACGATACTGGCAGTGGAGCGCTCCGCCAGGTCGTGACAAATTTTTCCGCGCAGTTTTTCCGCGGCAGCCGTTGAGCACGCATCGTCGTGTGTTCGTTGGCTCTAATCTCGTCGGATCGTCCTCCGGCATTAGATCGGCTGAGATACCATCTCCGGAAGTGTCACCGTCGGTGGACCGCGACAACCTGTGACCTGTGTGCTGAAAAGTGTTCGGTAAAGTTCATTACTTCCTCCTCCGCACTCCGTGAGGTTTGATCAGTTTAAACGCCAACCGGCGTGTGTGTATGTGTGTGACGGTGCGTGTGCTTGCGTATAATTTACTGAATTACGATTTGATTAGATCCGGTTCAGATGCGGCTTTAGTTGGACGCCCCAGCGGTTGTGGCGGACAACCAATCCGCGTAACACGACGCACGTTTGACCGGAGGACCGGAGGACCGAGGACGTCTTAAATTGAATTAACACCCCTCCCCAAAAAGGCGTGTGCCCTTCGGGGTGCGTTAACGGTTCGTTGTTGTCGGCGAGTTCGACGATTCGTTTGTAAGCAGTTCGTTTGTGTCAGACCGGTGAGCACCGGTTCCGGGGTTTGGGATTTCTCGCAAAATCCCTTTCCCGTACAGCAGTGGCCCAGTATCGCAAGGCCATGGTGCCCATGGACCATTGGCGATGATAAGACGATGATGGTGAGAACGCCCGTCGACAAGACGGTGCAGCACTGTTGCAGCCACACTTGCAGCGGTTCATGCTCGACCCCGCGGGCCGATTCGGGCCATCGCGGGCGGAAGTGAGCCCCCGGGGTGCAAAAGAAACGTGCCAAACCGCGACGCTGATCGTGATAATGAAGTGCATTTGAATGCAAATTGATCGAAAGTGTAATTGTCACCCAGATTGTGACTCCTTTCGTGTGTGTGGTGGTGGTGGTTTGGAGCCGAGCTGAGTGGAATATTTAAATGCGCAAAGTGTGCAAAGTGATTTCGTAGTCGTGGGTGTTTCGGTGTATGTTTTTTGCGTGTGTGTGCGTGTGTGCGTACGTTTGTCTCATAAATTGTGACGTCAGGTTGGTGACGGTTCTCCTGAAAGCTTTTAACTTGTGCCACATAATCCAACCCAGCATACGGCCCCGTTATCATCATCATCATCATCGTCCTCTTCACCACCATCATTGGCATCATCATCATCATAATCATCAGCATCATTTTGATTACGATCAGTACCGTGGCACCGGTGGTGTCTTTTCTTGACTTGACGCCATCGCCATCTTCGACATCGTCGTCGTCTTCGTCGACGCCAACGAGAGAAAATTAATCCTTCAAACACCACAAGCGATCACATTAGCGATGCAGATTTGATGCATCGGAGACGCGATCCCGCGCGCGCGCCGCCTAACATGATGTACCGCCGCCCATGATCATGCCTAGCGATCCGCGAGCATAAGCGATGATCAGAGAGCCGCCCCGCGTTGCATTAACGTGAAAGCGTATGTTTCATCCCCGTGTGTGCGCGCGTGCGTGCGTTTGTGTGTAAGGCTCCTTGCATACTGGAATGCATACAATGCCCCACGTGTAATTAATCCGTACCAAACACTCCCGCCGCCGCTGCACTTGCACTTGCTGCTCTCGACCCCTTTCGGCTGACTGATAGGCACCTGGGGTGGTGCATGAATGGACGACACACGAAAAAAAAACAAACACGACAAGAACCGAGTGCAGCATAAATAAGACTCCGAGGTGCCGGTGCGTCATTAGGTGCGGTTCGAGACCTCCCCTTGGGAGGGGGCAAAGTTGCGATCGTTCGGCCGTTTTTTTTTTTATATCCGTTTGTTTGTTTGTTGCTATCGTGCACTCGAGTTGATTACTTTGGGAGCTGCTAACTCGTGGGATGAGGAGGAGAAAGAGAAGATAAATCGGTTGTGTGACCACCACGAGAGAGAGAGAAAGAGAAAAGGAGAACGAACGCATGGTGGTGGCGTTTACCCTCTTTGCTGGCTTCTGGGAATTTCGTGGAGGGAAAACTAATCAAACGTCGCTCGTCAGTAGCCGCAGCGCAGCATCTGCATCAGCATCAGCCAAGTGCCAAGTGCCCCAGCATATAGCGGTGCATCGAGCATCGAGCGCATCCCAGAGACGCAGCAGCAACAGCAGCAGCAGCAGCAGCAGCATCGGAGTGGGCACCTACTAACACCTAGCCATCAATTAACGCCCTTTGCGCCTCCATATAGGGGGTGGTGTTAGGAGGATCACAGCAACAACAACAAAAAACGCATTTCCATCTCCCAGGGCGACCCCAAGCCGGGCTCGTAGTCGATTGCTGGCCACGGTTTCAAGGTACGGTGAAAATTATACGTAATTAAATTAAGCTCATTTGACTATGCGGCCCACTTGATGAGATGAGATGCATCTGGCGGGGTCTCGCGGCACCCCTTCCGGATCGTGAGATCGACTGCATCGATGGTCGCCGGATTGGTGTCGTCCCGAGTGCTCGCTTGAACGCTTGCTTGTCAATGGTGCATAGTTAGTGGCACCGGCTTACTATGATCCCTTCGCTGGCACTGTGTGGATCGAAATTGAAGGGAAGAAAGAAATAGAATGAAAAGAAATCGGGCAACATACGACTCCCAGGTGGAGGGAGAGAGGAAAGCAATTAAAAGCAATCCGCGCTTCGTTTTGCATGGTCCCCGGGGATTGCGATGGATGTAGTTTAAGCAAACAGTAGCACGTATCGCACGACCGGAAGCCGCACACACACACGCCCAGTGCATGGATGCTGCTTGCTGAGAAGCGCTTTCCAATTGAACCTCCAGTGCCTCTAGACGGAGCGAAGCACCCTTACGAGAGGGGCAGCTCCATCACAGCTAGCAAAGATTAATTACAGGGCTAAAGTGGAAGGGGTGCTAGGAGGAAGGAAGGCCTTACTGTGAAAGAGGCCATCGCATGTCGATGGTGGTGGAGGGGGATGATTGGATGAATATTCAGCTTAATACCCTTGCCTTCTTGCTGCTCATTATGTTTGCCTTTTTGGAAAAGGAGGGAAGCCCGGATCAACCTGTTGCATTGAGCTAGCACTAACAGGTTGCTGTTATTGACGTTTGGTGCCTCGGGTGGTGGTGTTGGATGCAGGCTGCAGCATACAATAATGTTTGCAGAGCATCTGTCGAAACCGAATGATGATTGCCACCGTTCCACAGAATGTGTTTACCGATACACGTTTGTGCAACAAATAGTATGCACCCAGACCATGTTTCTGTTATCGATTGTGGATACTTCCTGGAAATATACATTGCAAACGATGTCAATCCGTAATTGGTCCAGTAAAATTCCGTTTATCAGTTTCATGAGAGCAAAAAGCGAATAACCGAGCAAAAAAAAAACCGTAGCCCCGTGGGACGAAAATGGAAAAACCATTCTTCAGGGCCACCATAACTATTGGAAATTTAATGTTTATTTATGTAAATGATTTCCACCCGCCCGTTTGCAGCACTGCTGCGAGCGAGCATCACGCTTGTTTGTCTTTCGCTTCGTTGCTTTTGTTCCGGAAATCGAAGGCCTTATCATAGATTGATCAGCGAGGAATGGTTTGTGCAGCTGAAATTAGAATTCGCAATCAGATGACGATGGCACGAAATTATGCTTCTCACAC
Source organism: Anopheles darlingi (assembly GCF_943734745.1). Taxonomy (NCBI): domain Eukaryota; kingdom Metazoa; phylum Arthropoda; class Insecta; order Diptera; family Culicidae; genus Anopheles; species Anopheles darlingi. The sequence goes on along the minus strand of NC_064874.1, from coordinate 77,076,046 downwards.
AACGATTGTAATTTTCAATTATTTTATGTAAAGTTTTCCGTGTTTTCATTTGTCCGCGCGTGTGCTAATAGCAAGCCCGGATTGATGGTCCAGCATCGCTCCACTATCACATGATAGCGGAATGACGATGTCGACTTCAGACTTCGGGCCAATTATAAATAGCATCCGGTGTTTCCGTATCCTTATCGGTTACTTGAACGGCTAGGATCGTACGGGAAGGGCGTGAAGATTTTCTAGATAACAACCGGTGCCAAGCTTTGCTCATCTAAACTGCTGAGCAATCTTCGCGAGCACTGAGCAGAAAGATCAAACCGAGCACTGGGCCATCGTGTTATCAACACGCGCTACCGATGACGAGGCATACATATTGCGCGAATAATTTCCGGCTCACCACTAGTGGGTTGGTTTAGTTGGTGTGCCAGTGACAAGTTTGTAAGTTCCCGTTTACGAAGCGCTGTTGCTTGTTCAATGTGAGACGAGTGAGTTCAACTTTTTTTTTATTACAAAAAAAATTCTTTTGACTTCCTTAGCCTTTAGTGTAAAGCGTCTGGGCCGGATATTGAATGAACCGATTCGTTCGCCGGAAGTTTTCCTGCAGCTCGAAATGCAGTGAAACTTTCGTCGAAGAAATACGCGTATTCCTGGGCAATCTCTCTTCGGGAGGGAAGGTGTATATTGAACCAACAACCTTCACCAAGTCGACAATCTCTATCAACCAACAAGATCTAATAACTAACCTAATTAGATGCTAAGTTTGCGGCTACAGCTCAAATGTTTTCGATCCGTCATCGAGCAGCGCGAGATTGCCTGGTTGGGAGTGCTGGGAATCGAATTAATACTTTTGCAACTTTTCGGCAAGGGTCCCACAGTGGAATCCCTTAGGTCAGAAGTTGCCCTCTCTCTCTCTCTCTCTCTCTCTCTCTCTCTCTCTCTCTCTCTCTCTCTCTCTCTCTCTCTCTATCTATCTCTCTATCTCACCGGCTCTGTGCGGTGGCATACCATTTTCAATAGAGAAAACTTTTCGGGGCGATAAAATGGCTGATAAAAGCATAGCCACAATCAACACGCACCAGCACCACCACTGGCAGATCAATCATCTTTTGAGGCAGCAAAATTTGCCTGTCTGCTATTGCCAGGGCCAGAAGAGGTTATAAGCTTCTTTTTCCGTACTTTCCTTCTCTCTCTGCGAATTCTTTCTCTGCTGCAAACCAATTTGTTTCGAGAGGAAAATAATCTTTGACTACGAGGAAAAAACCCAAAAGTTGTTTTTCATCTTTGCTTGCGGGGAAAGATTCCTATTCAAGATTCTTCGACGGATGGGCAGTGACCTAATTTTTATTTGTCAGAAGCATTCTCGGGCAGAACTGATAACCAATACATTATGATGTGATCCAGATATATCAGAGGAGGTGCCATTATCGTTTACGATATCTGTGGATTGATCAGCGCCTGTTTTTATATGCCTTTGACTTGTTTTTATTATATCGAACTCTTGAACGAACTCTTGAATGATCTTAATCATTTGATTTTTTTCTGTTATCTTGTGATAAGTTCCGTGTTAAATTGTCACGTTGTTCATCGAGTTAAAATGCAAAATTTCAAGATTTATGCAAATAATGGTTCACTAAATCTGGTGTTTATTTTTACTGCTGTTATATTGTAACATAAAATTCACGTATTAGAAGAAAAGATGGCATTTGTCGAGTGTTGGCATCACAATTAAACAAATATGCAAACACCCAAACGAATCCTTAACACGAGATCGTTGTGATTTATTCCATAGAATATCTTCACAAAGCAATTAAATTCCTTTACTGGTTTCACGAAAACCTCGGATCTGCGAGCTAGTAACGAACAACATTGGCCACTTCAGGCCTACTACAACCCCTGCGGGATGAACATTGGCTCATCAAGTGGCTCAAGTGGCTTTCAATTTTGCGCCATCAATTTTCCTTTCCGGCAAAAACAAAAAAAAAACGAACAAAAACCTTCAAAAGAACACTCAGCACACGTACTTGCCGTAGAGGAAGCTTTTGTCTCAAGAGAAAACCAGTAGGCTCGGTCTGGTACGGTACATCGTACAGCCTGCCCACCGGAAGAACGCTGATCGAGCGCTGGTGTGCAGGCATCGGCAGAACTTTCGCTCCGAAATTCCCTTTACAGCTTCGGTGTTGCCACGCTGCTACTACCGCTAAGTTCATTAATCCATCATCATTCCGAGGCCTGGCCTGGTGCAGCCCGTTTACCAAGTAATCGGATCTTGTCGGTAATCTCATAATCTAAATTTCATCACCCTCGGCATCAGCCGGTGTTCGATAAGGTTGCCTTGCTGCTACTGCCGCTTTGTGGCAATATTTTCGTTGTCGTGGCCAGCAGACTTAAGGGATCTAACGCCTGGCCCAACGGCCGCCTCATGTGTGTGTGTGTGTGGCTGAGGACAAGTACTTGTGCGGCGATTGTCCTGAATTTAAGCTTGACTTGATGGTCGAGCCGAAGGGGAATGGTGGCTCCGCTTGGACCAACAAGGTATTTTTGGCCAAATAGCTTCACTCCGGTGGACACCAAGTCTTTTGAGCGTGTTACCGGCCACTGCAGGAGGCGACGGGCGAGGCAACAGCAATGCATAATTCATCTCGCAACATCGGCCATCTTCATAACCCCCCGGTGGATGCTATGCGAGGCGTTTGACTGGCAAGTATGCAGAATGCTGCCAAGATACACACAGGCACTGACACTGGGAGTGCTTGAGAGTGATTTAATATCAAAGTGTACCCCTGGGATTAGGCTTACGGTGGAAAACGGTACACAAGCCAACGGACCGGTGTGACGTTGGTTTTCATTTTTGATCTTTCAAAGGAAATACCTGTCTACCCGGGAGCCGGTCGAGACGGAATGTCCGAGACATGTCCGGCGTGTTCCCGGTAGACGGTATGTGACTTGGAGTAATCAAATACTTGTTAAGCTAAGGTAGCAGTTCCTAGCCCATGATCAATTGCATGCTACGAACGTTTATGTATCCGAAAAGGATGTCGCACCAATGTCCGATGAAATGACAGCTTAGTCCTGCTTAGCTCTAATGAATCCTATTGACCAGCATCCTCGCATTTGAATGGATTCCTCTCCGTTCGATCGCCATACACACACACACACACACACTTGCATAAATTCCATTGATTCCAAAATAACCCAATCGAAGGAAAATTCGTTCCCGAAATACCATCTGACAAACAGGAAATGAACAAAATCCTCTTCTTTGTGCATGAAGCCGTCCCGCAGCCGTCGACAACTCAATAGAACTCGGGAGACACTTCATACACAACGGGAGCATCACAGCATCCCCCCGGCTGCGGTGCTGGGTTGGGTTGGGGCCTCCCAGAACTGGCTACTTTCGGTGGCAACGTCCGGCAACTTCATTTCACCAACGGCACAACACGCACGGCGAAAAGCGTCTCTCGCGAGGCTAACCATTTTCCATGCCACTAACATGACAGCAAATTGACGTTTCGTGCCACGGAAGTTCGGCACAGAAAGCCCAGCTGGCGGCTGGTGGATTTTGTTGGACTGTTGGCTTGTTGGACAACAAAAAAAAAAACCCCGTCGCTTTTGACGTGTCCTTTCTAGTGCTACAATGGAGGACGATTTTTGGGTCCATTTGCTTAAGTTTTGTTCCATATTTTTAGCGTAAGGAATAGAAGAAATATCGCTTGGAATTCTGTTAGTAAGTTTGTTTCAACTACATTGGAATGCTGTTAGTAAGTTTACTTCAATGCAACAGCCCACGATAACTCCTTTGCTATACCAAATATGCCTAAATCATTTGCTATAACAAATATGTTCCAATTTTAAGTAATTTCAGCAAGTGCATCTTGGGCTTTCCAGGTCATTGATCTACAGTAAACCGTGAGCACTTTCGAACCGTTCTCACCTTTAACCTTTCAGCGCCTTGGCGCGTATCGTGCTTTAGCATACCTGCTGAAGGAAAACATCCCAACAATGTCGCTCAAGAAAAGGCCATTCACGGACAATGAAGTTTCGCCTCGCCTTCTGCCACTTCGCCATTCAGCCATAGTCGTAGACGCTCGCAGACTGGTGGCCACTTGAGCTGGATGTTGTACGTAGTCTAGAGGACTACCAGCGCTCCCGAGACTCGCGCCATTGACAACGATCATGAAAAGGCGTGATGGCGCAGAAGTGCCTCCGGAAAAATGTACCTCGAACTTCTGCCTTATGATGTGTGTGGCGGTGGCGCTTTCTGATAGTTAGAATGGGCTTTTCTTGAAATTAAATTTATTTCCTCGCATTCTCGGACGCATTCAGGACGCACGTGCGTGCCACATGTCGGTTCCCCTTGCTTCCGACCTCGCTCATTCTGCCACTGGAGGGGCAAAAAGCGAAATCTTGTAACGAGCGTACCATCCGCTGATGCAAAATGAGCTTTCTCTCAAGAGTGGAACTTCAGCAGGGACCGAAGGAGTGGGTTTATTGTGTCGTGTCGGAGCGTCGTTCCATTTTGCTCACGTGAACCTCCTGAAGCGTGCGTGGATCGCTTTTTTCCCATTTTCCACTTCGTGGTTTTTGGTCGCGTGGTCGCGGAACCATTTAATCTCAATCCGGACGATACCCTTTATCCATGGAACGAACCAGTCCGCTAGCAAGGCAGCGAACTGTCAGCTTGCATCCACCGTTTCTTCTATCTCGCGTACTCCCAACGTCAACTATGCGAAGGTCTGTGAATCACAAGGACCGGGATTAGGCGTCTTGCGTCGTATGTTATAACTGGGTTGGATTTCACCATCCTGATCGTCCTTCCTGTCCTGTTTTTTGCAACCGGTAGACGTGCCTCTGGTCGCACGTGAGGCAAGCGCTACGTTTACCAGCTTTCCGTAATGTTTATGCTTGGTTAGCTCGCGGCGGTTTCCCAATTTTCGTTTGCGACCATTTATGTTTCAAATCCTTCTCTTGTGTAGCTCGTCGAGACACTGGATGTTCTGGTTTGATGCACCACACGACACGTGCTAGTCTTCTCTTTTCATTCATCACTTTCACTTTGGTTTTTGGCCGGTAATTCGGTCATTTGGCTACATGGAACGCAAATGGTAAACAGTTGAGCATATTTTCGTGAGATTGAAATCTGGTAGCTTCTCGGTACCGTTCTCGAGCGAGCACATAGCCAAGTGTTGACTTCCTGTTCCTTATCTCGCACCAACAGGTGGTCTCAATTCCAGGGCTCTAGCTCTTACACAAATTCACTGCTTCCAGAAAACCATTCCGGGGTTCCACCGGAACAGAAGCTTCGAGTGGAGTCGTGAATGAAAATCATGGAAAGCTGCGGTTTTCCCATAGATGACCACGAGGTGCAGCTGAGCACGGCGGGGTAAGGCTTACGAGTTTCCTGACTGTCTAATATTGTGCTGTGAGTGGGTCGACCCCGAGAAACCGCCTTCGTGCCGTTTGGAACTGTGGTCAACGACATCGGCGAAAGGAACAGATGCTGGGATGCTTTTGGCTTGTTATGCTTCTGGCCGACGCACCCTGTTACCAGCTGTTACGTGTTTTGTGGTGAAGAAGATTAACTACAGAACGAGGATTCGTGTTTCCTGCAAACCGTTTCGACTCTCCAAACAGCGTGTTCAGAGATCTTAATCGTCCCGGCAAGCGCCGGTTCACCTTTCGTCTTCAGTCCAATGTCACCACCGGTCCCTCGAGTGATTCCTCTTTTGAAGATTAATTGTGGACATCCTAAAGGCACAATAATCGGATAAGTGGGGAGGATTGGGTGACGATCTTATCACTTTTTAACGTTGTCAGCTGTTTGTTTGGCAAAAACGCTGCTGAATGATTTCATATTTTTTGCTTTTCCTTCTTCGGAAATCCTGTTTTCGCGATGTGGTTGTTGTAATGGAAGCCCTAGATACGCTGTGTGGGAATGAGAACAGATGCACCAACTTATATTTAAATCATTTCACGAGAACGCTTTGGACCCTAAAAAGTATCAGAGCACTAATCGTATCAAGATTGCGTTTAATTAATAATTTGAAAATCCATCGTGCGTCGAAAAGTGATTTTCTATCCGGGATTAACAGTGACTCCTGGTGTAATGGTACCATTGTGTCATTCTTTGCTGTGATGCTTCCTTCCAGCAACTTAATTACACTTATCCTGCGTAAACAAACGATAATTTTTCATTACACCATTGCTTGTCTTTCATTTACTGGGGCTGCTCTTAATGGTACATCAAAAGCACAAACTCAATTTGGTGCTAATGGAATGGGCTTGCCATGACCGGAGCCAGAAAATTTGGACAACACGGATAAAACGGGCAGTAATATCTGGAGCACGTAAGTGACATTTGGTAGATTTTTCAGCAAGCAAGCCGCTACTGACTGACAATCGAGAGCTGCTAAGAGGAAATATATAGGTTTGGTATTCGCTTGAATTAAATGAAGTGAATGAAACAAGTTGGATGATTGACTTTATGTCCTGCCCCCTTTGTCTTTCGTACATTTCCATATATTTCAATCCATCAAACAATCCTTACCTTCCTGTGTACCGTCACCAAAAAGCTACGCCACGAAGAGGATAAGAAGGAAATTATTTGTTGTTTGCATTCGGATGACAATTTCCTGGGAGAGCTGTTCAAACTTTGTCAACCATTTCCGTCGAAGGGAACGTTTAATGAACCCCAGGCCAAAGCCGATGGTCCCAGTCTCAATCGCCCGTTCCGCTGTCCATTCGCTTTATCGTTCACGGTAATTAAACACGAAATTTATAACTTCCTGTACAGTGCACAGTCGCGTCTAGCCTCCGGATAAGCTCTGGTAAAGCTTTTGTTCTTAATCAAGGGCAAGGAACTTTACAAAACCGAAAGCAGCTTCCTCGTTTTGTGCATAGTTTCTCCGCTTAGGCGCACAAAATCAACAAACACACACACATTCTGCACAATATTCAAGCGAAGGGGCAGTCGGTCGTCATCGCTGGCGTTGCTGTTGTTTTGATTATGTCCCGGGAAAGTTGTCCAACACAGGGACTTGTTTCAACCCAGGACGCGTGCTGTGTCGTTTGTTCGGTCATAAAACCGTCGTTTGTTCGGTCATAAACGGATGGGGTGGTAAAAATGGTGACATAAAAATGAGCAACAAACTTTCCCGCCCATTCAGGTGGGGCCGGTATGAGAAGCATAAGAGCATGGAAAAATAATAAATAAAACGTGGGAGTTTATCAGGCGTAGGCAATAAAGTTTTGGACAGAACACGTCCCCCGTAACATATCCTTACAGCAAGGACGGACGGACGGATGAGATGGTGTGCATCTCAAGTTTTTGTCTTGATTTCGGAGTCGACGGTTACCCGGAAGAAAGTTGGCACAAACATGGCAGTAGCAGACACCTTCCCTCTACGTTCCGGTCGGAGCAACTTTTGATACGCACATCCTGGCAGCCTCGCTCGCTCGCTAAGATCTTTCGATTCCGGTGAAGCGAATGATGAAGTACGCTGGAAGGTTAAGGGGAACCTTCGCAAACGATCCTTCCAATCGAATGGGATTGAAGGTTCCGAGAGAACGCCAGCGTGGCGATCTCTGACCGGATTGTAATATGTTTATGGATATGATGTTTGCTCTTGAGTGTTATCGCTGCCCTGGAGCGTCCACGTACTCGTGCCATGAAACGAGCATATTATTGGAAGGAGGAGTAAACACATAAACCTATCGAAGACGGGGTCATTCGGTGTTATGGGTTGTAAATAGATGAGAAGTAGGCATTTGCGTTGCAAATAGTTCGATTGAATGGTTTCCAATCATATAAATGCAGAGCAACATACTCTAGGCACTATCATCCTAGACTATACGAAGCAGTTGAGCAGTTATCTCAAACTTCCGTCTATTGAAGCTAATCAATCTTCAATCCGAGCGTAGAAGGATACAACAACAATGGGACTGCTGTGCAGAGTCCTCCCAAATTCGAATCATCACGAGGAAACCGACTTTGATTGTTTGTCCATCTGAAGAACCATGTTTGCTAATGCAATTTTACACCTCACCGGGGACACAATCTTAGCAGGCCCGGCAAAGTTCTGACCGACATCGGACGCCCGATTTCGTCCGATCGTTCGTCCACAACCGAGACAAAGCCCACCGAGGGATCGATCCCTTTAATCAGTAAAGCAAACAAAGTGTAAACGTTGAACACATCCACCGGAGACCTTTTTGCTGTCGCTCACCTGGAAAGCTCCCGTTCCGAGATCCAAGTCCGGAGTGCGACATCCGGTTTGCCAATCACTGCTCGACTGTCTGCGACGTACCATCCCGACCGCGAGTATGTTGTAAGACAAACCCTAACCCAGCCCTTCCCAACAAATCTCGCACAAACATTGCTGTTTTCACTAGGGCCCGAGGAGGGGACCCCAGGCCGTCGGCAGCACAAACGCTCAGCGCTGAAGGTGACGGGGTCCACGATTTGGCAATTTTCCGCTCGACGAAACGCAAAGCCCGCATGAGTGGCAACGGTTCGCCTGGCCCCCGGGAGATGCGTAACGAGTACCGAGAAGTAACACCCGGCCTAGGGAAAGCACGATCGAGCGTTCTTGGTGGTGGTGTTTCGGTTTCCTTTTCTGTTTTGGGAGTGCTATTTTCCCCCCGCGGGGGGAAATACAAAAGACCGGATTGAGAAGTAACGATACGGTGGAAAAGGTTGCTTCCTTTCTCGATAACAACGATGGAACGCTGGTTGGTTGAACCAGGGAGTCATCGATACATCACCACAAAGGCGGGCCAATGTTGGCATTTCGGGGTTTCTTTCAACGTTACTCGCGAATGCAGTTTCCGTGCAACAATGTTGTAGGTCGGAATGGAAAACTGCCAGACCGTAACGAAGAAAGTGGCCGTGTATTCGTGCGCGTGTGTGTGTGTGTATACATCCATCAAATCGGTTCGCGGTTGGCGGACGGGCGAATTTACAACCTGCTTTCCATTCTGATCCTTGGTGAGTTTGCTCTACAAATCATGCAACCGAGTACGAGCGAAGTAAGCGACCTGAGCTACCATTAGGGTGATTGCCGGATCATGATCCCGGTCTCGGTGTTTTATATTCTTATCCTTTCGCTCACGTCTGGTCGCTCGCCCATTACCCCAGGACTCTCGGACAATACTCGCTAGCTCGTGGTCTTGCGGGAATGGAATGTCGCTTACGCTCCAATAAATAACGATTGATTTCGGATCAAATGTAGCGCTTGGTGGGTTCGGTGTACCGCGATACCGCGCCAGCATGCTGCGGCGCCGTCGGGTCACCGTCGTCCGTATCCTTGAGGATCCCGTGCAGGAGCATAGACCCCTCTACACACACGAACGAACGTCGACGATATACGTTACACGGTGTCACGCACGATTGAAACATTGATGCTGAAGCGGTTTATGCTGCACACGAACTCTGGCACCGGGCGAGACTGATTGCTTGGGCGGGCACACGTGTGTTCTTGGGCGGTGCACATGAGCAATAGTGTTGTTGTGGCGTTGTTCCTTCGGTTGCTGCATGGTTCAAATGCAGACTTTGCTGAGAATATCGAGCTTTGGCTTGTGATATGTTGTGGTGCGATTGAGAACGTTGTGTGCATCACAGGATTCTCTCGAGTGGGTGCAACGTGGTTTGATTTCTTACGTTTCTATGCGGATGCATTGTAAATCCAATGCAATCGAACCCTAATCGTATCGGAGGAATTGCTGAGTTGAATTACTAAACAGATGTGACAAGGGGAATGGGTGTATGAATTTAGATAATAGTCTACAAGCGAATTCATAATCAGAGAACGTTTAAAATGGCGACAAAATCAGTGTTAGTTTCTTATTCAATAACGGCGCAAACGGGCAGAACTGTTCATGACGCAAATGGTTGTTGATGCTGGACATCGTCAACGACAGATCAATTCGGGAAATCTTTCCGAACATCGTCGTTTACACTGTAATGATGGCATTAACCTGTCAGTAACATTTCCTTTCAGCTTTCCAATTACTTTCCATTTCCAAAACTCTGACTGTCGAATGCTCGGAGGCCATATTCGTTTGTGTCACGGTAAGACACTCACATTCTACCGCACAGTCACCAACAGTTAAACCATTAATGCCACGTGATGGCTTTCGTACCAAATGCGAATGTAAAATGTAATATCCACTCCGCCGTACGATGGCTTCCACCGAGCAGTAGCTCTGCTCTTCACAAATCAAAACATAATTTGCATTGTTTGCACCGAGGGTCCGAGTCTCGAATGTCCCATAAGGGAAAAGGGCCAACATTTATATCAACGATGAGGCACACAGGTTGTACCCCAGTCGTACCGATGCTCATGGCCGGCACGTACTCCGTACGCATTACTTCTGAGCCTTACTGACTGCCCACGCAGCCCCCAAACAGTAATCCTCCACCCCTCTCTGACTTCCAATAATCCATGCTTATTGTAAAGTTTATGGCGCTGAAAACCGGCACAAGTCCGGCGCCTTCCGACGAACCTTCGCACAAACACCGGTCCTGGACCGTGGTGAGTACTTAGCACGTCGGCCACATCGGAGAATCCGATAGCCGGCTCGGATGCTTTTGCTAACAATTTGTGTTTTCCCTTTTTTTTTCCTCCAACCGACTCGGCCGTTCCGTGGGGTGAGGCAATCGATAAATTCATTTCCAGCATTCGGTTCGTGGTTGGTTTTTTTTTGCGGAGGGTTTTGCAGAGCCACAAACACCACAACCTATGCTGCTGGCCGGGCTCTAAAACTGTGTGAAAGTGCGTCTGAGCATCATCGGAATTGGGGTCGATCAGGAGTTTGTTTATACAGGAGAGCCTGAGCTGTGAGTCTCCGAGGACTGCTAGCGAGCTGGACAAATACTCAATCCGGCACGAGTCGATCTGAATGTGGACCTTAAGGGTACTCGCTCGCCCTCTTCAACGTTTTCCAGCGTCAACGAAATGAAATGGACCCAACATTCTCATTTTTGTCGGCTTAAAATATTCCATTACCACGCTGCTGGCAGCATGAATGCTTCCGAAATCCTTGACGGAACGGAACGGAACGGAACGGAATGGAACGGTGCCAAATATCCTGACATCTGCCGAGAGCTACCAACGTTCTGGTTGTTTTATGCCAACAGGTCCCAAGGTCAATATGTGCTGGTTGATGTGTTGATGCTAATATGGTCTAATGCCATCCAGTCACTTCGGTTTTCGAGATTTTCCCCCACCGTTTTTGCCTACCGCCAGATCAACCAGCCGGTTCGACACCGGTTCAGGTTGGTTTCCCTCGGTGTACCGCCACGACACTTTGTGGTTTCCGTGGTTGCGTGTGCGGGCATCCCGCCGGCTGGGTAAAAGCTTCCCAAAAACCATCACGTTCCTGTTCGTTGGATTAGGGGCGTGTGTGAGCTTCACAGGATCGTTATACGACCACCGGCAGCACCTCCACCAGCAGCATCACCGGCGCCAGCTATGTGAGGGGCAACAGGGTTGACATTCCCGAGCTGCTATCCATTTTATTAAAGTCGCCTACTTCCTGAGACGAGGGTTTTGCTTTCGTGCGTTTCGTAGACGTGTCGTCGTCGTCGTCGTCTGCGTTGCTAGCCGAAGAGATGGCGACGCGAACGGCAATGGCCGCTGTTCACGAGCTCAAATTTATACCAAAAAACGATGCCATCGATTGTGGTCGCTTCTTGTGATCTCGAGTTCTACCATTTGAACTTTGGTGGAACCGTTTGGTTGGTGGCCCAGATTGAACTCTCAAGTAACGTCATCGTACCGATCGTGCTCGATGAAGCAGCTAAAGGATTGTTCTACACTATCCAAAGACACCACCGAAAACGTGTTCCCTTGGAACCTTGCGTTGTCGTCACCCTGAACTTGAGAAAGCGGAAAGCAGTGGCTAAATCGTTAGTGTATGTGTGTTTCGCGGAAGAGGAAGAACGTCGAGAAGGAGAAGCTACTACTAACTTGCACTCTTACCGGCTTACGCTGTGGGTTGTGGAACGCTTTGTAAAAACTATCACGTACAAAGCAGTACATTACCGTGTACTGGGTTACACTCACCTTCGGTGTCTTGCTAAACTTTTTACTACCATCTCGAGACCGACACTCCGAGTGAGCACTCTTGTAGAACGCGAAGAACTCTTGAAGAGTGTGGTTTGAAGCGCCAGGCACTAGGAATTGGCTCACAGCCACACTCCTTCGCACTGTTTGACCTCCATTCCTTCGGCTTCCTAATGGCAATGCGAGGCCAAGGTTAGGACTACATACACCAACCATCGCTGCGCTCCAGAATGTCCAACATTGAGCGATGTGTTGGCGAATCCGGACGGTTCCGGTTGAACGATGTACGACGACTCCTTCCCTCCTGGGCATCCCGTTGCTAGTGTCCTGCTTTCGTCACTACCACCACCATCAGCACCCCCACCGACCACCGGTAATCGTTCTTTGTGTTTAAGTAGATGATGTTTAAATCGAAATTACTGGCCGTCGTATGGCGCCGGGACGTGCAAAACTTCATACGACAACAATGAGCGCAAGGATGTTAGTCAAGCAAAGAGTGGAAAAGAGAGGAGGTAGTGGGGCACCGGGGAAAAGTGGTGATGTGGAACATGGAACAGTGCTCACAACATACACGAGAAGAGGAAAGAAAAATGGGAACAAAATGTGGTGCTGGGGACAGTCGCAGCAGCAGCAGCAGCAGCAGCCACGAAGAACCAACGCACGTCTCAATCCCGGGAGCAAAACTGAAAGCATTCGTCCGAAGGGAGCAATAGGGAATGGTGCGAGCAATAGGATTAAATTGAGCATTCTGTGAACCAGGACCAAGAGAAGGGTGGTGGGCTCTGATGGTTTTGTGAGGGCACACAACCCTTCCTTTTTTGCTGCACTCCAACCAGTAGACCCGTATGAAAACTCCGCCATTCCTAGACCTGACCCACCGGTAAGGAAAGGACGAAGACGGTCCAGCGGTGTTGATGAGTCTTAACGCTCCTTAGCGTCGTCGTCGTCAGTGTCGGCGTCTCCTGGAAATAGAGCAAGTAGGTGAAGTAGGAGTAACGGGGCCAGGTCGCGCAGAAACAGAACGGAAGGTTTCATTTTCTACAAATGGAGCCCGGGCAGGCAATGGTTCACTTGGTTGGTTGCAATCCTACCCTCCCCTGACGGCCCCTACCACAGGGACCATGTTCAAAAGCGCCAAAGAAGAATTAAATGGCAGGCGCTTTTCCAGGCGCCTGGTGTCGGCAAATGGGTTGCCCTCTGATTGCTCTCCCGGCATCCCCGGGAGCAGCCGAGTGTGATGCGTACGTTTAGGTAAAACCTCGTTACAACCGGTATTTGAAGGGCGTAAGTAAATACCAAACATGGCCGACCTTCGTAAGGTTACTGCAGGGGGGTCGTGCTTTTGAGCAAGAAGCACGTCTTTGTCTGGTAAGGTGCCTCATCGCCATGATGAATGAGGGGTTTTTAAGACGTGTTGTGTTGTGTAGAGTAGGGTACTCGATGCGCATGGAGAACCCTCGGGTATAGCTTCTAATTAAAAGTTTTTTTTGTGTGTGTGTACTGTTGTTGTCCTTGTTGTTGGGTTGCGCTGTCCCATCAGAACTGCCTGCAAATGGTGGTGCTGAAGTCTGTGTGTGTGTTGGTAGAGAGTAATCGGCAGTCGGAACCTGCGTTTCACGTTTGAAAGCTTTTGATATTCCCGCAAAAAGCTTTTTGTACTTTTCGGTAATTTACGGAATTTACTTTTAATAATGTTCCCCTCCCTCCCCTGGCCCCTTTTTTCAAAATACCCAATCAATCATCCGAGTTAGTACTTACGCACCAGCGACTTCCGAGAAGGAATTTTACGCCTGAATCGACTCCCGGCTCTTAACCTAACGGAGGACCGGCATTTGAGTGTTTTTCGGCCATTATGAGCGTTCCAACTTGTCAGACCGCATCCGTCCAATAAATCGATGCTCCGTCGGCGCCTGTTGCGACGTCCTCCCGCAGCAGCAGCAGCAGCAGCAGCAAACCTAATTAATCCGGAAACTTTTGACAAGCTACTTACTTTACGCTAGTCCGAGCAAAGGGTCCGGTACCGGAAGGCTAAGCGTTCGGGTCTAGTAGCTCCCAGGGTTTCCATGGTTCCGCACAGATTCCGCGTGTAATCAGCCATCACTAGTTTCATCGTTTGGTGAGAAAGTTTAAACCTCCAAACTCATTCTGCGAGTAATTTGTCCAATCAAACTTATCGGACAGAGAACAACTATATGAACCCCTTCGCTCTCTGGTTTCTCTCTCTGTCTCTTTCTGGGTGATCGTGTGAAGAAGGTTGATGGAATTATGAGTATACAATTTATCAATGTCCACCCCAGAACGTGTGAAAGTTTGAGACAATTTAATTACGTTTATACTTTGGACATACGGGTGCTCGATCACTTGCTGCTCATCTGGAGCATCAGCGAAAGCCACTGTTTTGTGTGTCGCCCGTTAGGCTAACATCACCCGTTGGGTGACCGTTTGATAAAGTGAAAACTGACCAGAGGAAACGGAAAGCAAGCAAACAGACATAAAAAAATGTTCGCGAAAGTTGCATGATTCATTGACTCGTCCACAGCGGCGCACGATTCCAGCTTCCCTTAGCTAGTCGTGGTGCATTACTTGTGTTGCAGATAGATAGAACAGAATTCTAGCGTGTTCCATTGACTGACTAGCGGAGGAAATGGAATACTGGTTGGCGTTCAGACCAACGACCAAAGAGTGAATCACGATATCAGAACTCGGAGTATCGCTGGCGCTGCTTGCACTCGCTGCTCGCTTCAATTGCATTGCAAAACTGTGGTTCGCATTATTTATTTTGTTTCACTTTGCAGCCTTTCTTCGATCCTGGACCGGGGTAGCGTGTGGTAGCGGTATATTGTTTCGCGGTCACGGTCTGTCCCGGGGACCAGCGGAGCACCAAAGTGTTGCAGAAATTATGAAGCAAATAAATATGAAACATTCATGATATTGCCACAAATGGTTGGCATCAGAGGCGGCTGGGAAGCCGTACAGAAGATGCGATGAAAGATAACCGTATCCTCGAGCGGAACATTCCGGTGCCGCGGCATCGAAAGCAAACCCCTTCTCATGATGTATACTAGTATCCTTAGACGCGCTTGTTTATCTAACGAATGATGTGCTTTTTATGCTTCCGGAAAGGCGCACCAAGAAACACATGATACAAAGCACATGTGCGTGTGTGTGTGTGTGCACGTCGCGAAGGATCGGGAATTGTGAAAAGCAAAAAACAAACAACCCGGTTTTACGGTTGCCATATGTTTTGCGCGCTCGAAAGCGAAATATATTTCCACATTCGCCTCACTGATCGAGTGTCGTCCGTGGAGCCCTTCCGCTGGCCACATCGTTAGTGATAGATCCTCGACGCCATCCCTACATTGTAGCGAACCCCGAATCGGTGACGCGAGACAGAGAGAGAGAAAAAAAATCAATTCAATCGCTCATGAAACGAGGGCGCAAAAATATATTTTTATTTTTATCCTGATATCCTGGACCACGCTGCCTCGAGTGCGTCAACCCAGCTGGTGATGTTCGTTTCCTTCCGCTAAAGCGAAACTCATTTTTATCATCGCGTGCGGTGTGCTTGCATGCGTATGCGAATGTGTGTCTATTCCTGTGCACATAGGACGACGACGACGACGGCACAGGGTTGTGTGTTTTGTACCGCCTCATTGGCGTTTATGCTTTTGTCCGGTTCCGCTTGTTGATTCGACGATCCCATTGCCGCTGCTCGGCAGGGTTGCACAATGCAATGGCCCGTTCCGATGCGTTACTGCTGGCTAGCTGGCAGTCCAGTTTGCTGTTTGCAGCTTTTGCTGTTGTTTTTGCTGTCGTTTTATGGTGTATTTTCTTTTTTGCACGCTGCCACAATTGTTTCTCGACATTTTCCAATCTTTCTCCCGAGGACGATTCGATTGTTATATGGATTTGTAGCGAGCACAAAACAAATGCACACACACGCGTGCACTATGACCCAGTGTGGCCCAGGGCGAGTGTTCGAGGGTAATGGGAATGTGATAAATGGATTGCATCGCGATGGACCATCGGATGGTTGCTACGTTCGGTGAGCTCGGAATAAGCGGAATTGAGATGTTTATCCTTTATCCTTTGAGAGCGACGAGTGAATCGTTGTCGATGCTGTGCTGTCTCTGCCATCAGTTCTCGCTAACATGTGTTACAATGCATGAGCATTTCATAGATGCTCGCACTTCAAACACCTTACATGAAGGCAATACGCCATGTTTTTAGTAACAACGTACCGTCCAGAACATTTTAGTACGCAAACATTAGAATGAAACATCATCGTCTCCTGCTGTCTAAATATAGAAATGGCTGAACAATTTGTTTGGCAAACATTTTACAAACGAGAAGGACCTATCATGTTGCCAACATAAATTTCCCCTTCCCAGGAATCACACCGCACCCCTTATGGCGAGTTCACAATTTCCCTCAAAGGGATCTTTCGCCAAGAGTGCGCTTTTTCCTCATAAACTTTCCTACTCTCCGGCAGCCACACCACAACACTCAAAAACCGATAATGCGAACCTCATTTACCGCCCACTTGATACCATCGTTTCATGTCTCTCGGATACCATCGGACGTTTCTCCATCGCCCACTGCTGGTGGGCTTCTGTTTGCCGTTTGGGTGGTAATAATGTTGGCAAAAATATGTTCTCCTCAATAAAACTGTTTCTCTCCCCCCCCACTGCCGCAATGTGGTGTAGAAAGGGCAAACCCGGCAAGTGTCGGGCGCTTGTGAGGACGCCGGTTGGTTGGATGGAAAACCGACCAAAGTATCAACAGCAGCAGTCCCGGAGACTCATTCAAGTGGTATCAAGCACGGCGACACTGCCCGCGACACGCTATCATACGCGATGGCACACGTCTAGACATAATCGTTCTTCGGAACGCACGGTCGGAATCGCGTATTTGCGACGCAGCGACTGCTCGTCGATGAGCTCCATTTGCAATTCGCTTCGATTAGTGTCACACCATGGTATCGGTCGGTACGATGTAACGGTGGACTCCATTCAAACTTCAGCTCCCCCATCAACCGGGGACGTGATGCCATCTTAATGATGTGCTTTGTTTTTCTGCGAGCATCCTTCACGCGATGGACAAATGAGATGACCATTGGCGCCACGGGCTCCGGCGTGCCCGGACTCGCACATCATGACTTTTTGGTTCCAGCTCGAGCGGTGGAGATTCCTTGTTCCATGCCCAATCAACAGCAGGGAAGCGGTTGGTGTAGCCGGCGAGTGGAGGCACCGACATCATGCAAACGAAACACATTCGTTGACCGGCGACGTGCCGGGCTGGTAAGCAACAGTAAGGACATTCGAGCATGCGAGCGAGTGATAATTAGATATCGCCGCAAGTGCCATAAGCACTGAAGGGCAACATTGGCGTTGAGACTAGACCACCAGGACCAGGACCCTTGGTGTGCTTAATGAGCCCTTCTGCAAGCCATTTGACCGGAGAGCTCCGCTATCTAGCGTCCAGCGGGGCTGATCATGTAAGAAAACTAATGAAGCGCAAGAAGAACATTTTCCGTAGCACGAGCAAACTACGCACACGCTTAGCCCTTAGCTTCACCATTAGTTACGCCCTTTGCTGTTGGCTACCAGACAAAACATGACGCTTTTTCCGGTGAAGTGACACGGCGGATACTGCTACTCGCTTGGTTTCCGTTTCTTGGGCGAGTTGTCTCATTTTCCTTCTCGCGCTTGTTTCCGATTGCATGAAAAAGGAATTCTAAGTAGCAGTGGTTGATTCGGTTAAAGTTCTTGCATTGCCCGCTGGTCAACAACTGCAAGGAATGTGGCAGAAGATTGCATTCCGAATGCAAATGAAGCTCGCTCACTTTGTAAATCTTAAACCAGGAAAGCTCGCACTTCGGGATCATTTTTATGTTGCCATTCGCTTCGTGCTCTCGAGAAGGCGAACAACGAGAAAACGACGCCTTGCTAACAAGTGGAAGTGGCAATCCGTACAATGTAGTGTCACAAATTGAGTTACTCCAACGCGAATCTGGTGTCAGAAAAAGAAGGGGTTTAAATGGATTCTTGTAGCAATTATAGCTGCTGTATCTAATTCCGTTGGGCTCATAATAGAGCTTTATTGTTGTGCGATTTTCAGATTGAAAAACGATAACAATAAGCATAATCGCATTAGCGAGCCCAGTTGACGGACATCTTCATCGAACCCACGGCCCTGATTTCACTCATTAAATGCGATTATCTCTAAAGCTTTCTCCGCTATTTGCGATGCTCGTCATCATCACTCGTTACAGGTAATTTATGTGGATTAATAAAAGGCCTTCTAATGCATTCTCTAAACCAAAGCTTAACTGAATCATTTCTATTGCAACACCTCGAAAACACCAACATCACTTAAATCGTCCGGCACGTAAGGACAACATTGAATATTTAATATTGCTCGTGGTGGCCAGGACTCCAGGTGTATTCGAATATTTCACCGAAAACCTTCATTTTCCAGCTCAGGTATCTCAGGCTTCGCCAGACGATTGACCCTTTTTTTGGTTGCTGATTCTAACACAGCCAAAGGGTCCTTAGAAGCTGCTTGTCCTACTAATCACTTACATCCGCCACCGGTGAAGCCTTCCGGTATTCCAGGGACCAGGGCGCTGGCGCTGGTCATCACAAAAAAAATGAGAGAACGAGAGAAAGCTACCGCAGCAGGGCACAACGTTCGAAAGCGGTTATCAAACCGACCGACCGTCGTTTGGGATCGTTACCCATACAAAGCACGTCAGTTTCAGGGCTCGCCGCCCTCATTCAAGCCACCGAGCGGCGCCTGGTTTGATGGCGCTGGACACGATGGAGCAGCCCGGTGTTTCAGCACCCGGTCGGACCGGACACTCCGTACTCCGCACCTGTACCCTTTTGGGACCCCGGACTCGCCAGCTAACCGGGTTAGAAGGGTATTGCTGGCAAAGGTGCGAGTCACTGGAATGCAACAATCCGTCCCCGTGCCGAGGTTCTGTTTGTTTTCACGGTTTGTCGGGCACTTTGAGAACCAGATTTAGCTACCCAGTGGCCGAGCAAAAAACCCAGAAAAAAAGAACGTACCCGAAACAAAAAAGGAGCAAAACTCTAAAACACAAAGAACGAAACGATGTACCGGACGCATTTCAACCAGTGGAGCCAGGTATTTGTGGGGCGGTGGGTGGCGGTTTGCAAGAAAGGGAATAAAAACGCTAGAACATAATTCACTGAACGCCCCCTGCTGAGAAGGATTAAACAACGGAGCAGAGATTGTGGGCTGCTTCATTTCGAGGTTTGTATCGCTCGTGTGCTGTTAGGGTACGGAACCACTCGTGGTTCATTGCAGAGGCAGTAAGTTGATTTTTACAGTTGAGCAGAGCAATGTTTAAGCCAAATGAGCTTACTCAAAACGAGAAAGCAAAATGTGCGCCACGGGAGCAAGCAGACAGGGGTTCGGGGATTACGTTTAAGAATAATCGGATTGTACATGTTACTTCTAGTGTGTTTGTTTTTTTTTTGGTGATGAAGTTGATCTCGCTTATGGGAATCCTGTCGCATATGAGCTTCGCTTAAAGTAGCCGTCCTTTTCCGAGAGCACAGTGCTTTTAAAAGGAGAAGATAGGGTGTCATCTGAGCATTCAAATAAGATCTGGTTTAAATTTTGAATTTATTGTTTTGCAAACATCTCAGCAAAATGCCACAGAAGTCTTTGTAAAATACGCGGAATTACTTCCTTTGCCCTAGAGCATAAAATAATAAATCCACGTGGCATGTATGCCACCACCAGCTATCTGCTATCGTGAAAAAGACACTCGCGCCTGGCGCAAGTCATCCTTTTCAACTCCCATAAACCACCTTTTCAACACGAAACAATCGCTTAGTAATAAATAAAAGTCATCGGCATCGGCGGTGGCTCGCGGGCGCCAGCCATTGCTTCCGTCACTCTTTACTCTATTATTCATCTCGCTCTGATCACGAAAAGCTTTTCGGAAGAAATCAAAATGAAATGAAATTGGGCGACCATTAAACATGTATTAGAGCGGTAGCATCGCTATTGCGCTACCACATCGTTAGCAATCGAGCGTTCGTTCGTGATCGAAAGCGAGCATTGTTCCCCGTCTGTGTTGATGCTGCTGCTGCTGCTGAAGCTGCTTCAAGGTTTTCGGTAAACCACTTCAGCCAATCCGTTGGCGATTTATGATCAGCCCGAATCTACGAGGTGGAAAAAAACGAGTCAAATGGCCCCAACCATAAGGGTCGATTGTTGGTGGATGTAGTTGAGGGATGGATGCAGTTGGCCTCGACTATATCTCTTCGCCTTCTGTCTCTCTCTCTCTCTTTCTCCCATAAACCTGCTACATTTTTCATCCTCTAATGGATTTCGATGGTGTCTTCACCGTTCACGTTCTGTATTCCATCGTGGTCGGAGTGCAATGAGCTGCATTGTATCGCCACGACAACGACGTGCACTTCACTGATCGCAGCGCACACGAGCACAGATTAATCTTGGGTCAGCGGTGGCCAAGGAAGCCATGTACGGCAATCTCCTCCCACTGCATTCATCTGCTGGTTGGTGGCTGTTGCTGCTGTTGTTGCAACAGCTGCTGCTACCGGTAGAATGCAGTTGATATTGATGATATGATGTTAAGCCAGAAGCTGAAAGTGTTCGTCATATTGCTTTATGAACGTTACACCTGTGGTTCGCGAGCCACGATGCCATTACGGTCATTGGATGATGATTGTTGCAGTTATGTCAATATGTGTTGTGCTGGTCTGTTGAAATGAAAAATGTAATTGAATTCCACACCAGATCACTATTCGGGGTGGTCTAGAAACAGATGTCGAGAAGGATTACGAGAAAATCCTTTCCCTTCCCTAAGCTACATAGTTAATCCCTTCGTCGTTTTTCCATCCAACATTGTGATGTTCGAGATTTTCGTTTGTTTATCTTTTCCCCACTAGGGGGGGGGGGGGTCTCTAATCCCCATGAAACAAATCGCGTTCCCAGATAGTCCAACCAATTAGGGACGGGAGTTACTAACGGGCGCGTTTGTTTAGCTTTGACTGAGGTTTATTGGTTTTACCGCAACAATCAGCCCGTGACAGGGTCCGTTTTGTCCTTCGTCGAATGTTTATTTTGATAGCGTACGCGGTGACCGAATCTGCAAACCAGACAACCGGCCGCCCGCCAGCTTGCCGATGCGCGGCCATCAATCGATCAGTGTTGAGCAGAGGTTTTGTTTGCATAACTCATCGACAGCGATCTCGATTGGCATCCGATTGGGAATGATTCGGATCGATCGGAGTCAAACAATTGGTAGTAAATGGTCTGTGCTGTTGACATGACAAGTTTCTGTTCTTCGTCCATCTCGCCGGTCTCGCCGGTACGAACCGGTGCGATTTGGGATCATCGAAAGGACATCGTGGCGTCCAGACGCCGGTCAGTGTTTTCGTATTCCATGTCTCCGTGATTGCTTGCTCGGCACCGGATAGGTTATGATATGGAAATGTTATTGCCACCTCAATCGTGGGACGTTGACGATGGGTACACGAATGAAGTCGGTGGGGAAAAGCCGGGAAATACTTCAATTTCCCCCGGATAATCCAGCCAGAGCCCTTCTACCGCTCTATCCGAAGGGCTGTTCGATCAGAATCGATTTACTGGCCAGGCATGCCACGCGCACTATGCTGAGTTAGTGCGAAGTCTGCTGTTGATTGCTGACCTGAAAAGCGATGATACAACAGAACCAACATGTTTTTCCACTTTTCATTTTCTGCAAACGAATTGTTTCTGTTTGGCTGACTTTGTGTGCGTTGCACCACAAAAACATCCCATCTCGAACAGGACTCGAGGATTTCTATGGATTTTCCTTTCGCCGGCCACACCGCTCCCATCATTAAGACTGAACACGTGCAAAATGGGCACAAAAACTGCCTGCCCAGCACTGCCAGCAACATAATCATACCTTTATCGAATACCGGCACCGGTGGTCGGCCCGGAGTGCGGAATAATTAATTTTCCAGCCCTTTCGCGGGCGCTAACGAGATGTCAGCGCACCACCAATCGGTCCACCAGAGCATCACGGGGCAACGGACAAACCGGAGGCCTCTCGTCGCGGAAAATCTAATTAAAAATTTTGCCAACCATTTTCCGAACAACAATAACATAGATGTCAGATCCATGCGTACAAGTCAATGCCCGTTTGCAGGAACACTGCACCGAAAGGCCCTCATCTCGTGGAGGTGTTTGATTAAAAGCTCGTGCGGTGTTTTGGGGATCGCTATGCGGCATCATGATTAGACATTGATGGAAACATGTGACACCATCAGTTAGATTGTGTGGCGCTTCGATATCTTCGTCACATTCTTCCTTGGTCGGTGCGTGTAATGTCAAGCAAGTTTCTACGCGATTAAACGCAACATCCTCACCATCCTCACTGTTGACAAATCATGGATGAGGTGGCGAGCTCAGGCGGTAGCCCGGCATCGTTGATTAATTTCTTCACTTGTGGTGACGATCCACGCTCGCGGAACCGATGACTAACGGCTGGTGCTGGTGCTGGTGCGTCGAGATGCGCACAGTGTGAGCAGCTGGCTTCAGAGTCGCCGAGTTTGCTAAACAATCATTCATCTTACTCAAACAGACGCCAACCAGTGCGGCTCGCCTCGTGAAGGCGCCTTTTAATCATGGAGTAATTGCGCACAAAAGTGAAAACCCACCTGCGATTGGCGGCTGTGGCGGTATTTAAGTGCCCCGGTGAGGTCCATGCGGTCCTGTCTGCTGGAATTGCACTCCCAGCTAATGACGGATGACGGTGCGTAACCGCCGACGAATCATAAATGGAAAAGATAAATTATTTTCCCGCCCTCCAAAATATCATAAACCACCGAGTGGTGGAATGTTTGGTCGAAGCTACAGTCGCTTGTTGCCGCTCCATCATCAGTAGCGGTCTCGGTGGAATCGCTTCACTTGTCGGCCGCTGGAAGCCGCTTCCAATAAGATGGAGCAACTCGGCCATCCACCCCATCGGCACTATCACCATCCCCATCGTGGGTGGCGTGGAGGAAAACAAAACAGATAAGTTTTTGCTCAACCGGAATGTAAATATTCGGCCTGGTGTGCTCTCCACCCTTCTCCTCGCCGCTTGTGTCAATAAAATGGCGTCTGCAACCGGCACCGGCGGCGCACCGCGAAAGTGTTTAAATCATGTGAATGAAACGTAAATAGGAACGTCTTAGGCGGGAAGGGGCGGCGGTGTTGGGAGAGGTAGTTTGCTAAAAATAGTGGACGAACCCTTTTCGCTAGCTCGCTTCGCCGCAAACCCTGGTTCTGGTTTGTGTTTGTTCACCGCCAGCCCTCGCCATCCACACTCGGTTGCTCCCTCCCGTCACGTCTAAAGCGCAGAACCTAGAACCTTAGCCTCAACCTAACCAAACAAACAGAGATAAAGGCAGTCGCAAGTGTGGTGGTGGTAGTTTCGTTGTTGGAAGTTTGTCTGGAAACGGCCAACAATCGGGGGTCGACGTGAATGTAAATGAGGGAGTTGTTGCGGTGTGTTGCTGTTCTCGGTTCGAGCCAAGAAAAGGAAGGTGTTGCCCGTGAGTGATCGTGAGAGATCGAGTATTAGGTAAATTATACCCTTCCGGGCGAGCCACAATGATACAATGCCGAAGGGCTGGAAGGGTTTATAATTTGTGGATTTGTAATTAAGGGAAAAGATAGATGAAGGTTGAAAGGTCATGATGCCGGGGCTTGAAATGGAAACATTTGCCAACGGAATGAAACCAAAAAGGGTCACCAATTGACACACACACACACACACACCCATACACCGTCAGTAGAAAATTGGTTCCGGAATTGCGTGCATCATATGCGGATGCATGGATCATTGGACTGCATAACTCATAAGCATGATGTCGCTTTCGATGACGCAAAAAC
This sequence comes from Anopheles darlingi, assembly GCF_943734745.1. Lineage (NCBI taxonomy): Eukaryota > Metazoa > Arthropoda > Insecta > Diptera > Culicidae > Anopheles > Anopheles darlingi. The sequence goes on along the minus strand of NC_064874.1, from coordinate 77,052,062 downwards.
GACGATCACCGCGTCGACGGTCGTCTGGTCTGTTGGCGACTGGAAGAGCGCCACCGCGTGAACCATGCGGTCATAGTTTACGACCCCGAACTCGTATCTTCGTCGTCATAAAATTGATCTGCAGCCCCCTCCCCCGGGGGGGTAGCTCATCTTACCCTTCTGCTCTGAATCGATCATCGTCGACCGTCAAGAGTGCGCGATTATGGCGCGCGGTGGCCATAACGTTCCACTTTGCGAGCACATCGAAGCGGACGAGCAAGCGAGCGAACGAACGACCACCACCGTCAGCCGACCGCCCTTCGTTTGTAGCGGATTAATAACGGATAATTGATCTGCGACGAGAACGAGCAGCCCCGGAGTCGAGTCGAGTCGAGGTGTATCACGTTGCAATGAATTTGCATCAATTATCCGCTCGATGAGAAGGAGCGGCCAGGCCAAAAGCGGTGTCTGGGATGAGTTGATGATCCCAGTCTGGTGCACTAGGGCACATGCCGGCGTCTCCATCGCTCGAAACGGACATCCGTGTTATATCATCATCAGGGCATATCTTTTCGGTTTAGGTATCCCTCCTTTGTGTGTACGGTCGTGTCCGTCTCGGGGGGAGGTCTCGGTGCCAAAGGCTGCAAAAAGATCCGACGACGCGTCTGGAAGTATGTTATCAATCATCAAGTGAACCGCTTCACCGAACTCTGGCCTCCCACCCGCACGAGTTCTGGCTCTCCATTTTGCCGGATTATCATCGTGTCCGTCACGTCAACGCTCTCTCTCCGTATGCGCGCTCTCGTATCGCAAATTAACTAATTGGCTCAAGTGATACATGGACGGCGAAGGGAAAGAAGTAGACAAGAGAGGAGGAAAGTAGGGAAACAGGACACCAGAAGTGCCAAAATGGTCAAAAATGAGCAGGAATTGAAGGAGTGGTCTTGATTGTACGACTTGCTGTGACTAAACACACTCACACACACACACCCAGTCGTCGGCTACTCTCGAGAAGGACTTGACCATAATCCACGCCTCGACCGGAGCAAGATTAATGATCTAATGGTAAACCAACTTACGGGGCGCGATGAGGGGGCTTCGGACTCCCGTATCACCATCGCCATCGCCAGTAACTCAATGCTTCACCACCTTCACACGGGTTTTTGGAAGTTTAGCTGCTGTCGCTGCTGCTGCTGCTGCTGCTGCTGCTGGATGGCGAGCTGATGTCCGAGACACTTTGGCGGACACTTTGTCGAACCCCCCTCCTAATTTAATGGGAAGCTCATCCATCTTACCACCTCACTGCCGTTGCTGGTTCGGTTCATGGTCACGGATGGTGCTTGCTCGCTTGCTTCTGCGGTTTACTGGTGCGGCCTGGATGCTGATGAGGTGCAACCGGAGGGAGGGAAGAGGGCACTTTTTCTCGCCCCAGTGACTGCTCATCGTCTCGTGGTCGTGGTGTACGCTGGATAAGTGGATTCGGGTGCAAGTTCATCCACCGCAACCGACACTTTTGGAGCACTGGCTGGCTGACTTGGTGGACGCCATGGTTTGTGACAGGACTTTGAAGTTCCTCAGTTCCTCAGCCGGTCGCCGGGCCGAGCAAAACCCGTCACTTACCCGGTTTGTTGTGGTTATATGGATACGCGTTGGGAAATACTTGGCGAAAGTACTAGAAACCGGCAAAGCATTTAATGAATGACACTTTGATCCTTTCGCTGCATTACAAACTGGTTCTCTTGGGCGGGAAGGGGGTATTCCGTACCGACGAGAGTGATGCGTCTGCTGAATGCCAGCATCCACCGAAACGGTTCCCCCGTTAAGCACGTTATGAAACATCAATTAGCATGGAGTGTCGGCGTTGGGGTAAAGTTTGCAAAATGTGCATCAGTCCTCACCCTGCATTCATTATGCCTCTTGGGCGCGGTGTTCCAGTGACACTGGACGGGGCATTCGAGCACTTGCCAAAGATGCGTCCGGGTCGGGGGGGGGGGGGGGGGGGGGGGGGGGTAAATGAAAGTATCAACTCTTAAACGAATCAAGAAGAAATTGCGTTACAAATAATGACCACCGGCGGCGGCGGCGTACACCCGGTAGAGAGCCCCAGCGATGGCCCATCACTTGAGGTTAAGTTTCCGAGAACCAAAACTTTGCAGCATTTTCGAGACGATTTTCACCTGCATCTTCATCACCTAGACAACCTCTCTATAAAGGTAACCTACCTCGCCTGGACGCGCATGGGTAACGTGGCAACCGTACGGCACCATCAAGGTTTACCTTCGGTTCGGTTCGAAACTTCGTTATGCTGGCTACTTGGGCTTCAACTTTGGTTGCATTCCGAATGCGGTGCATCGTTTGGCGTTTTCCGAGTGTGCAACGAAACAGAACCAGCGCGATGCATCATACTTCATGGAACTAGTTTGCGAACAAGTTAAGCGAAGGCATGCCAGGCGTGTGAGTTGCCAGGACTTTTGGGGCATGGTGGCATGTGTTCTACGCTGAAGCTGAAGCTTCGGGAAACAAAGTCGCCTCGAGGATATTTAGATTATAGTTTAGCATGTTTGAAGAGAGTGTTACAGATTGGAACGAGAGTTTCTTTGAACGCTTTGAGGCATGCGAAGCAGTTCACTATTGGATTTGCCAATTTGTTAAGGCAATATGGTTTCCAACTCAATGTGTTCCGAACGGAACTTTGCAACGTGAATCCAGTGAAGTCCGCGCAGTACAGCACCGCAAAAGAACACTCTGTTTTTAGTACTGCTACTGTACTTTCCCCGAATGGGTTGGATAAACCGTTCAAATTGATGTTAATTTGCATCGATTGCTCTGCTCTCGGAAAAAGATGGCGATGGGATTTTCGGCGCAAAAAACGCCGTTGGTCCATTAAATCCCAGCATGTGCACCGGTTATGCTACGTCAATAAAACGTTCATCAAGGAGTGGTGGAGGGTGGTAGCTGGCGGTGATTGCTGAATGAAAAACATTCCCGATCGATCCCGATCGATGCAAAGTTTCGTTTTGAAGTCAAAGGCAAAGTGAGCAACGCCGTACAACGTAAGTTACAAGCTACTATCGCTCTTAGGTCGCAGCGCAGAGGTCTGGTACGGGAATATTCAATCAATTAGCCTTCAAAAACTTTCCCAATCAACCCCTCCCGTTCCGTTCACCCGTCCGGGCACGATGGCCTCGATCGATGCTCATCAATCCGGAGGATACTTCGTGTCCGGCACGATTGCATCCTTGGTGTCTGGTCAGTGCGATGATTAAAGTACTTTTTTTTTCTTTTCTCGACCTCGAGTTGCTGCAGCACTCGCCACGTGGCAGATCGTTGGGGATACGATCCGATTTCCTGCTCCAGCCTCACTTAACTGCTTTACGCGTGTTTCCACCATTCCAGGCCAGGGGTTTTGTTTAAGAAGTTGACTAAATATTTACACCCACGGTTGTACGCAAGTAGTGCTTCGAATGCCGCCATACAATGGGCCAGGATGGCTTTCTCGTGGGGGAAAAAGAGTGCAATTGCCGCGGTCCCGTACGTAATTATCACCCACTCATGGGTGTTATGTTTGTAAACATGGAGTGCCCCTGAGCCTCGTGTTTATTTATGCTGGCACTTTGATGCACAAAAAGAACGGAACCGTCGCGCGGTCTGGAAGGAACGGCCTAGTGTGTACACACACAAAAAAGGGCTAAGCCAAATTAATTTATCTCAAGTTTCGTGTGCAATCGGCACGCAATCTAAGAGAGATAAGTCTTGGCGCAAATGTAATCCAGTTGATCTCGCTATGCTCTAGAGCAACCGGCAAGCTGGCGACTTATCTGGCATTCAAATGACGCTCGTAGAACAAAAAAAAATGTGTCGGCAATTCAGAGTTCCGGAAATTGGTACATCGACTACCCCACCCCCTTTTCTGCCAGACATTTATTGGAACATTCTGGCCAAAAATAGACCCAGACATGGTAGGAACAGTGCCGAGTTGTTAACTGTGCCCGGGGAGCGATGCAAGATGTCTGTCAACAGCTTTATTCCCTTTCTGTTACTGCCGCTACTGCTGCTGCTGCTGCACGTCCTTGCTGATAGTTGATTTGTGTGCTTTTTCCGGGTCTCGGTCAGTATGACGAATGAATTATTAATGACATTCCACCGTTCGGCACTTTCGCCCACTCTCTGGCAAAAACACTCGTGGACCACGGGGAACGTACCGAGTCCAAGTTTCGTCTCCATTATGAATGCCGCACAATACGCGCTCTAGCGGCATGGCAGGCTGCCGAGCAGCCTCGTTTCGCATATTTTATGCTACGATGAGCACGTCGTCGCCAGTGGCCGGAAGCGCCCAAGAAGTGGAATGCTAGAATGTAAATGATTTAACGATAAATTGTCGCCTCGCGCCGAACCGTGTTGGCAGTGTGTGCGGCGCGTGTTACTTGCCGAAACATCACCGGCATTGGAACCAACAAATCTTCGTTAGGGGTTTGGTAGGAAGAGGAGGAGAAGGTAGCGGGCCAATTCGATGTACTGGAAACGCGCGCTTTTCTCGCTCAATTGGAGTGCGTGTTGAGGCAACTTCGTTAGCGAGGCTCTAGTGGTACAACAGGCGTCTGCTGTTGTTGCTGCTGCTGCTGCTGGTGCTGGAGAGCTAATTCGATAGAAGCCGTTGGTATCGTGGGATACCAACACAATCACGAGTGACACAAGAGAAGAGCACACATGATGGCGGTTAGGGGATTCGTCGGTTGAATCAAGCGAACCACGTTGGGATGGGATTGTTTGCGACGATAGAGTAGGTCATGCCACCCAGGCGCATAAGAATGTATGATCAAGGTTAAACGAACGCGCAACCGATGATTCAATTGAGACCGCGCGACCGGCAATAAGCGGCGGTGTGATAAGCGTGGCTTTCCAAGTAGTTGATTGTATCATTGCATTGTTATGTTTGCGGTTACACTTTGAGCAGTGATTTAAAAAAAAAACATCTGTTGTCTGCTCTTCATTTACAGAACTTACAGAAACCGCAAGCTGCATCTTCGCTACAACCGTTCTAATGGAGATGTTAAGGTAAAGCCTCTGGATCCCATTTAAATAGCGATCTTTGCAACGATTAAAAGAAAAATAACGCTCCCACAGCTTCAACACCCTAATTATGTTGCGCAGCACTAGCACGCATCGCCAATGAGAAATGAAATGTCTCCAGGTTGGTTGCCTTATCTTGAGACACGCCACTTACAGCCACCAACTACAACATAACCGGTGCACCGGTCCGGAACGGTAGTCTCTTCCGCTGCACGCGTAGCATAAATCAGATTATCACCCAGGGAGACCTCGTGCTCCTCCTCCTCCTGCTCCGGTACTTTGCACCGGTAGCTAGTCTCGGTACCGGGATCGGCACGCAACGACCCGGCCACTGTTGCACCCCGTTGCAAAACCATGTCAGCAAGAGCTGATACCATGCTAGCTCATGTGTAGTAGCGTGTTCGGTGGCGCGAGCGCGCGCGCGCACGCTCAGCACGAAATGATGAATGGAACCGCAGACCGGCTCCAGAACAACCGTTGCACAAATTAACTTGTTGATACGAGCCACGAGCCACCGCACCGCACCGCACCGCCCGCAGCCAGAACCACGCGAAGGGGCGGAAATTACAAATTGATCCAATCGGTTCTCGTTTGCCGTGGGCCAATTAATAAATTATTGGTCGATTGATCGCGGAATGAAGGGGGGCGCAGGAGAAATGAAAGGGCAAGACGGTAAGGGAGGGGGAGTCTGAGCCACGCGCGCACCACATCCGAGCGCCCGAATTCCGTTCTTCTGGATCTGGGAATGCGCCTTGGGGATGCGTCTTCGCCGGCTGTGGGCCACAGTTGGAGTCGATTGCATGATTAATGCATTGTGGTGAGTGCTTGGATGTTCGTTCGTGGTGGTGCCCTTTAAACCATGCTCTCAGGGAAGGGCGGTGTGGTCGCGTGGGTGTCCACTAAACACCTTCGGTCCCTTATGGGCCTACGGAGAGGACTTGGATGCGAGGATAATTTATGGGAATTGCGCTGTGGTCGTACGACACCCAACGTCCCTGCGATACGAATGAGTTAAACAGCACCACGAACCACAGCCAGCAAACCCAGGAAAAGGTGACACGGATTGCCATGTTAAATTCCCATTAATAAAGCCACCAGTCATTCGCGGGGGGGGGGGAGGTGGTGCCCGGTAGGTGGTAAACCATCGCCTGCCCTTCCCATTAATCGCTATAAAATGGTGCTAAAAGTGTAATAACCTTTTGCTAATGCTTTCACTTGCTGGCTTGTCGGATTCTTGGCTGATGCTGGTAAGTTCCGTGATTCCTCCTGCATCGTGAGGTGAGTCATGGTTCAGGATAGTTTGTTAATAAAGTGCAGCCAGTGCAGCCGTTCCTAGTACAACGTGTTTCTAGTGAAGCAAAAAGCAATCAGCGGGATGCTAAGCATTGCTGCAGTCTGCCACTGCGGATTCTATTGCATCAGTAGCAGCAGTGGCAGTGGTAGTAGCAGCAGGTCAGATTGTTCCTGTTCATCAAATGGATGGCGGTCGCTTCCTCGCTCACGTCACTATCTTATCGCGGACGTCCTCCGACGGTCGGTTGAACTTGGAACTTGGCCGTCGTTGTCGACGTCGAGACGGGAAGCATTTGGATAACGCTAAATTGAATCAAAATGATATAAACAAGCTAGTTTGAGAAACTGGAGCGTCGTCGCTCGATGGTCGCAGCCGTTCTGCTTCCTATCGCTATTCTGGGTGGTGGTGGAGACGCAAAAGAATCCATGCTTATTAGGTGGCACAATCAGTGAAATCGAAATCAGAAGCACTTGAGCACGATTGTGATAACTGCTTTAGCGTCCAGCAAAATGGTGTTTTAGTTGCAATATTTTGAGAACGGATTCATTCAATCTATTGCATATCAAAAGATATCAATGAAACAACCATAGCAAGATGTTATTCCAATAATAAAATAAGGCTTTTCCTGAGCAATGGAGAACTTTAACTGCTGCTGCCCAACGAGATGGTGACAAACGAATGCTCTTTCTTACGAATTGAACGCCCTCCTAAGTTCCCTCTGAAAGAGGCAACATACCTGCCATAAAAGACAAACAGCTAAAAGGCACCGGACATTTGGTGGAAGTACACTGTTTGCGTCAAGCCAACACGACAAATCGACAATCTGTGTGCCGGTGCATGGAATGGCTTCTCCCTCTGGCTGCAAAAAGATGCATGAAACATTTACCAGATGCGGGACTAGCATCCAGGACTTCCCGTGTAGATTGTCGGAAGGATTTTGTGGGATGTTTTAAGTCAACATTGTGGACGGTGGGCGGCAAGATGAGAACGGTACAAACACGAAGGCAGGAACATGAAACGGACGATCAGTCTCCGTATTCTCGATGTTCGGTCGGATGAAAGAGACGAGGACAACAACCGGAACCGGAGACAGAACTTCAGTTGCACTTGAACCGGAGATTTGCTCCACTCCAGTGCTCTGGTGGACCACGAAAGACCCAGGAACAAGCTGGTGCCAGTGCCAGTACCTACTGACCCTCAATGATAGTCATTTCCGCTTGTAACATCACACGGAAACCCCCATATAAAAAGCATCCTGCGGCGTATCTGGATAAATACCTATGAGGCACTACACTGCGGTGGTAGTTCACTCTTTCGTCCGTTCCTTTGAAGCATTCTAGGGTTGGCGAAATCATTTCATTTCTACCATACGAGCTCACTCCAATTTGTACTCCCTATGCTGATGCACTTTGTTCTAGGGGAATCTGGTCTTATAATGACCGAAAAAAACCCCTCCGGGGAGGCCAAGGAAAATATTTATATGAGTTTTTAGCTCCCTCTCTTTCTCTACGCTTGTGCTTTCTTCGTGGCAGAGGAGAACATCCGGTGCGAGCACGTTCCTTCTCCTTGGGACGACAGCAAAGTGAGCAGACATGATGTTTTCAGTTAATGATTGTTTACTTTCAGCTTGTGTCCTTCAAGCGGATGGATCCGGAGGGTGGACCGGTCGGTGCATCATGAACTTTAAGATGGTTCCATTAGACTTGGCTTGAGGCACTGAGCGTTCCTGGCCGCCTTCGTCCTTGTTAGGGTTGGCCTTCAGACGGTGACGCAGACAGCTGCATTTAGCAGCATTATACGAAGTGACCGTTGAGGGTTTGTTTTTAATTAAAAATAGTTCCCTGGGAGTGTTTAGCTTTAGGTTAGAAGAGCAGATCCCGGGAGGGAGAACGGCAAAGGTAATAGGGCTGAAGCGAAAGACCTCATAGCTAATGCTTTAACTTTTGGAAATAGAGTTGCGTATAATTGAATTTTATATCCATTATCGCCACTAGCATAATACGTTTGGTAATATTTCGATTACTGAACTCGTTAGAGCATACTTGCGTGGAACATAACCATGCACTTCTTAGTTTAATGCTGCTGGGTATCAAAGGGGCACAACCCACAACCTAACTAGCCCGAGTAGCTATAAAGCAATCAGGCACACAACACAACCACCCACCCTCTGTTGCTTTTATGTTATTCATGAAACTATAATGCCCCAACAGAATACGGTTTCCAAGGTGCACACGCTTGCGGAGCGTATCTTCTAAAGGTTCCCAGCACCTTAGTGACATCGGTGCACATCCTTGTTACCCACGTTTTGTAATGAGTGCAAAGTAGCAACGCCATTCGATGTTGAGCAGCGCCTTGAGACGCAACGAACGAAGCGCAAAGGGGACAAATTAAATTGAAAGACATAGTGGAAGCAGAGCGGTACGCAGCGAGTATGTTGACCTAACGTGGCGAGAGCGCGCGAGCGATTGCCATGGAATCTCATCATGGTGGAGCCACTCAGGTGTAAGGACGATGCGACGAGGTCGAAATGAGGTCGCCAATGCGATGCAAAAAAGGGGTTCTACTCGTAGCTCCCAGGTCGCTGCGCGTAAAACGCGCCAAGTGGAAATTGAAAACTCACTTCCGTGGTACCGCCATCATCACCGCTACCGCACCCCAACCCCACCACACATGTGGTGGTGACGACAGACAGGTCTATGGTTGAATGCGACGACGAAGTCGCTACCTGTCACGCGGTTTGACACATGCGTGTCTTCGTTCAGCGTCTTGTGAAGGCGGCACTCGAGTAGCAGCCGCAGCAGTAGCAGCAGGCGCGACTCAATACTACCACGGATTGACTACCAACCTGACACCAGCACACATTAGCATCGGTTCGGGCTGCATGTTCCTGGCATGGTTCCGGTGGCAGTTCTTAGACAGTCCAAGATTAGTTGCATACGCCGGTGGTCGGTCGCAAGAAAAGGTAAAAGAAAAAAAGGAAAACCTCGCATAAAATGAAGAAACAAAACCCGCCCGATCGATGCAAGTGTGCGGAGCTGGTTGCCAATCGATAGCCTCGCTTTGACACTGAACTGTGTCAAGAATCGGAAAGAAAGGAAACATTTCCCAGCACGTGTTGCGACCACGCCAAGGCAAGCCTTTGCACGGCGGGCTCCACGTCGAGTTTGCGGGGAGCGTGACGCTCGGAAATGTTTATGCTACACAACACTTCGGGCGACGTGATTAGCATGTAGGGACACACCAGTGAGCATGCTGATGGTTCATATCTACACATCACCGATGGCTTCCAATTCGATTGTTGGGGGCAAAAAGGTGATGCTACCGATGCCATCAAACCATGTGTGTGTGTGTGTGTGTGTGTGTGTGTGTGTGTGTGTGTGTGTGTGTGTGTGTGTGTGTGTGCATAGAAATAGCTTATTTGGCGTCGAGATTATGCTGCCAGCTACCTCTTTGTCAAATGGATAAAACATCAAGAATGTCTCAATGGTATCGTTGAAGTGAGATGTGACAAAATGTGTTAAACCGTCCAGGCACGTTCTGTTATGTCAAAAGTTTACTAGATTGTCGAAACTCCCTAGCAAGAACAACATTAACAACAACATACTAACAACCACTCTTTGTTTATTAGTCCATTATTTTTTGTTTTGAATGTTCAATCGACGAACCATTATAGTTGAGGATTGCAAAAGGATTTGTTTTCAGTTCATTCTTGTATTTTGATTCTACTACAAAGCTACCGCTACGATTATTGATGTTTTAGCAAACACTTGGCAAACATTTCTGGTTAGAATTAAAATATTGGCAACAGATTTATTCAACGACAAAGGAATATAAAAGTAGATCATTTTAATACGCCCTAATATAGATAGCTATAATTTTAAGATAGTATCAGTCTCAAATCCACAATTCAATCGAAGACTCGTACACACATACAGTGGATCATTATTTAACGCTTCGTGTAAGCTTCTAATCTTGTCACTTAAAACTCGCATTAACAACAAAAGCCACAGCCTCTGTGCATACCGTGATCGGTGAGTCGCGCGCATAAATTAGGCGCAAATGGGATCTATCATCCACTTCGACTCGCCAAAGCCACAGTCACAGGCTGTGGCACTCCATTTCATTAGATGCGTCGCTCTCTCCCCACCCTAAACACTGCGCCTCCATCGGATCCACATCGCATTCCGTTCGATTGTAATGAGCATGAGCTGGGACTGGGGACAAAAACGGATATCCGCTCAAAAGCTCACATAAACCCTTCTGTTAGTAGCGTGCGGCCGATGGGTGTTGTGGTATGTGACCGCGGAACACCGGCGGACCACGAAGGGGCCACGGTGGTTTAGGCAAAATAATTTAATTATTTCACTCGAAACCATGTGTTCCGTTTTCGGACCGTTCGAGGGGTGGGGAGGGGGGGGGAGGTGCGAGAGTGGCTTACGGTACAGCATGTCGAAGCACGGACGTGAAAATCGTTTTCAGTCCCAGCCGGCGTCTCGGTGTGTGACATTTCCATTTCGGAAGCGGATACAAAGCGGAATTATCACTAATAACGCTCGATAATGAGCGGTGCTAATGTGCGCGTAATGGTTATGGAGCGGGGTGGTATGGGCCCGGCGAATAGTGGCGGCTGCTAGTGGTCTATTGTCACCAAATGGTGTACCGTGTGGTGGCCATTCCGAGGCACCATGCGGGTTCGGAGCATAATCTCTAATGATGGCCAAGTGAGCGCGTTCTTTTTCGCTTCGTTTTTGTTGATCTGGAACGTTGGTGCACCGCCACTGGAAATGTTGGGCTTATGACGTGCTTGGTGCTGGCATGTTTGCTGTGCCCATGGGGCTGCAATCTCGGTTGCAGCTGATGCTGACTGGCTCGCGTTCTAGTGCATCGCACATGTTCCCGCGTATAAGCGAATTAAGTCATGAATAATTTGAGGCACATGTTGACACATTTTCTGCCCGCAGCCAACGATGTGGACAATGTATGAGCTGCCGTTTTCGCTGAATGCTGTTGAATGGTGTGTATAATTCGCCAATTTCGTGATCCGGATAGCTGGAATGCATTTAATTGTTTTCCAGCAGCATGCATTATGCGCTTTTACAGTTTACTGTCAACAAAATTTATAGTCATTGTAGCAATTGTGCTCACGAAAAAAGCACACACAATCCGCACAACACAATTTCTATGCTGACATACGTTCTGGTCACGTATCGGGAGCTACAAAGTATGCTTTTTACAATTGCTGATGCTGCTGCTCAATGAACAAACCACTTTACAGTTTAGCGTTGTAGCAATTTGTCGCTTATGGAACATCCTCTAGGAAATGCAACTGACAGATGCGTAATGATGCGTTCGTTGCGACGGGTTGATTGATTCGAATCGACTTTAAATTGAAACTATCGACTTTGGGATGCCCGAAGTTGCCTCTCCGATCGGATCGGCACAATTGATGCGGCCTGCGTCTGCTAGCGACAGACCCATTATGGAAACAGTTTAATGAGATTCAAACAGCGGATTCTAGCGATCAAGATGCGATGCTTCGTGCGCTGTATATAGGAATGTGTACCACGCGAAAATAGAAAAACTTTACAACGGTGAAATGGATCGACCAGTTGATGATTGTCAGATAGCTCAGCTGCATGATGCAGTTGATGATTGAAATAATGACAACATATGCAGCCATATGAATGATTTGGAAACAGCAACCGTGCTTCACACATATCATATCGAATTTCAACGAAAAGCACATTTCTATTGTTCAGAAAACTCATCACTAACTGCTTTCACATTGAACTGAACGGTTTCAATTACTTACGAATCAAATAATAGGTGGTTTCAATTACTTTCGAATCAAATAATAAGTCACTGTGAGTATTAATAGCTTTTCGCAGAAAAAGGAAAATTTTCTGTAATTTTTTTTTAACATATATAATGACGGGCGAGCCGTATGTTTAAATTTTCTGTAATTAAAAGGGAAATAGTTGAATCTTAATCCTCGATTCTGGCATCCTGTGTCTATAAAAATGGATGCCGGAGGAAAATGGAGAAAATAAACTTCACTGCGAATAATTACTTCTGTCCCGATTTAATGAAACAATAACATCCTCATCCTCATCACCAGTCCATCAACTCACTCGCCTTCCTCCATGCCAGCCGTCATCGATCGACTCCTTTTTACCACTCCATTCCGGTCCGGCAGTGCTATAAAAACCCCATTCATTTAATTCGACACTTACAATGCAGCACATCGTGACACACAATTGATTTATTTGCATTCCGAGCCAATCCGTCGGCGGTGCCGCGTGTGGCCATAACATATGTGTCACATGGTTGCTGCAACGCCTTTCACACAGCAAGAAGCGTGATTTATGGCGATCATCATCATCATCATCATCATCGCGTGAAGCTCGTGGTCAATTGATGGGACGTCCGAAAGTCGGAAAGCGATTATCATTGGCGCCACGTGGGGCATTAATGCACATCTCGCGAGCGGCCGTCAAGCAATCGAACAATGATCGATGGTTTACGCCAGCCGCTCATGCCAGCGCCAGTCTACAAAACCGAACCGAGAATATGGTTAATGCATCTTCGATTCGCAATGGAATTAGCATCGACCGGTGCGCGGTGGCCGATGGTCGTTTCCTACGTTAAACTGTCTTAAATAAAGGAACAACCGTTTGCCGGGGTTTGGTTCGATTTGCGTTCGGATTCTGTGCGAACGCACCCTGATGGATGGATTGGTGGGAAAATGGGAAAATTGAATTCGAACCAAATCGATAGCCGATAATTGATGAGGGGCACGAGCGTGAGAGACAAGCGAACCGGAAGCGACGGCACATTTGTGTAGCCAGCTTGCAAATGTCGGCTCCTGTTGGTCCGTTTTTACTTCGCGCTTACTTTGTTCTGGTCCAGTGTCTTCCACGGATTCAAGGTTTTTACCGCCCCCTTGCCTGTCGGCTCCGCTAATGGTTCCTATCCATTTTAGATCGTTCCAATTGGCAAACAGAAGGCGCACGATTCCGTTTCCGTGCCGTAAATGAGAGTCAATGGTACAGGTGTGTGTGTTTGTGTGTGTGTGTTTCTTTCCGTTTGGCCGCTGGAGAGTGAAAAAGAATGCAAATCAATTTTGTGGAGCCCAGCCTGTCTTCGTAGCGAAAGCATCCTTTTACACCTTGTGCGAGCTCATTTTTTATTGAAAGACTGAGGTGGAATTTCTTTCATTCCTCGCTTTTTTATTTGCGGAAGGCTCGGAAAATGCCCCTTTTTAGCGGGAATACATTTTCATCTTCGCAAAGCGCGTCGGAATTCCGATTCGTGGCGTAAGGCAGCTTCGGTGAAAAGCTTTTTGCCGGAAATTGTTGCCACAATGTTGGGTCGATTAAATTATTTCAACAATTCCCAAACCTTTCTCTAACCAAGGCGGCCAATCTGTACCAAAGGTACCGGGAGGATTCGTCCTGTGGAAATGGAAATGAAAATTGCGCCTTCAGTTTCCAGTTTTCGATGAAAATTGGATGTTTCTGCTCGCTGTGAGCCCGAGAGGTACAACTGTGTTCATAACTATCACCATGGCGAAATGCACATGATTGAGCCATTGAGCTGGACCGTAAACATACCCCCACTTACATACACACACACACACACGCGCATCCGTGGAGCCCAGCGAAGTTAAAGCAAAAAACGGACATCCCGGACAACTCGGACATCATTAGCCGCCGCAGCAATGGTTCAGCAACTGAATTTGAGTTGATTGCGGAACGGTTTGCCAATCACCAACTGCTGCTAGTGGCATGCGTGGTGACTTAGAGTAAGTGGCAGATGTGGCTATTTTTGCTGTCAGTTTTTTTTTTGTGTAATCGCAACTCACGCACAAAAAGTCTACATTATAATGACATGAAAACTGAATTTGATTGGGGATGGGGGCGTGAAGGCACGTGGGGTGGCGGTAGGCTCGGTTGGAAATCACAATTTTCCATGACACGCGTCGCAATCACTGCCCGCCGATTTTTGCTGCCGATGCGATGGAAATCCTGTAGCGATTTCATTACGATACACGATTCTGCAGTTATGTTATGTGCTGCAATGATTCGCCATACCAACACGTGTGCTGCTATTGTGCGTGACTGCAAGTGATCAGATATCAGCTAACCACAAGGCCAGCGGCCAGCGGTATCTGCTCGACACTCAGTTCCATCTGTGCCGGACAACCCCTGTCCGGAGTTTCCGGAGTTTGTGGTTATGGTTTTCGACCAGCCGGGTTTTAATATTAAAACCACAAAACATTAATTTTGTCGTTGGTGCTTTATTAAGTGGATGTTTTTACACTGATTGTATCATCCTTGGAACGAAGCAAAGTACATTCAATTTATGAAGTTGGCGACCTAGTATCAAACCGATGGAAGTCCGGAAGTTCTCACTAGCAACAGGTGGAACTCTTGGAGTGGTGCTTCGTGGGACTGGTTTGTCACGCAGCGCTTGGAATCAAGTCTAAGCCTAAACCAAAGCTCCAAGTACCGCCCCTTCCCAGCCTACTGTGGTTACCGGTTTTACGGTTGACGTATCGAAGCCGATTTGATTGGAGCCGAAGCTAAGGATGTATAAATCATGGCCACGGAGTCTTGTTGCCGCTTCCGGCGCTCATAAATCTTCCTCTCCAAAACATCCTTGTCGCTACGCATCATATCTCTCAATCCACATACACACACACACACACACAAAGGCCATCCTCACATGTCGCATGTCGGTCCCACATCGTCACCTTCACGTGGCGCTTCTCCTTGGGCCATGCTGTCGGAGTCGTCTGTCGACGTCTGCTGTGTACGCCAGATTGCTGAATGAATTATTGATGTTAATCATGATCCCGGAGCCATTCCGTAGGCGCACACCACAACGCCATACCTTCTCCCACTCCCGCTCCCCGTAGGCTGTCAAGTTTATGAAATTTCAATTGGTTTCATCCGGACGCACCCGGTGTGGCTTCGTCTTCTGATTACGATTGGAATGGCGTTTGGGGCCGGTGGCTTGGGTTTTCGATTGACTTTTGCTACGTCCGGATCGAAAATGTCTTCCGGGCCGGGAGTCCAGGGGGTGCCGGACCGGAAACGGGGAACGGGAACGATTTTATTAATCCAAAAGCATTAATCCTTGGGCAGTGTTTGGGGGTGGACTTCGATTGAATGCCGTATCGGAAGCGGAGCCCGGTGGCATCGCCATGTTTGTTCTTCCATTAGCGTAATTGAGTTAGTATTGACCTTCTAAATTGTTTCCCGTTTCTGGTTCGGTTCACGGCCGGCCTCCAGTGGCCAGATGCCGACCGCTGGTGAAGGAATCAAATGACACATCATCGGTGGGACGTCCGGCGGTGGGAGTGCGGTGCGGCGTCCGGTGGTGGCAGTTTTCCGCTTCATTTCTCTGGTCCTGGTCGTCGACGGTCAAGCCGCTGCTACACCGTCGGCAGGATACTTAATATATTAATTTTATGCTGTGCCAGCAAAACCAGCACACCACGTTACAGCTAGGTGGTGGTGTATCCGGCTGATGTTAGGAAAGATGTACTCCATTTTGCATATTCATAAGCTACTTCCGGACAATTTGTTCTGTTGCAGCCGTTGCAATTTGAATCAAGCAGATCGGGTCAACTATTGTCTCTGTGTTGAAGTGCTCTGCTCACCCGCTGCTTGTGATATTGGTTGAAAGCGGGGTCATCAATCCCGTTTCGTGAAAAGCTCAGCAAAAGAATGGGTTTTATGTAAAAATTATCTGCTTTACTTTTTCTACTCTGCTACCATCGAATCAGAATCGTCAGTTTATGGAAAAAAAAGGATCCAATCCTTCGCATGTGCTGGTAAACGGATAATCTACCAACACCAGCATCTATCGGTATTTCCATTCGGTAAACAGATTACCTTCAAAAAATCAATTTACCACCGGCAATGTTAAACACCTTCAAGTAGCTCCTCAACCTCAATTCGACACTAGTACTGGAGAGAGTGAAAGAGAATGAGTGTGTGAGAGAGAGAGAGAGAGAGAGAGAGAGAGAGAGAGAGAGAGAGAAAGCGATGCCTTTCAGATAATGAAAATCTTATTTCCGCTCCATTTTCCAATCTTTCCTTCGGCACAGGAAACCTCCAAAGCCAAAGCCACATGGCCCCATGGCAGAACGTAAAGTGAAGCGATCGTAGCGTACAACACCGCGTCTGTCACCTCACCTTTACCAGATGACACTACTGTCTGCTTCCGTTGTGTGTCACTTCCAGCGGTGGCTTCCGCTTCCGGCATTCTGAGGTTGCGCTGCTATTGCGATATACCGTGACGGGGAATTCTAGGAAAGAGCAAGCGTGAACAGAGTGTTGTCTCATCGCTTCACGTGAATGCAAATGTGCATCGGTGTTACTAGCAGCATCATCAACACTCTCACCATCCTTCGGAAGACGGAAGACGGAAGCAGTACACATATTTTGTGGCTTCTTAGACATCGCTGCGATCGCTGCTGGATATGTTATGCTATTTAATGTTGGAAGATGTTTTGTCATACTTCTTTAACTGACGTACTAGCTGGGAGCAAGAGTCACGAAATGCTTTCGATTGTCCTTTGGCCGGGAGCGTTAAAGAGCAAGATGGCTTTTCAACGAGACAAGTTGTCGGCGGTACTGACTCAGTAACTATTCTGTGTGCTGCTGCAGCTAACGACCGAATTTACAGGAAACGACGAGTTTCTCGCCTTCTGTACCGGTACTGTACTACCCTCCGCGAGCACCAGAGTGGCTTTGGAGTACTTTTGTGATTTGTATGGTGCATTAAATGATCGTTTAATGCTCGCTAGCTCGTAACGTACAGATGACAATTTGAATATCCTTATACTAAAACGCACCAACGCACTAAATAATCTCGGTATCTCCTTGATCGTGACTAAGAAATACTATTTTTCTTTCATTTTTCAAAGATAAAAGTGACTCCTAGAATGCTTTTAGCAATGTAGCATAAGAGTACCAACAACCTCGTACAAAGTAATAACACATTAGTGAATACCCCAAAACAAACCAAAACAAACTCCCTCCAACGCGTACGAAGGGACATCGTGGTGGTAGCGCGTGAATTGAGCCAACCGCTCGTCAATCAAGGTCAAGCCAAAAGGGAAAACTCCCCCTGTTCCTCTCTCTCTCGCTCACGGCGCTACGATCAACATGGCCTTCAGTACGACGACGGACGCATCGGTGGATGTGATGGCACAAAAGCGCCTCGAATGTCTCGAGTCGCTCAACGAAACCGCCGACACGACCGTCTCGGGTAAGTGCACTCGTCCATCTTCCGCTAGGTCCTAGCTTTCCCCCACCCTCTTGGCGATTGTGGCAGAACAGACAAGGGACGCGTAACCGAGGAGTCACCGTCTCACTCTATCTTTCTGTGTCGAAAATCCAATTAAAAGTTTATCTGATTAAAGATAAAGTAGTTTTCCGCATGGAACCGATCGTGGACGTGGAAAGGTTAACCATTTCCCGTCACGGGAAAAACCGTCACCACACGAGTACGAATGGTCCTCCCACCACCCACCTTTTCTGGTGGACACGACCGATGCATAACTGATTGAATTTATAGCTAATTAGCTGGTTGGCTGATGATTGACTCACTTACTCGATTGGCGAGCGATTTCCTCACTCCGGCAAGTCAATAACCTTGCGCTCCTTCGGCAGGAATCTATTGTCCGGGCACGTGGGATGGATGGTTATGTTGGCCAGACACCGCAGCCGGTACCTCCGCATACGCACTCTGCCCCGAGTTCATCACCGGTTTCGATCCGAGGAGTAAGTATGATGACCGCCCGCCCGTGAGCGATCGATTGCGATTTGTTTTATTTCAACAAATTTAATCACATTTCCTTTCCCGTCGTCACTTTCGTGCACGCTGCAGGGTTCGCCCATAAACTGTGCGAAGAAAATGGCGAATGGTTCCGGCATCCCCAGACGAACCGCTCCTGGTCCAACTACACGACCTGCATCAACATAGACGACTTCGAGGTAGGACGGAGCGGCAAGCCGGAGGATGGAAACTCCTTCCTGCCCCTTTCTTCATTCCATTTACTCGCTTCTTCACTTTGTTTTCTTTTCCTTCCGTCTTCTCACAGTGGCGGAGACAGGTGAATCTAATATACGAAACCGGATACTGCATCTCGCTGATAGCCATCCTGCTATCGCTCGCCATTTTAAGCTACTTCAGGTAAATGATCTCTGGATTGGTAGGGGTGAAAAGAGGAGGCAGGAGGGGTACTCCCAATCTTGCGCAAGGATGCTCGTTAATTTCCGCTTATTCCGTCATTAGTGTGGAGTGGAATTCCGAAGGATGCTAAGCTATCTCAGCACTAATTGTGGCTAATGAGTTCAATGTCTCGAGGAGCGAGGAGCGAATGCTGCGAATTGTGTATCGTGTTTCAATCGTTTTAAAATTTTATAATTGAAGCAGCTTTGAAGCAGGTTTGACGGGGATTATAACGTTGCCCGGTTCAGAATGGCTAACAAGCAACGAGAACAATCAAGCCGGATCATTAATATTCCTCAGAATGCTCCATTTATCCGCCGCTCCGTAACTACGGCAGGAAGTGAACCGTCCTCCTTATTTCCCAGGAAGTTAATCAGCGTCATTTTTTATTAAACGGAAAAACTCATTTTAATCACTTCACCACTGGTGGTGTCATAATGAATGTCTTGCATGACGGGGACCTGAGTTCAACACTTTCACTTTGTTCTCGTTGCACGGCACCGTTATTAAATCGTCTGCCGGAACATGAATCAAAACGTGCTGTCGAGTATATTAAATGCCACCTGCTGCTGCTGCTGCTGCTGCTGCTCACTTCTTGACTGTAGTCCGGTGATAGTACCTCACTTAAGGGCCTTGAAACAGCGGGGTATTCTTGATAATGTTGGGAACTATTGCGACAAAATCCGTGTGCTCCGTCAATCCAATCAACCCGCTTTGTGCTTATCATTTTGTGACGAATGGATCGGGCTTCGTTTTGCAGATCGTTAAAGTGTGCCAGGATAACGCTACACATGAACCTGTTCGCCTCGTTCGCCTGCAACAATTTCCTCTGGCTGCTCTGGTACCGGCTAGTGCTAACCGATCTCGACCTGCTGCAGCAGAGCGGCGTAAGTATTGACGGCGATTCCATGCTTCGTCGTGCTAATGGGCGAATGATACCCATAATGGTCTTGGTCTCTCGCTCTCTCTCTCTGTCCAAACAGCCTAGCTGCATCACGTTACACCTGGTGCTGCACTACTTCCTGCTGAGCAACTACTCGTGGATGCTCTGCGAAGGCTTCTACCTGCACACCGTCCTGGTGTCGGCGTTCGTATCCGAGAAAAAGCTGCTCAAATGGTTACTAGCCCTCGGTTGGGGTTCGCCCATCTTCTTCATCGTGCTGTACGGGTTCCTGCGGGGTTACGTTAGCCCACCGACCGATACGATTGAGTAAGTGGCCCAGCCCCGGCCGACGGTGCATAATTTTAATTTTAATTTGCAGCATAACTCTCGGCACTCCATGCGAGTGCCATGGTTACCGATTGTCAGCAAAGACAGACAGTTCCTTACAGTATCGATGCGTTGGAGCTATGTTGTGTAATAAACCTTGATTTATGACGAAACAGGAATGCTATGCTCTGTCTGCTGCTAGAACATACTCTGCACATTACCATTTAGTTTCTTATGTGTTTGTATGTTCTCATTTGTGCCGCTTGTCGGCATCGTCTCCACTAATCTCATAAATTCTTCTTCCGTGCTCCTCTCTCCCTCTCTCCCATCCTTTTCTTCCTTCTCCTTAATCCGTTGTAGATGCTGGATGAATGATAGTGCGTTCAACAAGGTGTTCATCGTACCGGTGTGCAGCTCGATGCTGCTGAATCTCGTGTTCCTGTTCAACATTATGCGCGTGCTGCTGCTGAAGCTTAAAGCTCCCGCCGGTCCGCAGGGTGCGGGCCCCTCAAGGACGGTACTGCAGGCATTCCGGTACGTACCACGAGCTAGCGGGAGTAATCACAACTTTTTTTCACACTAGTGTTGTTTGAACTACCAACAGAAGTTTGTAGTACAATAGTTGCTAGTTGCAACAAGAATTGCACTAGAAAAAACGAAGTGTAATTTTAATTAGAGAATTTGTTGTACATTCGCTGGCCATTCGAGATCTTCAATGTTGTGCCTTCAATGTTTTCCCAACAATTTATATTGTTGATTGAAGTCGGAGGATGCAACCTAACAAACGTAGAGAGTAGAGTTTGACCTAAATTTCCACTTAATTCAAATAGATAGCAGTCGCTTAACCCTAGCCGTCTTTCACCTTCTCGAACAGGGCAACGTTGCTGTTGGTACCGCTGCTCGGGCTCCAGTACATCCTGACACCGTTCCGACCGAGAAATGGTCATCCGTTCGAGCGAACGTACGAAACGATACTCGCCAGCACGTCCTCCTTCCAGGTAGGGTGCGTCGGTTGGTTTGAGCCTTTTGCGGATGCCCATCTATCGTGTGGCTCAAGCTGCCACGAGAGGTTGCCTTTACACTCCCACACACACTCACCTACACATACACACAAACGCAAGCACCCATTTTTGCCATTATTTTTAAATTTTTCATCAAATGATCTTTCTGTCCTTCCTCGCCTTCCCGGCACCATTTTCGTTATCCATCCTCCCACACCGGTCTTAGGGTTTGTTCGTGGCCATCCTGTTCTGCTTCCTGAACGGCGAGGTAATCGCACAAGTCAAGCGCAAATGGCGCACGGTGTTCCTGCGTACCCGGGCCAACTCCTACACCGCGACGCAAGTGTCCGTAAGTATGCTGATCTGCCGCTCTGTTCCTCGCTCGTTTTTTCTCCGGTATTGCCTGCCCTGCCCTGCCCTGCCTGCTCGCTCGCTTCGTACGTTTCATCTTCGGTTTGAGCACCACCACCACCACCGCCGCCACCATTCGCTTTCGATTTATTTTCATTTTTTTTCGCTTCGGTTTTCCCACCACCCCCTCGGCAGACACAAAAGGAACGGTTGGGTAGATTTTTCTGGCAGGGCGCCTCGCTCCGTTTCTTGCCAGCGAAGTGCTGGCCACATAAATTCGTGCTGCTTGCTGGCGCTGGCTTTTCATTCAAAAGTTTTAAACGCAAACGGCGACTTTCGATCAACCGATTTCAAAACCAACAAACATCCTGCCCTCGAAGGGGGCGGGGCTGCAACATTCCCACGAAGGCCACCGTCACTGTGTCGGTGTGTTCCGTGTACTGTTCTAAATCAAAACTAAAGCCATCCGGGCTTCCGTCGCTGCTAGTGCTACCAGCTGGCGCCGGTTGTTAATTCCTAACAAGCGCAACCGCAACCAACAACAACGACGCCAGTCACTGGGCCAGACAGTCCTAGATTCTAAGCTCGTGCAGCGGCAGCCTTGCCATGTGTAACAGTGAAACCATCACTGCACGGTGCGAGATGCAGATGCAGCTTAGGGCTGGATGATAAACAAAATGAACATTTGCTGTTTGCCGTGTCGCTGGTGGCCTTCCCCCAGCAGCGTACACTGTTAGCTAGTAGTGCTCGACTACTCTAGACACTGAAGATATGTGCCAGGGTAGTATGTGGGTGAAGGGCTGGTCGTCATTGTTAGCCTAACCTTCGCGCCGTCCCTCTCGCACGTGCATGACGTTTCTCTACTCTACTTTACGCTCTGCGATCTGCTCATATCAGCGGAAAGTTAAATATTTAATTCGTGAAACGAATGCGCGTCGGTTATTGTGCAACGATTTGTTCACGAAGGCCTTCAGAATGGCCGTGCCTATGTTTGGTTTGTGCTGAACAGTGCTAGTTTTGTACCTGATTGATGTGTAGTGTCTGGCTTCAACCTTTTCGATCTACTCCTGCTACTTAATATAAGTT
Source organism: Anopheles darlingi (assembly GCF_943734745.1). Lineage (NCBI taxonomy): Eukaryota > Metazoa > Arthropoda > Insecta > Diptera > Culicidae > Anopheles > Anopheles darlingi. The sequence continues at coordinate 77,029,822 of NC_064874.1, read as the reverse complement.
TTTCTCCGTTTTCGTTGTTCAGTTCAGCCCTTCTGCCGGTTCTTCTGTGTTGTGCACTCACTTTCACAGCTACTTCTCTCACACTCTTTCTCTTTCTCTTTTTTCTCTCTTTCTCTCTTTATCTTCACATGTTTTTTCTCTTTTTCCTCACTTCGTCCGTGTACTTTCAGTCTTTCGCGATATCTGAGACGAATTTTTAGAAAAAATAAACCCCAATCGCGCTACTGAGAGCAAGTACTTTCACCTTTCCGTTTTGTTATCTCATCTCGTTTTTTTTTGGCATCTTATCAGTGTTTATTTAACTTTTTTTCCTTTCTCTGGTTTGTGCAATGTTGGCTTATGTCAATCCTTTCCTTTTCATTATCCAGTTACTGCACCTATCCGTTCTCGGCTTTCATGTTCAACTTTCAATGATAGTCTCCATGTTTACTTTATTTTTCTCCTCTTCAGACTTTTTTTCACTATCTCTCGGTAAAAACCAGTTGATCCAGTGTAGCGGTACATTAGACTTTAGTTTGTTCCTCGATGCTCGATGCTCCTCATTAAGCACAACTCTTGGCACGTAACTTTTAGCCGCATTTTCTTCTTCCCTTGCCTGATGCCCACGTTCATGCCCCTTCCACGCTCTATTCTCGTTCTGTTTGCATCCCAGCCCGACCTTAGTTCAATCGGTTTACTCGGTGGTGGATATCCTTACGAATGTTTCGAATAAATCCTCGAATTCTAATCACAGCCGGTCCGCTTGCAGTTCGTACGTTGCGGTCCGCCGGTGCCGGGTGAGGAAAAGGTTTGACTAAAGGAGTACCCAGACCGCGCCACTACCACTACTACCGCCAATACCACCACTACCACCAATAGCACCACCAAGAGCGCCACCAAGAGCACCTTTATCGGTGGTAGCGGTCGAAAACCGTGGAAGAACCGCAGCAACAAACGGAAACACTCGTTGCTGCTAGCGCCGGAGGTCGAGGCCATTGCCACACAGTCACACCCGCTCCCGCCACCGATCGTGGACACCAGCACAATTCACCGACCGAACGGCCAACCAACCGTGGATGGTTCGGTCCCTGCCGCCACTGCCACTTCCACAACGAACCCGCCGCAAAGGATGGCCTCACCGTCGACCGACGTCGGTCGCGGTTCGAACGTTCCGACCGCGCAAAGGGTACACTTCCGACCGGAACCGGTTGCGGATCTGCCACCGGATGGCAAACGCCTCGTCACGTTCATCGATACCGATACGGCGTTGGGTGGGGTTGGCCGCAATGGCAAACGGCCACACGGCCCGGTCAACGGGTTTCATCGTACGGTGGCCGAGCACAAGGTTAACGGGGGAGCGATCGGTGACGGTGGTGCGGTGGATGAGTTAGTAGACGATGATGATGATGATGATGATGAGGTGCCAGCGGATGAGGTGCTTTAATGCGACAACATAAATCGGCGGCCAGATGAGGCTTCGGGAGTAGAAGGTTAGAGGGGGGGGGGGGAGGGGAGGGTGTAGAGAAGGTGGTTCCGGTTTTAGCTTTAAATATGTTTAACTTGTCGCGTGAATAAATTTAACGTTTTAAACAACTGCGAACGGCCAAATACTAGTGCTCTAGTGCTACTGTTTAAGAGGAGATTCTGTTCCCCGAGGAATGGAAATGGTTTTGTTTTTGTTATTTTTGTTTTATTTTTCTATTAGCAAAGGAAAATTCGTTCGTCTTGGCTAAGCTCCCTTAAACTGCTTACCTGTGGTGCTAAACATTATGGTCTGTTTTCCGTATGTGTGAGGTCCATCGAACTGACTATCGTTGTGTTTATAGTTACAAATATATATATACAGGCTGGCAGTGGAATTGAGATGGGCGAATAAGAAACCGTGGAGTGTACACTGGAACTTTAAAACTAGAAACCCAAACCAATATAGCAGCATATAGGTTAAGCAGTATTCAAGCGAGAGCTATCGAGTTTATTATGAACTAATAACTGTGTTATTAAAAGAAGTAAGGCTCTGGGCGAGAAAAGAAAGAAAAAACCACGGGAAAGGAAATCCGGTGTACACTACCGAAACATACGCACTTAAATAAGTAGATAATTAGGACTCCCTCCTCGATAACTAGCGTTAAGCAAAGACTCCTTCTCACGGCAAATGTTCCAATAACGGCCGAGGTTCCATTGACAGGCAAAGATGTAAAGGTTTATACAAAAATGCTGCGACAACAATACTTTGAACAAAATGATAGACATAACGTGGTGAGCGTGGTATTGACCGAACCTTTTGACACTTCAACAAATACTGAGGCCATAGTTTCGGTAGATGAATCGAGCGTCAGAAAAGAGAAATATATTAAGGGAAGCTATTGTCCCGAAGGGTTCCGCGTTACTGTGCCGACTAACGCGGCAGATTTATGGTAAAGACGTTTTATGAATGTTATCCTATATTCGTTGTAGAAAATTGTCACTGTCACTGATGCTAAAAAGTACTAGAGAGCTGAGCGGGAGGAGGAAGCTGGGTATCGATAATAAACTGTGAAAATGTAAAATGGGTTGCTCTGGTGTTTGTTCGGCGTTAGTTTGGTAGACATAATTAATGGCAGGTAAGCTGATGAAAGCCATCCATTATAGATGGCCATATCGTGACAATCAAAGCACCCACAGACTTCCACAGAGTTGTCCTCGTAAAAATCTCGTTTCTCTTCGAGGGTTGTTGTTGCTTCTAGAATTTCAAAATAATCAAACGCTCCTATCTTATCGACATTAGTAAACGAATTTTGTTAAATACAATCAATAATTGTAAGTTACTTACGTAAATCAATCCAGGCTATTGTTCCATCTTGCACCATTCTTGAGTCACGTCCGGTCCCGTTTAGCTCTGCTGATGTGTCACTCGAAACCGGCCATCCAGGCAGAGTGCTAGTAGGCTGAATGTGTTGTTTGTCTACCGGATATCAAATTTCTCGGTGCACTTTTCCTACTGTAGTGCAAACCCAAGGTTTTCTGTAGGTAGTTTGCTGATAAACGAGGACAGTTGCGATTAAAATAGATATTTCAATCAATAACAAGCAATATCCTGGCTGCATGTAGAACTCTAGAGCTACAGAAGCTAAGTAAGCTACTGGAGTTAACAATAAACAACTGTGACCCGAACCAGAGAGGATAATTTATTAAATTATTCATCCTAATTGCCCTAAAATGCCAACCACATCAAAGGCAGCATATGGTATGTCACGTACGGGATCATCCAGCATTTCGAAATGGAGGCGCCCAACACATGAATAAAATGCTTTGTAGCGACACACACTGCAGTCGATCTAAATTCGATTTAAGCTCACCTTTGTGGCCCCCAAAATGATAAGTGAAGTTTACTTTAGCAAAGAAACTTCTTTAGAAACGCTCAATGAACTCCAAAGATGACTATAATCACGTAGTCGTTGACAGCACTGAAAAAGGCTTTTCGAGAGCATAAATGTAAAGGACTAACGTTTTCGAACGGCAAAGATGCCTCCGCAGATTGTATATTCTATCTTTCGGACTGTTCCATACATTCGTAGTCTTCCCAGCTGATGTTTAGTGGCTCGATGGTAATTTTACGGCACCAATTCGTAACGAGCGAGCTTCGAGGCTTACCTTACCAACGATACACACGTTAGCAACGCTTCGATGGACCGAGAGGCAGGCAAAACTATTAGTTTGCGAGTGGGAAAGGCTTATGGAATAAATTTGAAGCCAGAAGCAGCTGCCATGACATGGTTGTGGTTGCTTCGGATCCTGGTCCTGGGCTGGCTGTGAGGGTTGAAATCGTTGCGGGCTTAGCGTTGCCGTAGAACCATCCAATTTCAATGATTACAAGGTAATGCGTCGAGTGTGTGTGTTTGGTAGCAAATACCGCAAAACCATCGTAGCCAGGGTAGCAGCATACACACCGCACGGGGAACCTCTTCGCTTTTTCCAGCCACGCGCAAAGCCGAACACCCTGGATGTCCCTGCATCGAAATGCCCTACTAAATTCCTGGCCGCTGCTACTACTGGCGCTAGTAAGGGATGAGCATTGCGGGTGGCGGAAATCCTTGTAGACATATTTGTTTTCCATTGTGTCGCCCATTAAGAGAAGCAAGACCGTGCGCTCTCGCACGCGTGGAATATGAGGGCCCAATGCCGTGTTTGTGTTCCATTTTATCAAAAACAACATCCCCTGGTCCAGGGGAAAGACGATCTCGCGGTCTTGGGTAGAGGAAGGAGAAATGGACGGTAAGTGATGAGGCGTTGGGAGTGAGCGGCGATGCTTCGATGCGAAGTCAATGCTTCTTGTCTGCACTTTTTGTCTGATGGATTTTCTGGGGAAATAATGAAATTTGAAGCAAGTTTATTTACGGTCCGGGAACGAAATTAGCCCGATAAGTGACTCCTTGATTTATGCTGTTATCCTGTGATGGGCGAGAACTCCAGTGATACACGTGCTTTGTCGGCTTTGCTGAGCGTTAGCTGTGCTCTGCGTCGAGTAAAAATGGTGTCTTCTAAAATATGTTTTATAAAATTTACAGAAGCACATTTCCACCAACAACTGTGTCCATGTCTCTCTCATGCGCTCACTCATCAGTCAGATGAGACGTCTTCTCACCAATCTGATCATCCCCCTCTTAGTGCAAGATGCGTGGTTCGCAATTGAATTATTTCTCGGTAAATATTATTCTGCTGGAAATTGATTTCCAGCCGGTGCTCTTCAACGTGAAAGTCCGTCTATGTGTTACCAGGATGTTTGATGTTGCACCCATCAAGTTAATGCTCGATCAATGGAGGGGGGGGGGGGGGGGGCAGTAAGAAAAGTCGGTTTACATCATCGCAATTCTGACATGCAATAGAGAATGATATACCAAAGGAACAATCGAAATGACTACGTAATGCGGTCTTAACAGCGGTTGTATGGGGCAAATGTGGGAAGCTCCCTTTGTTGTTTCTTGTGGATTTGTATGTGTGTTCTGTAGGATGTTAGCAATGTCTCGTCAAACCTAATGGTTCGTATTTCTGTACAAACATAATAAACATGGGAACATGAGAAAGCAGGCTTTTAGTGAAGTCATGAAAAAGACGAAACAAGATTAATGCAAGACAGGACAAGTGGAAAACGTTCGAAAAAAAATCCTAAAAATCGCAGAAAAATCGGCCACTTTAAATTTAAAATTAAGCAAGCAAAAAGATGACCAGAAAATATTTTCAAGCAAACAGAAAGCTTCTCGCATTCGTCGCCTAGGTGGCGCTAAAAGGCAAGCGAAAGATTTCAAATAAAATAATTTCAAACAAATTGCTTTGACACTTTTCGCCTAGATGACGCTTATGGAAAAATATTGCATAGCTCTAGGCGAAAACTAAAAATTTAAATCCACCAACGGTTTTCCGTGGCCTGCGATTTTCTTCTTCAACGGGTTGAGCGGGTTTGTGAATGATTCGTCTTATTTGTAGATCCTATATTTATTTTACAAAATGTATCTGCGGAATCGATCTCGCACGATCTGCGAAATCTATGCCCAACCATCAGGAAGGAGGATGCCAGCATATTCTTAAAATTGTGTCAAAAACTTCGTTTACTTCTCTAAGATGATTTCTTTTTACATCTTCAAGTCGTTAGCTTCAGCGCAAAAAAACCAACAAACAGAATTAAAATTCTAAGTGACGCTATAGAAAATACTCTGCTCAATAATGGATAAATAGCATTTTTGCCATATACGGTTTGTACTTGATTACACAAGGGAGTGATTCTTTTTCTTGACCAAATCATTCTTTTCAAAATTACAGCTATAGAAAGCGTAGGCAATGTAGGGCATGTTTCCAGTGATAAGCAGGAATCATCGCATCAAACGTTCTTTTGTAGCGCGATGAAAGCAAAGCTACGATTTAGAATTGCGTCATATTGACAAAAATAAACTAAACAGATAAACGTTAACATGCTCTGCCTAATGGATTGGTGCGAAAATAGAAAAACAAACACCAAAGCTCACCTTGCTAACACGACATGATGCGGTTAACAGCGATTGGAAAGTTCTTATCTTCTGGCTCGTAGCACATTGATCGATTCGACGACGCAACGCCGATCAATTAAGGTAATTTTAGTAATTCCCAACATCGATGCCAACCATGAACTAGATACACCGACCTACTTGCGTCACCGATTGCTCCAGACACCGAAAAGAAAGCAACAAAAACGGACCCGGCCGGGAGATCGACCGGAAACCATATCTAGCATCTCGCGCGCTCAATGACGCAAGTGTCCCTTCTCAGGTCGTTCACAAATTTTATGAATGATTTCGTACGAATTCCAACATGCCCTCCCCGTATGCATCTACCCTCCCTCTGACAATGCTTTTTTCTCCACACCCCATCGTTTTTCATTATCTTGGTCGGAGAACGTTGTCAACAACATCTGGACAGTGTTCCGGTAAGATGGTGATAGTGAGTGACTTTGTTCCACAAGAGAAAGGTCCAGTTGAGCACAAGCAGCTACCTGAAATACCCTTTGCAAAATGGAAATTTCTCCTCACTTTTCTCAGAAATCCGCGCCTCCAACAAAGCGAACAGCAAACCCTGACCTACAGCGATCGCGTCGAGTGAAAGCTAGGACGTCACAACGCACCCAACATGTACCGGGGAAGCTGGAGTTTCGCAAACCCACAAACACTTATGGATGGCTTTTCCATGTCTTGGCCACCGAAAAATGATAAACGGCCCCCGGGGTCCAGGTGCGCGCGTGCAGCTGATAAGGTAGTCCGTCAGTCAGTCCGTTCGGGGCGCGAAGACGCGAAGAGCGGAACGAAAGTGCGCCGCCATATAAAAGGATTCACCGGGCCAGTGTGTAGGTTCAGTAGAGCTTGAGCGGAGCATTCGACCATTGGTTACGGACCGACGAGAGTGGAATCGCAATAGAAAAAACAAAAAACTCGCAAAGATCCAATCCAACTCCCATCAGGTGGTCACCATCGTCGTGGGCGTGTGTGTGCGTTGTCCGACGGAAGCTAGTGAAAGGAACGTGTGCACGTGTGCTGCGCGTGAGTGTGTTAGTGTGAGTGTTGGTGTGTTTGATCGACGGGAAGCGCAGCGCTCTGATGGCGTCCTTCGTCCTTATCGGGATCACAATCGCGGCGGTACTGCAACACGGCGGCCTGGCCGTGGGCCAGTCTACAGGTATAGCAGCTCCCGACGGAGTCTCCATAATGTCCCGGCCGACTCCATTATCAGTATCATTGTCTGGCCGGTGTAGCCTCTGTTAACTGTCGTGTTTGACACCATTGCCAGCCCGCTCTTTAGGAGCAGTCGGTAGTCTGTGGGACAATTGCAATCGATCGCCGACGATGGCGACGACGGTCGAGGTCAACGATTTGTCTTAGGGCTGGTCACAAATCGGTATGCTACGGTGCTACGGTGCTACGATTGGAAGACAACGACGTGCTGATGAGGGTTTTCCATCATGTTCGATGCTTGTCGCTCGAAACTGGAGATATGCATCAGGGTGTCTGCGTCACTGCATTGCGTTTCCCCGCCCACTAGGGAGGAGATATGATCGGTGAAGGCGGCTGATAGCACGATCGTTGGGTTGCTCGCTGTGCTCCCGCCAGATAGACCCACAACTCCAACGTTGCGGTCACCGTCTTGGTTAACTGAGAGCGTGTTGCAGGTGCGAGTGGAGTAGAAAGGTTCTAAAAATACGATTTTCACGATGCGCGTGACATTGCTGCTATCACTGGTGATGCTTGTTATGTAAAAATGTTGCGATGGAACAATCATCAACAATCATCAGGAGCTATTTTGGTCCCGAGACTCGCGGAAACTCGTGCTGATCGATCGCCAAGATATCCTAAGCAGTGGGAATGATAAGACATGACAGGGAATAGGGCTCAAACATTGGACACCTGTGAGCACTTATACCAAGGAGATACCAGAAGGTGCAACCGAACTCGAAGAAGCTTTAAGTTGATCACAATAGTGTCGTTGGACAATTTTAAATTAATCCGGAACATTTATCGGATAAAGCGAATCTTATAAACTTTCGAAACAATCGTTACCGGGATTGATCGCAAATCCATTATTTGTGTAGCAATCTCTCTAACTAGAGCACTGCCTTTGGTACTACTACTATAGTCATATATGCAAAGGAAATTAACACATCGACCAAACACCACCTTCATCTAGTCCCTTACGACTCATCGCTCCAAGCGCACACTAACCTTTACCGGGTTTTCTCCAATTTCCGTCTCTTCCTGTGCCCAGGACCGACGCTGGCCTGCGGTGGCACTTCGCTGGTGAAGACGACCACGCTCATTTCCCCACAGAATGCGGGCACCAACGGTTTGACGTGCGTCTATACCATCCGCTCGCTGAATCTACGCATCTGCCAGGTAGGATTTCAATTCACGCACTACGCACTAGTCAACAGTAGTACTCATGTGGCCCTGCTAAACGATTGACTATCCATTCTTCACCCCTTCCATCCCCTTCCCTTTTCCGACAGCTTCGCCTCGACTTTAACTCGTTCAGCCTGGCCCAACCGACGCTCGATCCGTACCCGACGTGCATCAACGATGTGCTGACGGTGGACGGTTTGAACTTCAATCTTTGCGGTGAAAACTCGGGCCAGCACGGTAAGTAGCTGAGCAGGTGTGGGAAGGGCTCATCAGGAGGAGGCCTTCAGGAGGATTCTTTATTAGATTGTGTGTCATAGAGGTGTTTGTGTAGCGACCAGCTGTAGGGCTGATGCCAACTATCAATCACGAAATTTTCAATCACATTAAGGAGTCGAGCTGGTGAAATCACCAGTGGGTTCTAACTCATGTGTCACTCATTCTCTGAGGTGCTTTCGAGAAGTACTTATTAGTTCAAGTATGTCTTTCCATCCTTGCTTCATTTTGGCGACGTATTATTATTGATTGAGTGATACAAACACTAATAATATGTTTTAGTATTCTTCAGTTTCCTTCTAAATAACTGTGGAATAAATTACCAAGTTGAATAACTTATTTACAAAGTAAAAGTAGACTGTTGTGTTGCGTAAATTTTAGCTCCTCTAAGGGCTACTTTGTTTTGACAATCTCTTTCCAACGTTTGCATTCTAATGGTGGGTCTTTTCCTTTCCTTTCAATATGCTTACAGTGTATGTTCCATTCAACCCAACGAGCGCCGATCGTACGCTGACGATTGCGTTCCGGATCGCGAGCCGGGCCCAGATACCGACGCTCGGCAATCCGCACTGGAGTGTGCGCGTCCAGCAGTTGGAATGTCCGACGGGATTGCCGGCAGGTGGATTGCGTTCACTGCTCGAACCTGAATCAGCGCTCAACGGTGTCGCACCAAGGACCACTCACGATCTCAGTGCATTGGCCCCGGTCGGTTGTCTCCAGTACTTCACGGAACCAAGCGGTACAGTGGAATCGTTCAATCTCGGTGGTAACGGTGTCGGCCCATATCTTGGTGGGCTCAGTTACGCCATTTGCTTCCAACGGACCCGTTCGACCCACCAGCTACATTTCAGCACGTCCACCTTCGAGCTCGGCTATAGCGCTAATCCGACCGAGACGAACGTTGGGTTCGACGAGCTGTGCTACTCGAACGTAGCGTCACCGGGCCGCTCCGAGGACAATCTGCATATCCCGAACGCGGTTGTCCAGCTACCGACGGCTACGCCACGGCTGCGTGCCGAGCGGTTCTGTAGCCGCAGCCTTCTGAATGCGGACGTTGAGGGTAAGATTACCGAGCGACATCGGATGCTCCTTTGACATCGACGTCAACACTCACTCCGTCCTTGCCTCCCTCCAACAGTAACATCCCCGGGACCGTTTATGATGTACTTCAACAGTGATCGACAGTTTGATGCGTCCCGCCCGGAAGCTGGCTTCCGGGTGCACTACCATCTGTCCTAGTTGTCTCTAGTGGCACCGTCAAACGCACCTGTCAACACGAACGATTCTGCTTCCTCCAGTTAATATCTGCTAGCGCACTGCACAACGAGCATCACGCATTCTCAGCCGAGAGAACGCCAACACAGTCTGTTGGGTTTTTGAATTTGAATAAAGCTTGCTCTAACGTTTCCATGACAGCACTCGTGTACTGGCAGAACCATTTTCTGGAAAGTAGTTGCGTACTGTACCCGGTACTGGGCCAGAGCGGAGAGCGAAAAGTGACATTAAAACCATGCCCCCCTTTTCTTCTTCTTCTTTTACTTCTTCTGTGTTCTGTTCTCCTGGTGGAAACTGCGGTTTGTTGGAGTTGCCTTGTTGCCGGCCTAATTCTGGCTCTCCATTCGCTTGCGGAGTGCTTTTGCTGGAGGCAATAAAACGGAAATAAAGCATCGTTCGTCCGTCCGTTCGTTCGTTTCGTTCGTTCGTTTCGTTCGTCCGCAACGGTCACACGCACTACACGCTCGACTTGTTTGATAGCACTTACTAGGAGCGGTAGCAGGAGCTTCTAGCAACCGCAGCACTAAGTGTGAGGACGACGACGACGATGAGAACGACCATCATCATTACTTCTTCCGCTGGCCAATGGAAGACGTCGTCATGTGCGTCTTTTGCCATTCGGCCGTAATCGCCATCTTCCTTGGTATGTATTCTTTTCACCACCGGACGGAGGTTTGTCTTTTGAGGTCCAGCTAACTTTTGAAGCTCGCTTTACCGCTGGAATGTCCACGCAAGTGCTATCCATCTAGTATTGTTCTAGAGTTAGTTCCTTGTTCTTTCGAAAATTCTCTTCCACGAATCGTTCTTCAAATGTTTGAAATGTTACTTGGAAGTGAGTTAAAGAACGTTGTTTGTCCTCAGGAACTTCCGAGCAGCTCGTTAGCTGCAAGGACTATGTCCAGTCCACTCCGATTAAGTCACTCGACGAGGAGCTACTCTACTCTCGCACCGAACCACCTATACAACGTCCGAGGTGAACATGAACGGCAAAAGAACCCCGCGCCAGAAGCGCGTTGTTCGCGGCCCCTTGCTCCATGAATGCTAACAACTTGAGTGTTTTACCTCCAACGGTCGGTTGGTGTCGGTGCCTGGTCTTAAAGTGAGGATTTACCTTCATTCGGGGGGTTGGAGGATTAGCAGAAGAGTTGAAGGAAAGGGTTCGCTTACAAGGCCACTGACGGGCCAGTGCCCAAGAGAGCGAGCGCAATACAAGGCCCCAAACCAACTCCTAGAGAATCGCCAACGAGCCAGTCAGCCAGCTAGTCAGTTCGCCGGATGCCAAGGAACACGATTCACGGGAGGGGAGAAGGAAAGGGCGGAAGGATTAGCGGGGAGGGTGGGAAAAGGAGCAGAAATGGGCCAGCAATTTCCATTGATATTAATAATTAAATTCAATAAAACTCCATAATAATAAAATAATCTATACACCCCACTCAACTCCTCCCACCCAGGCTGCGCGGCCAACCATACCCAGGATACCGTGGTGAAGGCCGTGTGAAGTGTTGTAATAAACTTGAGACATCGACGCCCGGAGACGCCAGCTCTCTGCCCACTCTGCTCTATCCCTCCCTCCCTTTCGGTCACGCGCGTTCCGGTGGGAGAAGGCATCGTCCGAACGAGTGTACGTGCGCCTGGCGTCCGGCGTGGTGATGGTGCGGTGTGTTCACCTTATGCTTCCACCAGAACGGTTGCCGCTCATATCGATGCTGGGATCGAGGCCCGGGACCGTTGAGTCTCGAGACACATGGAACCCCTTTTTTTTTGGTGGGTTGGCGTTCGTTGGCTGGCTGGCTGGCTGGATCACAGCATAACCCAAACCCCTTACCGGATGGATGATGCTTCTTGTGATGATGCTTCGGGGGAGCGGGGAGTGGGATTTGGGCTTTTTTGTGACGTACCTCGGTCTCGTACCGGGTTTCTCTCGCGCGAGCACACCTACAGCACAAGATATGCCTTGCGCCGATGCGCTGGTCGATCTTGGCCACGAGGAGCACGAGGTGGTGCACGGTTGAAGCTCGAGTTGGTCTTCGAGTTATGATTATGGAGCACGCGGCAATGACATGACATCAGCATCGCCTCGACTCGACTCGACTTGCCTCGGTTTTGTGGTTGTGCCTCGTTACGGAGTCAGACGGTTAATGCGGATGCCGGGCCTGTGTTGCTGCCTTTGCCTTACTTGGTCCTTACGAACACACTTGACTTGTGTAGCGTATGTAGTGACGATGTCTAAAACGTCCCACATTATTGCTGCTCTCGCGAGGCGGATCGGTTGGTATGATGCCGGCAGTTGTATTAGTTGCGTATGTTGTGGTTCCGAGAAGCAAGGAAGCTAATGAGTAGTTGGCTAATATTTGGATCTTTCAGAACGGCAACAGTTGTCTGTTTCATGCCAGTATAACAATTCAGCTTTCACTACGTTTCTCTTTACTTAAATTTAGCGAAAAGCCTAATAGCTTATCACTTTTAACATTGCTATCTTTATCGTTTATCGTAATATTTAATAAAATAAAATAAAATAAAAAGTGTTCCTTTGTCCTGTTTTTGTTTTCAGGATTTAGGCTTTTTAAGTCATTCAATTCTGGACAATGTAACTGTCGAGACTTGTTACAATGCTTACTGTAACACTAATATGTTCAAATGAGTTCATCGTCTAATACGCTTACGCTTTGTTTAAAATCTTCTTCGCCAAAGGATAATTACTACTAAGAATCATTGAAATTCGTATGTTTAGTTAACTTTACAGCAAAACTGAGATGCAATCGTCAATATTACTAACAGTTTTAAAGGAATTGAACATAAAAAGAGGACAGAAATAGCCAGACGAACATAAGAGAAGATATAATTTTGAAAGACGATACCTTCTTTTGTTAATGTCCTGCCGGAGCGTATGCTCTACGGCAGTTCAAACGTGATGGTTGAAAACTTTATGGTTATAGCATACTGGAAAGCATATAAATGATCTCAAACAGTTAATCATGTGTCTCTTTAAACACATTTTTAGACCAATACAAACGGTTCGAAGCCTCCAAAAATTATCCTTTTCGATAAAGTTGCCTTCTTGCTTTAAGGATAGCGAAAGGATATCAAACACAAGAAAGGATAGCGCAAGGATATTCCAAAAACAAACCACTTCTTCTTCCGCTCAATCGATGCATCATCAATCGACGGAGCGAATTCAAATCGTTACGATCAGCTCTCCAGCAAATCGCAACCGATGTGATAACATCACTTTTCACCTTCGCCACCTCCAAACGAAGGCCATCGACCCGTGCAGGATCCCCAACCAGCGAACGTTTCTCACGAACGCGTTTCCAGACGAACGCGCTGCTCTCTTATGGTTCCATCCTTCTGCCACCCAGGTGTAACAGTATACCTCTAATCCCGAATCAATAAAGCGTCTTCGTCGTCGTCCTCGTCATCCCTGGCCGTCCACACTCCTGCCTCACCTCGTGCCCATCGCGTGCAGATCGATTCGGAAGGTCGATTCCACCCCCCAAAATCCAATCGATTCCACCTCGAGGGAAAAGGAAGAAAAGTGAAAAGCGATTCAGCCGAAAGCAGCCATCCGTCCATCCATCCATCGCCTCCTATCTTCTTAACGTCCGCCCCCGTGACTGGTCCACCGCCGAATGAAGCAAACGGACGAACCGAGAGATAATGCTGGAAGCTGGAAATGGCCGCAACGCTTCGACCGGACGGTTAAGGTGTTTTTCCTTTAAACATTATGGTCGATTTTCCACCAACCTCGGAAGGGAAGCATCCCAACAGCACGGCGGGGACTGTGGGCTGTGGTCCCTTTTCTTATCGGTCGAGAGCACGAAAAGGCCGAGGACGGCCTTTCACTGGCACCGGTTTCCCTCACTCCCCCCTTCCTACCGTTCGTTCCGTTTAGCGTGGAAATTGATTGATGATGTAAAAGTTTCAGTTGGTTTGCTGGATGATAGACAACGAGCCCATACGGGTGAGGGTGAGCTCATTGATGATGAAGGTGGTGTGATGATCATTCGGATCGTTTGTCCCGTTACTACCAATCGTTCCCCCCCAAAGTGCCACTTGTTATCGAAGCGGTGGAAATGAAGCTCCTGTCCCCGATGGGTGGGGGAGCGGAGTGGTCTTTGGCAATCATATTTGAAGTGGAAACGACGAATTGGTGAGGAAATACCGAACCCCACTTCCGATCGATATCGCTGCAGAATTTGTAATCACTAAGCAGCATGCTTTTGTCGATTTGTTGGTCAAAGCATAACGGGGCTCAATTGATTAGAGCATAGCGGGAAAAGGGAGTGCGAAGGGAATGTGAAACGTGTTAAGCAATGTACTCACGATGAGTGAGATCCCTCTTTTTACTATTTCGATTTTCCAGTGCAAAAAACGGCCGTGGAGCATAGAAAATAGTGTTTGCTCGTCATTCATAACAACCACCTCCGCTCTCAGCTCAGCCTTAGGTCTCAGCTGGCTAGCTAGACTGAAAAAGAGGCTTGGCGGCCGGAAATGCAATTACTAGAAATGAGTTTCATTCCCCACCAGTTGCCGGTGGTTCCAGTGCCCGAAAGAGCATCAGAAAATCGCAAGCATTGTTGCACTGCTGCCAGCGTGCCAGGCGGCCTCCAGCTATCCCGCCGGAAACCGTTCGTAAAGCCGTTCGTGTGGGGTGGCCAAATATTATTAACATTCCAGCGAGAACGCGAAGAAGGAGGGAGTGGTGGAAAGCGTGCTGCTGAAAATTGTTTCTGCGCTAGCCGCATTCCTTCGCGGTATTGATTTTGAAGCTGGCAGCTTCAGGCCGCGCCTGAACGGCGTTTAAAACTGGTTTAGCTCCGGTCGGTGCTGACTTAGCGCTGCCATCATCGCCCCCGTTTTGATGAATCTGCCCCACGTCATCCGTTTTCGGAGAAATCTTCGCGCGGATCCGGAAGAAAGTAAAGTGATTCGAGAGAATCGCGATTGGTTTTGAGTTGCTCGATTCATTACTTCTTTCACTTTCCAACATCAAGATCGCAATCGTCGCCAGGAGGATCCAAGGGGGCCACGCATCCCCGTCATCAACCGGACCGAAGCACCGGATCGAACCGATTGGAAATGGGTTGCCAAATGTCTTCATGCCAGAGAGAGAGAGAACATGCCAAAGGACGACACCGGGGACCGGGGAGTCAAATCCGTGGTAATCATGATTTATGGCTCCTGCTCTTCACTCCTTCGCTCTGAGGTTGACTTTCGCCACGAAGCTTCACGGTGTGAACGGAATTAATGGCACCAATATGTAAAGAGAACAACGTTCGCCGCGGGGTCTTGCATCTTCAAAATCGTTTTGCTGCTTGCTTTTCCATGGTTCCATTGGTCTGCGTCACACGACACAAGCGAGGGCGCGAGACGCCGAACTCGAACTCGAACCCGTAAATGCTCTGCACCAAAACTCCCGATCGCGGTGTAATAACCGAGAAAAGCCACGAAAATGGGTGAGAAAATGGGAAAAGTAGCATGATTTGTGTGGGAGAACAGAACGCCGCAGGTATTATTCGTGTGAGCAACGTTCCCCCTCACCGTCGTCATTCTCGTTGCTCTTCCGCTCCGTCGAGTCGAACGGCCGTTCGGTGATGGTTTTTGAGTTTTTTTTTGTACACGTTCCAAGGAATTTCTCATTCCATTTCCGGTGGTGCTTCCAGCGTTCCAAGCCCCACGCCCCTTCGAGTTCGAAGGAATTAGTATCCCGCAGTTTCCGGAGTCTCGGTTCAACTCCATAACTAACCGCTCGATGGCGTACTCGTGCTGCTGCAAAAAAAGGACGGCGGATTATTGCTGGGGATTTGTTCCACTGTTGAGGTCCTTCTCGGTCCGGCTTTAAGGTGAATGCTTTGCCCTTGCTGGTGAAGCGTTGAGTTGCGAACACGAAAGGGATTCGCAGCGGGGTTTTTTGGTCGGTAAAGGATAAGCAAAAGAGCAGCCAGCTAAGGAGACAAAGTCGGTGTGTGTGTGTGTGTGTGTGTGTGTGTGTGTGTGTGTGTGTTAACATAACCTCAATTAAGCATCGTTGATTATTGCGCTCGGTAGTAGTGGAGTGTGATAGCTTCAAAGCTAAACGTCACATCGAGGCTTAAAGGACTCACAAGGACACAAGGAATGGAGGACAATAATGAAATTAAAGATCTTCCATGGCCTAGCTGGTGGCTCTGGCGGATATGTTGCTTCCGGAAATTGAGATTGTCTCGGCTCTGCTTTGACACCCGGGAGACGGAGCATCTGCCATCAAGTGGACTCGATGCTGAGTCTCGAGAATTATCGATTGAAGAGCGTTTCGTTCGTGCAAGCGAGTGAGTTTTGTCCTCTGGAATGATCATGACCATACTCA
>NC_064874.1:77006056-77011056 GCF_943734745.1 Anopheles darlingi | reverse complement strand
TGCACTAACCAAGATATTCACTCCAAGCATTTCAGTTTACTCTTGGACGCTGCAAATAAAGTACCATTTTAATAGAATCCTGAGCGTAGTTTGTTTGTTTTAACGTTCGCATCAAACAATTTTAGTAACTCAACATTTCGAGCTGATCTTTTTTAAAAAATCTGACATAATCTGCCATACTACTCGTCTTGCATGTAAAGTTGATGATTTTGAGGTGGACCTTTTATTTTTCTACAATACAAGAACCGATGAGCCGTTTGTTTAAGGTGGATGTGGAAGTCAAGCAAAACTATGCAATTGCATGATGGAACATTTTTGCATCTCTTTCACTTCAAGCACTCACACAGCGTTGCGATATGATACAAAGAAAACGATTACTTTTCCCAAATAGAGTTATCCAGATCGATGATTTCATGAGTTGAATGTTGCGATCATTTACGACATTGCATTTTTTTTCATTTTACATCAAACAAGATGTTGCAATTGCATCTTAAATCGTTCTATTCACCATAAACGTATGCCGCAACTAGAAATATGGCAAGTAGTAGACGTGTATGCGAGATCCTTCTGATCTCCGGGGAACGCTTCGCTGAAACAAAGCTGCAAACAACCCATACGTGTTTGGCACACTTTCCGCGAAAAACACGAACACTGCCGCACACCATGTACACCACGCCAATGTGTGGTCGCCATATTCCAGCGAACGATCTGCGGATACAAAACCAAAGCTCCACTTGTTCATGCTCGTTACAACGTTCCCGGAACATTTAACCTCGCTAAAGGTGGAACGGAACGGAGGCCATCATACGTTCGTTCACCCGCACCACCAGATTCCAATATGTTGATGCCGATGACACCGGCACAAAACGCCTCCCGCTGGCTTTATTTTCCACCAAACGGGTGATGCTAGCAGGGTGCCGGCAGCATCATTATCAGCATATTGAGTGTCATTGAAATAGTGAAAAATTCTGTTCCACTAACGGTGATCCCAGGTACCCGGCACCGACCTGGTAGTGGTGGTGGTGAAAGCGATCGGTTAAAACATTTATAGTCATTTATCAACTAACGCAGCGCGCTAGCTTCTATGTATGCTGGGGTGTTCGAACGAGGACCGGACCAGGCGGACGAATATAAATGAAAATTTATGACGTTTGCTAACCAAACTAACCGGCCAAACAAAACAAGGGGTCGCTGTGGTGCCAAAAAACAAGCCTCAGCAATCGATACAGCTGCTGTGGCCGGGTCATGTATCGCTGACACTGGATGGACAACCTTTTTTTCGTTGTGTTTACTTCACTTTTCAACAGTGTTCTATGACGTTGTTGTTTTGGAAGTCGCATTCTCAATAGCATTGCAGATTTCTCAAACACATTACTATTGAGATTAACTAAAGGATGTAGATCTGTTACATGTTCTCAACATAAATCGCACCTCCTTAACCTGCTCCTGAGTTGCATAGTTTCATTTAAAGAAGTTTCGCGCCAAACCATCACCTGGAATGTCACAATTTGACAAAGTGTCCATTTTGTCACAATTGGTCTGTTTCATCCGCTGTCGTCTCCTCATCGCATCACTCAAGACCAACAGCACTCCACCAAAAACCTAATGGCATCCGTGCTCGCTCGTTCTTTAATGCTCACAGAACAGGACAACGGCAAGAAGGACTTTGCCCGCTAGGTAGTCACCGGGATTTTTGCCATTCGACGTCACATCCGCTCAAGCAGAAACTGTAGCTCCAGGACGACGACTGACACCGTCTGCCATACAGTTCCAGTGCGATCCCGGAGTGGAGTCGGACCGGTCGAAGAAGAAGACGTTAGCATAAGTCGTCTGCACTAATTTGATTACAGTGCATTAAATTTGCTTCGCACACGCCACCGTGGAGGAACGAGTGCGATCCTGTGTCCTGTGTGCTGGTTTTTGGGTACGGGGACCGGGCTCTCTTACCTCTTCAAATATGCAGGTGTCCACCGAGGCGAGCAAAGTGAAGAAGTGAAAAGACATCACGCCACGCCCGACACCATTCATTCCTGCGCTGCGCTGCGTGCGGATAGATGGATGGATGCAAGTATGTCGTGGAGCATTCATCGCCGACATAGACGCCGTACTTCGTATCGTATTAGTACTCGCCGTGACTTACCTTGAAACCGGGATGCATCTCCTGGCTGCTGGCCCCGGGCCAGTCTTCTTTCGGGACTACCTTCCTTGAGTTATAGTGAGTAATATGTGGCGAATGGTAGACCGGTGCCCTTTACTGGCCACCGACACGGAGCGTGATGGTGGCTCGTTAGTTTAAGCGCCAAGACAGCTCCACGCGCGCTGGAAAGAGTTAAACGGTTGTGCGCGCAATGGAATGACTTTTGGCATCGGCATCGCGATGGCACCATCGCGGAAAGTAATCGCAAATGGTCGCCGTCGTCGTCGTCGTCGTCGTACCGTTCGCTTCTCGTTAGCGGCAACACGACGTCCGGAACAGTTTAATTAGTGCCGGCACACATATCTTAAGCACAGTTCGCACACCTTTCTTTCCGTTTTTGCTTTGCGTTCTCGTAAGGGTGAACTCGGTGGCAGGTTCTCCATCCGCTTTTACCATCTCGCTCTGGTCAGCGAATCAACCCCGCCCCACGGAGGGAGGGAGAGGAAATTGAATGCCGATGAATGGGCACGATAATGTTCACGGCACCAGGACCGTACAGCCACTGGTTTCGGGGTTCGACGGGCAGAAGGAAGAAGAACATAACTCACCTGCTTTATGAAGCGGATTCCAACGGGACATCGAACCCCAGAGAGAGAGAAAGACATGGCGGGGAGACATGGCGATGGAGACGCCTGGTAGTTGACATTTTTAGTACAAAAATAAGGAGTGCAACGCTGGTGCTTGTTTGCTGCCGGACACCTATTTGTTGCAGATGGTGGTGCGAGGTGAGATAAAAATGTGACTAGACCGCAGCCGCAAACTGGAAGGATATCTGGCTACTACAGTGCTACTCACCAAGACTACAGCGACCAAAGAGACGTTAGAAATTGAAAAAGACGATCTTCCTCCATAAATCTTTTAATTAATGAAGCTAGATTAGATAGTTACGAACTGAAACAGTTTTTTAATATTACCATACTTTCTACTAACAGGATTTGAAACTTGTAGCAAGTCTAGACTTGAGCTTAACTATCTAAACTATCTGAAGATGACTGCTAGACATTTAATGTTTCATTTTCGTGATCAGGTAATATCATCATTAAAAGATAAAAGATTTAAGCTTTGTACGAAGCATTCGCGTTAATTGAGTTCGATGAGTTAAGGATGGCTTTTCAAAATTTCAAAATATCATTCCCGAAAACATCCTTATCGAGAACCCACTGACGGTGCCAGACGTAATATGGTTGCTATGGAATCGCTTTATTGATAGACCATCAGCGAGTTATGCAATGAACTAGTCACATCGACCGAAGCATTATACATGTTTATCCCCCATCAACAAGATCATCTCGTACATCGACATCCTAAAAGCCCCAGCGGCACTACTTGCTTTACTTCATAATGACACCCACGCCTCCGGGGACGGCAACATATCCCGCTGCTCGATGATTAAATTGCATTGCAACTGTTTCACATTTACCGGGCTGTAATTAAAATTAGTCAGTTCGAGTTTCCTCCTCTTCCAACCATCTTATGAACCACCTGAACCTGAGTGACGGCATTCCCTTTGAAAGCCACCATCTCTTACCCGTTCGCAGCATAAGCGGCTCGCCTTTTAACCTTTAACACATGACGTACTAGTGGTATGTTCGGTAGGCTATGCGTCCACCCCACCGCCAGACCCGGAGCTAGTAAGCTGTTAAACACACTGGGCATCTTTGGTTTGAATGTTGTTGTTGTTGTTGTTGCTGCTGTTGTTGTTTTCGCTACATTACAGAGCATCAAACGCAGACCTCGAAAGGCCCGAATGGTCGATTTGTCAACATCCCAACAACAGATCTAAATACATTCCCTTCCTCGATCGGCTGGACGGCCCAACTACTGACAGCTGGGCTACTTCGGAATGTATTTGATTATTTATCATCCTCTTCCCCTTTGGTTATGCCTTCCTGCCGCCCTGGTTGCTAGTGCTTGCCTCTACGCCACTGTGCACAGATAGTGAACAGCAAAATCGATCACTGGAAGGCGTAACTGGACCTGGACCTGGGCCGGTCATGCGGCAACCATGCTGCTGGTTGGAGCCGGTGATGGAACGAGTTTTAATTGAAATTTACGATTAACTCTATTGAAACCGATTGTTGGCCATTTGCGTAACAGTTTGGGTGTTTGCGGTCTGCAGAAGGGAGACTGAGCCAAACACACATCGTCGTCGTCGTCGTCGTCGTCGTCGTCGTTCCGTCGTTTCATTGCGATAGGTTAGTTCACCGAGACTGCACTGGTTGACGGCTGCAGGTCAGAAGGGCACGGACCAAGGAGCCTACCCTGGATGGAAAACCATTTCCAATGTACCACCGTGGCGCGCTCATAGACGCGCTCCAGTTGTAGCTGCGTTGGCCGCCTGCTCTCACACTTGTCTCGCACGAACGTCCCCAACTTCCACTTCGTGTGCGTGTTTTGCATTTCTCGGCATCATCGGCCTCATCGACTGCAATCCCTTACTTATCGCACCAGGGGTAAGGGTCTTGGCGGTGCTGCCCTACGCACGGAAGCTACTTCCGTCCTACATCCAAAGCGACCGACTTCCAATGGACTAAAGAAAGCAAATCATCGTAAAGTAAACGAGCAAAAGCATCACCGTACTATCCGGCGGGGAAGCGAAGGAAGGGGGTGGATGCGGCGGCACGTTCGATGCCAGCATGATGCCGGGGCGGTTGATTTGTGTGCCGATGGAGCGTCGCCATCATCAGTATGCTGAGCAAGGCACGTCGATGGGCGACGTCGTCTAGCACTAGCTCGCTACTGGATGCTGGCTGGCCGGACCGCTGGCTGGCTGGCTGGCTGCAACATTTGGCATTCCGAGCAA
>NC_064874.1:76926056-77001056 GCF_943734745.1 Anopheles darlingi | reverse complement strand
TTGGGGAAGGGGGGAATGGTGTGCCCATAAATCATAGCATTCATGTGTCGCCGCGAGCGAAAAACCGAGCACCGATACGGCCGTCGAGCCTCAATCAAGTTTACCGAAAGGATGTACGTACTCACTCCAGCCAGGCCAGGCCAAGCCAGGCAGGCAGACACCAGGCAACATGGCAGACGTGTCCGGAAGCCAAAGAAAAACAAAACAAAAAACAATCAGAGTAGATTTTCCCTTTAATTTCCTCGGGGAAATTTACACTCTCGCGCTGATGTGCTGCGTCGCTTCTGGTCGTCGTTTGATTGAACGCGATCCCTGCAACGATGCCTACTGTGATGGAGTGCGTTGTTTAAACTGGCTCCGCACAGGGGAACTACTTGGATATTTAATGGTTTTGTTTTGGTTCTCACTTTTATCGTTAACTGATTGATTATCAACTTGCAGTAGCATATCACACTTTCCAACATCCTTTGCTTGCTTTCGATGATTTTTATCATTGGCACTCACCAGTTCAGTATCGCACCTTTCACTAACAAAATTATTATACAAAACTGTTTTCTTTCCAGTAAACACTTCATTTTATTTGAAAGCTTTTCATTTACCCGCTTCTTACCAGCTCTTTAAATTCTTTAAAATCCTGAAAACAAACTCTGCCAGACACATCGTTTCCTTATCGCAAAGAAATCCGAAAAACAATGAGCGGGAAAAGGGTAAATTTATAGGGCAAAGGAGTTGAGTTCAATAGCTCAACTCGACACCTGCACCGGTCGCGTGCACCTGGACCGGGACGTGATCGGGTCACCTGAGTAGGGAAAAACGGAAGCTTGGCAATGAAAAACAAAGAGCAAAACCAACAAAACCAATGGCCCCGCAAACCAAACCACAAGTATTCGCCGAGCCACGATTGAAACCGAGAGAAAGAGAGAGTGAGAAAAAAAAATCTGAAAAGAGAAACAAAATCACGAATGAAAAGAATACAATGCAGCATAAAAACCACAATCAGTAGCAACATAATAAAAAGCGAAACAAAACAAACGGTGGAAAAGCGAGCCAGCGTTTGGGGGGAAAAAAAGGAAAAATGCAAGCGGAGAGGACATACTGTCCCTCGCACTGCGACCAGGTAATCGGAGCAGACAGGAGCGTGAAAAGTAGTGAGCCCGGAGCTTGGAAACCCGGAAAAAGGGTAAATAAAATCCACAAACCGAAACTGGCCGCTGCCACGGGGGCGTAAACAGCATGCACCCGGACACAGCGTGTAGCGGCAAGTGAGGGAAGGTAAAGAGGTAAAGTGAAATGCGAATAATCATGATAATAATCAGCAAGCTCACAACACCATTGCCGTTGCACCGCGAACGCCTGCGAACGAGATCCGTTGAACCGTGATTTATTGGTGGAAAGCCATGGGATGATGAACAAGTGCCCCGGTGGGGACCCCAGCGCACCAGCACGGCGGTGGCAGTGATTGGAGGAGGAAAATATAAAAATAAATAACGTAATGTGTCTATGTGTGTGCGCGCGCCTGTGTTGGGGTTGAAGTTGCGCCCAACATTGCTGCCAACAAACGGCATCGCGACACACATTCTACTGCATTTTTTCTCTTTCGACTGCATTTTCCAGCTGTCCAGCTTGATTTGGGGCACGCGCCTTTTTGGGGTGCACCAGGATTTTTCCGCCCCATACTCCCCATCTTTCCCCATCCTTTTCTTCCTTTCTCGGTTCTACTCCGCACAGGCACACGGAACTCTTTTCATTTCATTTGACAGTAACGAAAGTGGAAAGGGGCCGAGGGGTGCGGGGACCTGGAAAGGAGTTGCCGTGGCAGGTGGGGAGCATGGAGCACATTTTTCATCTCAATTGCTCCACCAGCTCGCTTCCCTGGAGCACTCACTCACACACACACAACAACGGACGGCATTTAACAAAAGAAAAGCCAACGGAATGGATGAAGGATGAAGCATCACCGCTCCGGCCTCCAGCCGCCCGCCCGGAGGACCCCGCCGTCCACCACCATTACATGGAATGATCCTTTCGCAGGGGGAAAACAAAAGAGGGAATGCAGGCAAATATCAGAAATTAAAAACTTATCCTCCTCGGGGCCATTCCGAAATGTGGTGCCCGGTTGTCTCCCACCAGCTGATGCGGTAGAGGGAGCAGCAGTAGCAGCAGCAAAAGGAGAAGGAAGAAGATATGGAGCCAGACAATCCGTTATGAATGAATGGGCCCAAGCGATGAGTGATCGGATGCGAATGAGCCGGCAAAGAGCCCAGAGGGTCGGGGGTAGAGAATGAAGCGATTGTGGCCTTGCCTGTATGCCCGGTTCTTCCACAGGATGCGAGCTGCAGAGGACGAACGGCTCGCAGTGCTTCGAGCGGTGTAACCACCATTTCGTCCGTTTCGCTCTGATTGTGTTTCCTGTTCGTTCGCCCCTCCCGGAGGCGGAGGCTGCCGTGGCGAGCGGCATCTGAGGGGTTGGCACAGACAGCAGCAAAAGCGAGCCAAGAGACCGTCAGACCGACCGACCGACCGACCGACCGACCGACTACCCGTTGCCGGCGGTGGACAGTTCTGATGTATTGCTGCTTTAATTCCCACCGATGGAGAGGATGATGATGAGGATGATGATGATGATGGCTGCTTGGACTGAGATTCACTTCATCTTCTTTCTTCGTCTGTGGCGACAACGGCGGCGGTGGTGGTAGCCATTGTTTGGATGGAGCGGAAATTTGTTGCCTCTCCCCTTTCGCGAGCGCTGCTACCGTCCGTCACCGTGCCGTGCCTGTTGAATGTGGCCACTAGAGTGAAGCTGGCGTAATAAAACATATTTTAGCTAAAGCTATGGCCAACAATGACGACAACTTAAGTGACACAGAAGCATACCATTCACCCCCCAATGCCAGTGCCCGCTTGGCCAAGGAATCGGAGAGATATGTTGGGGATGATGATGCTGTTGTTGGTGGTGGTGATGGTCGTCACGCAAATGGGTGAGTGAAATCATATCCTCCCCAAAGGGGAAATGGTCATGATTGTGGCGTTTAATTAGCGCGAGCGCACGGCGAATATGATGGCAAACTGTCCCGGGACGGGGCCCTGGAGTGCCGGAATCACGGCACAGACCCAAGGGATCGCCACGAGGGAAGACGTTACTCCCACTAATAATCTCCATTAACCAGACGATTGCGGTGCGCTCGATTAACGCGGCACGACCGAAAGTGTTTTGTTAATCAACCGTTGCGCTTCGTAAAGAAAGAGTACTTGAGAGGGAAGGTGAAGAGCTTCATTTTTGGGGAAGAGGAATTTGGAGCTTCAAATATTGGCCCACGGTACAGCCTTCGCTAACCATTAATCCACTAATCGCGTGCTAATAACCGGGCTAAATAGCGCGCCGGTGATTCAAACCAGGCCCTCGGGACTTCAGTGAGCTGCAAAACAAACCAAAAGACGAGGACTTCCCCAAAGGATGAAGAAGTTAGTCCTGCAGTGACGCAATTGAAAAAATCGATAACCTAAAACTTCAACCCTCAGCCTCAGCATTCCAGGAGCAGTCGAAGCAGCACAAGACCTGATTCGGTAGCCGACGATTCAACCACACCGTTCCCACGCTGAAGGAACGAAGCGGAATGGACCTGCCGCTGGTGGTGGTGGTGTCTGTTTACTCAAGTAAACTTCTCCCCAAAAACCTCGACCTGGAAGGAACGGGTTAACCGCGGAATCGCGAGGTACAGTGTGCCCGGGAGTGGAGTGTGAGAAGGAAGTCCCTCCTCGTCTCGTCGGATGTCGGAGAACACCATCATCATTGCCTCTTGCGTCAATTGAAGCCTCTGTTCGGCGTGCATGGCGTATCGTTTGCCCAGAAACCCCAGAGTGAACGTGAGCGCATACGAAGAGAAGAAGACATGAGTGAGGAGAAAGGAAGGAAGGAGGAAGACGGTGAATGCTGCATATTTCCTGATGATAAATTTCATAAAACCCACCCACCCCAAACGGTGCAGGCAGCGCAAGAATTGGATTCGTCCGATGCATTCCGTCCGTTGGCGAACGAATGTCTGCAGCCATCCTTCTGCTAGGGGCGAGACTTGGTGAAGAAACGACGAGTCCTGTACGCTCTCGCTCTTGGCAGAGCAGAAAGCTGATCCCGTCCGTCCGTCTGTGTGGTCCAGTCGTTTAGTGCATCCAGCAGTCGTGTTCGCTAGAACGCTAAATTCCTCGCCTCGAGCAACTTAGTAACATATCAAACTATCTTTCCGCTTCCACCATCTCCGGAATCGTACAAAGTTTCATCCACTTCGCAGCGACTGAGAAGTTCGCGCCGTCAATCCCTCAAGATTGCACCAGCACCGTCCAGCGGCGTACTCCCGTTTGCTTCCTTCTTCCCCTGGCAAGGCGCACTCATTGTTATCTGGCATTCGACAGGCCAAGGCCACAGGGCAGAGAGTACGAAGAACAACACACCGTGCACAGTGGTGGGTAAAAATGTCTTCGAAAAGCGGTGGCTCGTACGGATGCTGGAATCCGGAACCAAAACACGGGAATGTGCCCGGGAAGTCACTGGAACCGAATCCGCAAACAACAACGATGGCACGGTGAACGTTGGCGGCTTACGGCGGTTCGCCTTTCCTGAAAGTAATACATCAAAATCCCTCCCCGTCCCCCTGGGTCGTACACAATCCGACGAATTGTGGGGCGAATCCGGCGAAGTTTCACAAATCCAGCAAACCCCCAAAAACCCCTTTCTGCATGCAGCTTCTTGCTCCTCGCTTTTTCGGTAAGTACAACACAAGCACCATCAAGCCCTTAAAAGGATTTTTCATTTCATTTTCGTTACTCGCGCAATCGCGCGCACTTGGCAGCAGAAGTGGAACCGCATCGGTACGGAGCGGGGTACGGGGAGTGCTGCATTGCACTCCACAGCAAAGACCGACGGAACGGAGCGTGGAGGATGCATCGTGGCATTGGCTTTAAAGGCACTTGGACGTAAACGATATGGCGCACAAAACGCCTTCTCCAGCCGGCCAGATGATGGCAGAGCTGAAGAACTGAAATAAATGTGTTCCTCATGCAGTCAAGCAGTGGCCCGGAGGAGGGAGCTGCCGACGATCGCAACGCTTTGCGGTCGCTGCACACAATCAACTAGAGCACGAGACAGACAGACGGACGGACGAACGGACAGACGGACGGAGCCTGTACGTGCGGGGATCTGCTGCAACTCGAACTGGGTTCGTCTCTGCTGCTCTGCACATGCGTGACAGTAAATCATAAATTCTCGCCCACTAAGACGTTGATAAAACGGTGGTAGCTTTCACGCTGGAATGTGCCCGGGGATAAGGATTCACACTTCAACCTTCTGGCAATGAGATGAAAGTTGATACTGGATGGGTGGGGGACGAGTCGCGCAATGTTATGCTACTGCAAAGTATTGCAGCAGATGTGCGCCACCACAAAACGATTCCGAGATTCGACGGACTGTTGTTTGAGGAAAAATCCATATATCGCTTGAGTTGGATCACGCAAGTTGCTAGAGCACACCCCGAAGACCTATTTGCGCCAAATTGAACTACAAAATGCACGCTAAAGGAAGCATTCCAATCAGTTAATTCATTGTTAATGTATCTATCCGTAACGAACAGCAGGACTTCGCATCAATACAGGAATGAGTCACGCAAATGATTCCAGCTGTCTTCCGGAGCGGGGGTGCGCTGTCACATCTGGAAGCCAGCTGCAATCCTTCCGACGTGCGTGCGATTGAGGCCACCTTTCGATCATCTTCGATGGCAGCTGCCCTATAGCGAAGGGTCGCCAGCTCGTGTTCACAAATCCGTACCTCACATTTTCGTCATCTCTCCGCCGTCGGAGCATCGGTAATGTCCTTTGTTTACCCGTCTTTTTGTCCCTTTTGTCGGCTCCTTTTCGGGGGTTTCTCCAGGTAGCAACGTTCCCGGGAACCCTGAGGACTGCTTTGATCGGTGATTGGTTATGTAAGCTGCACGTACGCACACATGTATCGATTGTTTGCCCAGATGTCCTTACGTTGTCCGCGTGGGATTCCATTTTTGCATTCAGCAGCCGGCCTCGTTAAGCGGACTTTTCTTCCACATTTAATGCAATAACAATATAACGCCAAGTAAAGTGAGCTAATTTATGAATGACATTTTGTAATGAGCATCATTTCAAAACTTTGATGGATCTACCACCAAACTGGTGGTAGCAGCAGCTGCAGCAGTCGGTATCGCAATAGGCACGTCGGGGAGAAGGGAGAATAATTCATTTCAACCCCCGCCCCCGACTCCGATTGGCGGCTCGTCCCGCATATTTGGTCGATTGAAAGTGCTGCCAGCTAGCCAGCTAATTAACTGCCACTCGACCGTATCGACGGAATGAGGTAAATTTGTCAAATTAAACGAACCGATTCCGGGGAAGGGCGTGAGGAGAGTTCAGCTTCCGGTTCAACCGGCGTTCAACCCCCATTTCCCCAAAGAACTGTGTGCGATTTTGCTCATGACACCATGCAATCCAACAGAATTGGAGTACCCGGTACCGCACAAAAATTATGATCAATTTCAATCATCACAAACTGACACACATACAAACCTCCTCCCCCTTCCCCCTCCCCCCCCCCCCTCGAACAGGGAATTTCCTGACTGACTGGATGCTGCGGCTGCTTTAAAAGCATTTTTTATGCATTTAAAAATTCCTCGACTGATAATTTGCAGATAAAATCAATTAAGTACGCACGCACGCACACACACACACTCGCGTGCACACTGCGGTTGCTCCGTCCGCAAGAGCATAATTGTGTGCAACAATCCGAGCCCCCACCATCCGAGAGCGGAACACACGCATTACCATTTTGTATCATAATGATTCAATCAATCGCGCATAAATTCCTCGCGTCAATTGAAACGAAGTCCATCATCTTCTTCCATCAGCTCCCTCCGTTCCCGTAGCGGTACCCGGGCGCGTGAAGCCAATTGCCGCCAAATGGGGGAAAAAAACAAACACAATTCGGCCTCCCCCTTCTTCTCAATCGGGGAGCGCTGGAATATCATGGCGTGTCACATCGCGCGGAGTGGCGTTCGAATCTGGTTGGTTATTTTTTTTTTTTTTTTCATTTCATGCTGGAACTGGCGGCCACATCGCGACGAATGTTTCGGCATTTCGGTTGGCGACGGCGGCAGCGGCGGCGGTGGTGGCGACAGTTTCAGTTGATAACCCCTATCGCTGGCCCGTCGCACGAGCGCGCTAGACCATGGACTGTAGCTGCTGCTGTTGTGACTGGTGCCGGAGTTTGTCTGGGGCTAGTTGCTGAAAACACACCAGGGGAAAACAACAAAATGATCGACGAAAACGAAGCGGAATACCAGAAGCGGATGTTGCCGCTGGGGATGTGGTTCCCTCGTCGCACAAGTTGAAGTCACACAAGTGGTAATCGGATCGCGAGACCGTGGGACCTTGCGACACTCCAGTTTCTTCTAGTTTCTTCCCTCGGGTTCACATCTTTTCGATCGCCCTCTTCTCGGTTACTTGGATGACATAAGCGTTCACTCGCCGTCGGTCTTGATGTTCTAAGAACCTCTCAACAGCGCCACGACAAAGTGCTTAGGCTATTGGTTCGCGACATCTTGGTATCCTGTGGTTAACGGTATAGCTGAGGAGAGCAGCTGTGCAGACGGAACGGGGGAACGGTTAGCGTGAAAGCGTCCCGACGGCCGCGCGAGTAACACTTTTCTTATCTTATCGGCGGTGCACGGAACGAACCACATACTTCTGCCACAGCCGAACCAGCCTGCTTCGCTATCACACATCACACTCTACATGACGACGCAAACACTCTCGCCCGTCACTCACGGACCATCTGGTGGTCGTGGTGTCTCGTCTGTTCTGGTCGATATCGTCTGCAACCGATCAGCGAGCAACCGATCCGCTCACGGGCGCGTTCTATCCCACGGTGGTAAAAGGTGACCCGGGCCCTTATCAGTTCTCCGTCCAGTCGGTTCGCAATGCACACGGGGCGAAAGAATGATAAGGGTTCGAGTGCACCGGTGCATTTCCGATAAAAATGAAACACCGCTTCTTCTGAGGGAGGAGCTTTGTTGCAGGAAGCAACGATGCAAGGGGAAGGATCGAGGATCGAGCACACAAACAGCACAAAGCACGCCAGCCGTACTCATTGTTATGCTATGCCGGAATGTGAAGCGGATTAAGGACGGTTGGAAGGGAAACAAATCACAAAACACTACACATACATACATACAGCTGAAGATTGGAGGTGCTAGGCGCTTATGAAGGGATACAGCAGCACAGAAACACACAGGAAGGGTGGTGGTAAAGGGTTGGAATAAACGGATACACTACACACTACGGGACTAACACGCTACACGGTTTGGGATGTTGAGGATGTAGGAGGATAAGTGGGGCGACACAACAACATGGCGGTAACAACACGATTACGGAACTACTGGGAACTGGAATAGGGATGGATTCGATATTCATTTTCTGGAAACACACCGCACGACGGTTGTGGCGACAGAAACTCTGGTGTTCAAAGGCAGCTATGATTGCGTCAAGTATTATTCACAACGATTCGTCAGCCAGTATACTCGGTTTGCCAACGCATTCTCACTACTGTTGTGCGCCGTCTACACATCCATCCAAGTAACCATATGTTGTTCAATCGTCGCGGATCTGTGGAGTAGAGAAGAAATAAGTGAAAAGAGATGTTAAAAACGATTTTTTATAAAATTTCAGAAATTCGGTTGATGAAAGCGGCAATTCCAAATGTTACAGTGACAGGAACTGAGCGATAGAAATATTCACAGCCATTGAGTGGAATTATTTGGCCATCGGCCAAAAGCGATTTGCGTCAAAGGAGGAATCAAACGAAAGGAATCTGTTCATCAGAACCCAAGAGGCAGCAATCCAAGATGGCCTTCGCTACTACTTTCGCTAACTTCTTCCCATGCCCTGGACGACCACCAACTTATCGAGAAAGCATTTCTTTCCAGCACAGCCCCCACCAGAGGCGACAGCTTCCGCTCTACTTACTCCACTCTCTCTTACTCCCTCTCATTAGGTATTCGCCGTCAAAAGTCGTGCAAAAAGGCACATGGTGTATGCGGTACGGCGTAATGGAAAGTTCGTGTTTCGCGTTCCGAGTGGGAAACGAGCCCGAAAGCCAACCTCGAAAAAAAAAAAATAGGAAGGAACCGAAACGAAACGAAAGTGGAACTTTTGGGCGGATGGCAACACGGTTGATGGGCCAACCGCCCGTCGTTCGTTACAGTCCAGTGTCCAGTGAGATAAGAGACAGAGCGAAAGAAGAAGAAGAGGGTAGAACGTTGATAACGGGCTTGGCTCGTGCGTCGCTGACACTCGGGCGTTAATTGAGATGTATTTGTGTCCCGCTCGCCTCTGCCCGCTCGCATAGCCCTTCAAACCTGAAAGCGACTTCGAAAGACGGTTATCGGTATTCGGGAGAGATGTGGTAGGAGTTCTAGAAGTGACCGTCGTGTTCCGAAGGAGTTCCATGGTCAAACAGTGGCGAGACGACACTGAGGTCAATGGTGTTGGCCGTCACGTGAGATAGAGAACGGGCTGCACAAGGAGCATAAGAAGTAAGCTTGCACATTCATTCCTCATAAGAACTTCGATCTGCAGCAAAAGATACGTTCCGCACCACCGCATGGTGCAGAACCGTGCGTGTATGTGGCGGACATTTGGCTTACAAATGGTGCCCGGGATTACGGGGATTGATAACATCCTCAACGTCGAGCACAATCTACAGTTATGCGGTGGCGATCATTGGGCCAGTTCGGGTTCACCCTGACACACATCTCTTTCATCGCCATCGTCGTCGTCGTCGTCGTCGTCGTCGTCGTTGGCCTCGCCAGCGTGTCCATATGCTTTATGGGATTGAGATCAGCAGCACCCCTTCCAGCCCTTCTCCACCCCGGTATGCTCTTGACGCTTAAGAGCAGAACGATTGCTGCTTCCATCACCGACGCAGAAGCTGAAATCGGTTGGAATGAAGGTAATGGAGGATGATAAACTAACTCAGCCTTGTAACAGAGGTCCCGGCCCCGCCGTTCACTCGCTCGCTCGCTCGCTCTCTGACACACTAAATTGATGTAACGAAGTACCGAGAGTCTCGTGCAAACGGACAACGAGTGCGTAGATTCTGGGCAGATGATGATGATGTCTCCGACTTGACCGGAGAAGCGCCAGTGAGTTGATTTTCACACATTCTTCGACGTGTTGCGGATATGTAGGTTCTGATTTCACAGTAAAATAGATATCTAAACTACCATAAAAAAGGGAAACGCTAGCGGGACGCTGGGTCTGCGCTTGACATGTACGATCGCTCGATGACATTACCGCCGCTCGCACCATCTCCCACCCGAGAAGGGGGCCAAACATAAATTGATTGCAATTTGTAAATCCAACATAACACTCACGCCCTCCTTTCAATGCGGACCGACCGGTGACACCACCGCAGCCGCAACGAGAAGCACAGGGGTTGTGTGTGTGTGTGTCAGTGAGAGTGAGCGCCCGAGATCGGCCGGAAATGGAACGGGAAGTGGGCGACGTTGGGCGCTCGATGTTACGGCTCGACAGTTATTTATTGCCAACTTGTGTGCGGTCCACACGGCTGGGGACTGTTCAAGTACCTTCGCTCTGGTCCGCAGTGTTGGCGATTGGCAATGGCCGGAAATCGATCTAAAACTCATGTTCGCAGTGGGAGTCGTGCGGGAGGAGGGGTTCAATGGAGGCGCCAGGTGCGTTGTATTTCGGCGGCCTACTAGACACACCATTAGGTCTCGGCCCGACTGGCCGGACACAAATACACAAATTGGCAACCGACTGGCCGATCAACGAACGGCTGCTGCCTGGGGACCGTGATCCGCGGTGAATCGAATGCTTAGTCCCCAAGGGGGGTGGTAGTTAATGTACATTATGTGGTGCCGCGATGTGGTATGTTCTGGACACCCAAACACAGCCAACCAAACACACACACACTCACACACCATAAATTATGCGCTTCCTCTTCGAAAAAAAAAGCGACAAAATAAAAGCGACGTCCACGACGTAAACGACATTGTGAACGAATCAGATTACGTGGGGGGGGGGCCACCGCGTCGCCGTCGCGTTAATGATGCTTGCAGGAGGGGTGGGAGGGAGAAGATTAAGCTCCAAACCGGGTGTTAGCACCGGAAGCGTGACGCCACGAGGACACACACGCACGCACACACAACCACAGCGAGTGCGATGCTAGTAGCGAAGCAAACAAGGCTGATAACACGAGATTTCACCATAATCACCCCGAAATTAGAACTCTCTTTGCGCTCCCTCTCTCGTGGTCGTTGCCATAGAGTGACGCTTTAAATGACAGCCCCCAACGCAACGTTTGGCAATTGCCGGGAGAGGGGTGGCCTGGGACCCGGGATTCCGCCGGGCGAGAGCGAGCGAATATCAAAAAGGGGAGCAAATGTGCAACCCATCAGCAGACAACCCCCTCGGGAGAAGAGGCAGAGGAGCAGCATAATGTAAACACCCCGGGCAGCAGCAGCAGCAGCAGCAGCAGCATGGCCTGCTTTGCTTCGCTCTGGATCCGCTCCGCTGATGGTGGTTGGGTTTCGCGCTTTGGCGTAAACATTTACAAACATCGCGCGAACACCATATGCCCCCCCATAACCATATGTGTGTGTGTGTCGCGTCTTATCTTGTGACCAACATTTTTGGTCGCACTGCAAACATTCCCCTTTGCTCTCTTTCTCTCTCTCGCTCTCCGATGGAATTAATGCTTGTTTGAGGTCTGCAAAAGAGCTGAGAAATCAGTTTTGCTGGCGTTGTGCAGCCACAGACAGGGCACCAAACATACAACAAGGCGACGGTCGGTTTCGGTTCGGTTTTCGAAGCGCCACGACGACTTGCAAGACGATATCACCGGCGACACTCCAGACGCGCCGTTACTCGTTATCGCCGTTGGAGCGCACTCCTTCGCTCCTTCGCGATGACGCGAGTTGCGACCGCTCGGAGAGTCACGGCTTTAGGCGCTACCTTCTTCCACCCGGAGCCCAGGGGACATTATAACAATTTATTTATGTTTTATCTAATCAACTGATTAAATATTTGATTGTTTGTTTGACGGAGGTAAACAGTAAGGCAGGGCGCCAAAGGGGGGGAGCTGGCGGAATGCGTAGCTCACGTATGGTGTGGTTTGTGCGGACCGTACTCGGAACATTTACCGGAGTTGGCCCAAAATACACACGCCAAAAATCGGGGGTCCAGTTGGAAAATGAAGGAATTCAGGAGGTGATCTCTTCCGAGGTGGCAAACGACGCCGCGGCCATTTTGTGTGATCCCACCGGTCGTACTTGTGGCACGTAATCGGTGCCACATCCCCCCCCCCCCACCTTCTATTCCTCTTCCCCTTTTTGCTCCACTTTTCAAAACGGTTTTCCACGGAGGGGTGGAGGAGATTGTCACTTCCACCACCCATTATGCAGAGAGCATTTTCCTCGGCTATTTCCGGCCAAATGCCCATCGGTAAAAAGCTTAAGCCCAACCAGGGAAGGACCGCAGGGGCGTTGTGACCCGCGAGAGGCCGAGAAGTGAAGGTAATTTTGTGAAGAAGGTATTTGTGACCAACCGGGGGAGAGGGGTGGGGCTGGTTGCTTGGTCCCTTTTTAGTGTCACCCTCGGAAAAAAAGAAAAGGAAGGAAGGAAACCTGGAGCCAACACAAAAAAAAGGCGGCACAAAACCGAAAAGGTGAACGACGTGCCGGAATTGGTGGATTTAGGACGCTGACCTCAACCCGCCCTCCCCCCTTAAAAAGATGCCCCCCACCCGTCTCCCTCGGTGGCCGTGCAAAATGAGAAAGGTTCGGAGCGTTTACGGTGGTCACGGTTGGCGACTAAAGCGACCGTAGTCGGAGTGTGTGTCAATAGAAAATGAATTGTTTTTTTTATTTCTTCTGCTGTTTGGTTCCACAATTAAACGAACGGCGTTTTGTGGAAATAAAATCATTGACCGGTGGGAACAGGGGAGGGGGGTTCACCGCTTAGGGAGGGCACCACAGGCATCAGTAGCCATAACATTCCAGCGTTTACCGAGGGGCGCCCTTATCACTCGAAAGACCGACCCCAAACCCCGGGCACAAACAGAAGAAGTGACTGTTTGTCTGCTGGTGTGTGTGTGTGTGAGTTTTGTGGTGTGCCTGATAAGACTCCGAAAAACTGACGCCAGTCCACGGCCACAGTACAAACACACACACACACAACACGTGGTAGCGGAAAGATCAACCAACACCCCGAAGACGACCCCCCTCCCCTCCCTCCGAGCGTTCGCTCTAGTGCTTCCAGATGGTTTTTCGAGTTTCGCTCCCCATCCCCCCCTTCGCCGAGGGTAGCAGCTCCCCTTAAAACGTTTCTCTATTTTATGCTGTTTGAACATACTTTTTCCAAATTTTCCTTCCTTTCACCACCACCATCACCTCGGTCAAACGAGAGCGACGTGCCTGCGACCCCTCTCTTCGGAAGGCGCAAGGGGAAGAGAGGAGTCATGGTGAGTGAGGAGATGCCACTAATTTCCGCTTCCGGCAGGCGGATGTTGATAAATTCAATGCCATTGTATGCCGTCGTGGTGTGCGTGTTGCGGCCATTCTCGTAGCGTGGTTATCGTAGTATCGTAGGACTGACCTCCACGACATACTCCCAGCAGCAGCAGCAGCAGCATCATGGCAGATACTATATGGGAGTAGATGAGTGCAGTGGCGTCGACTCTCAGCATGAATTTCTCCTCTTCACCACCACCTCAGTGCTCTCTATGTGTGTGTGTGTGGAGAGGAAAGAAAAATGGAGACCAATAATTGAAGGATGTTGTGTAAAAGCCGATGTTTCGATACCCCAGGCCACGATTCCAACGGGGGTGCTTGAACTTTATCCCATAAATTGTATCCCCATGGGGGGCGGCGGTGGCGACGACGACGACGACGGTCAACTTCCTTATCCAGTGCTCCGCGCACAACCACAACCGAGGCACTCGCGCCCGGTTTTTGCTCCAGTCAAGCACAAGTCGAAGCTCGAAAGCCACGAAGGTAATCTTGAAACCCCCAAAAGGAGGATTCAGGGAGGGCCCCAAGGGGGGGGGGGGGGGCATGAGGACCTTTGTTTCTTGCGCCAGCAGACGGCCCGAAGCTCTCCACGGGGCGCTCTTCTCGGTGTAAATCATTTAAATCAATTATCCTTCCCAAAGCAAAAGGGCGGATTGCTCTCTGGCTGGCGGGGGGTCGTCGTTGCGGTTTGGAGAAGGATTCGCAAAGGGATAAGAGCCCACACCTGCACACACACACACACACCTACCCGACCATCTAGTAACCGACATCTTGACCGACCACACAAAAAGGTAACCGGAGACCGACCGAGAGCCCAATGCGGGCTTTAATTGAATTTCGAAGACCGAACCACGGTCCCGGTTGAATCGAGGACACACTGTCTTTCTCTCTCTCTCTTTCTGCAAAGGAGGATTGTTTGGAAGGCAAACAACAAGCAAACAGCTCCACCATAAGGTAGGCGGAAATGTGCTGAACTGACAGATTCTTTTAAGAGAGGAAGGACATCATCATGCGGCCGATTCTTGGAAAATCATCGAAGTAGACATCGCGTGAAGTGTTAACGACGCGGAATGGTTTCTTCTCGCGGGTTTCTTGCAAAAAAAAAAAAAAGGAATGTAAGTTATTAACAGCCCAAAAACGTTGGATCACTTCAACGCGACACACGCTCTGTGGTGTACCATATGGTAGCGATAGAGTCCGGGATCCGGGAATTTGAACACTCACCACCGGGGCCGTCAGACCCTACCATGCTGTTTTTTTTGTGTGCGAACGTGTTCAGCTTCTACCAGATCGTGACATCATCATCATCTTCATCACCATCTTCGGTCATCGGCAATTCCGGAATAGTCCACACTCCGGAGAGAGAGAGCACACGAAGTCGTCACTAATTATTATCCTTCGCCACAAGCGCGAGTCCTTCGCCGTCAGTCGACGAACATTCAAATTCAACGGAATCTCGCGTCCCCTCGTTCTGGTCACCGGCATTCCGTGGCAGCTGCCCCCTCCCCACCCGGGGAACATGTCTGGCTGCTGCTGTTTCCCTCTCTCTCTTTCGAGATGACTGTCCTCGTGGTATGGTGGTGGCGAGAGGGGGAATAAAATCTACGTGGTGTGGCGAGGAACGAGGGCAAGAATTTGCACATTTAGAGCGAGCGAGAGGGGGAAAGAGGCCGACATTGAGTGAGAGAGAGAGAGAAAGAGAAGGGATAAATCGCCACGCGACACACACTGTTTAGATAAACACGCGCACAAACGCACACACACACACGGATGCAGAACAAAAGCGCGCGCAGGAAACGCAAGCGACCGACGATGGGATGCGTCACACGGAAGGCCAGCTCAACGCACGTGCTTCCTCCTCCTTCCCCTCGGGTTCTGCGGCGGCCACAGCCACGGCTACGGGATCTTTGGAAGCAACAGGGGGTAACCAGCGTCAGAATCGCGACTCCGGGCACACTACTTGGCGACTTCTTGGGCACAACGGCACTGACTGACGGAAACGTTGGCACAACGACGACTTTCTCTGGCGACGGGCACTGGCGAAATGAAAAAAAAATTCCGTGCGTGCGTGCGTGCATGCCGAACAGGGACACTCCTCGCGCGCGCACACCCGATAGTAACCCGATGGCGAACCGAATTCCGAATCGCCGGAACGCACACCACGATGCTGGGCGTCGCGATTCTTTCTCTCTTTCTCTCGCGTCTTTCTCTCTCTCTCTCGCTCTCTCTTTCTCTCGTGCGATATAGTTCTCGTGGCAGAAGAACCACCATCACTAGCAAAGATCTCCGTTCGGACCACTTCGGAACAGCTCGGGTCTTTGGCCGAATTATTCCATCCAGCATCCTGCCTTTGGACACGTTTCGGCCTTTTGTCTTTTTTCGTGCGTGTGTTTGTGTGCGTGTGTGTGAGTGCGCCAGTCCCACACACATACACATCGTTGGATTTTCTGCGAAAAAATTATCGGCCAATCCTTCATTCCACCGGCGTTCGCGACGGAATCCCGTCCGGCGACAAACACTGTTGAATGCGAAAAAGGGAAGAAAAAAGGACGACGAACAACAAGGACACGTCCGTTCCTGTTCCACGCGGGGCAGGTTTTTGGCGGATTCCGCGGCGTCGCTGAACGTTGGCCGCGCGTCGGATGTCTGTCTGTCTGCCTGTCTGCGAGGCGCTGCTATTGTCTTCGGCGTCTGGGTATGTGACGACGATGAGATGAAAGGGGTAGACACGGCAGGACACGAAAGCAGCTCAACAAATAAGGATTATAGAGGCCGTGGACCATTATGTGCGCCACGTCACGTCATCGAAGAAACAGTACAGTTAGTTATAAGATAGTACTAAGGAATTTAAACATTTCAAATCTTAAACAACCCGTCACTCTAAACTGAGGTTTAAGAATGGCTAAACTAGTGGCTAAACACTCTGTGTTGAAAAGCTTTGTATGCTAAATCTCACAAACCAACACTTGTAAACTCTGGAAATATCAATAAAAAGTATGAACTGAACAGAACACGTCATCGAATGGAAGCGGGACATTCCAGTGAGTCCGGGAGACAAAAGCGAATCACCGAGGGAGGATACCTGGCATCGAGTGTCGAGTAGGCGCATCAAAAAGACGCAGCAAAGGATTCGTCATTCCCGATGTAAAGCAGACTCATGACTCACACCACATTAATGCTCACACGCATCATAAAGCCTGGTAAATGGGAGCTGCCACCGTGCGGATGTGCGTCTCCGGGTTGGTGCGTTGTTAAGATGCTGAGGAAAAACGAATAAATCCTAACATCCCTGTTCACCAGCCAGCCAGCCAGCCAGCCAGCAGCCGCGACCCAGTCATTTGACGAAAGCATAATCACCGCTAGCATAAATACATAATTGTGAGCCCTTTTCCATATGAAAAGCATTCCCGCATTTGCCCAAACCAGAGCAGCAGCAGCACGACCAGCGAACAACAGGAGCAATGAGACCGGAGGAAAAAGGCGACAGAAATGGGAGAAGAAGAAGAAGAAGAAGCAACCCAACAATCCCAACATCCGTTCGCATATATGCTCCGGTTCTCGTTCGGTGGTTCACATTTTATGAGCTGGAAGCTGGAAGCGCCCGCGCTCGCGTCCGCCAAACAAATCATGTCGACAACAACGGTCGACCGCTGGTCCCCTGCCCGCCACCAACGTTATGTTGAATGATTTCCTCTCCACCCCCACCCCCTTTCCCTCCGGGGAGGCTGGAAATGTACGCCACATTACCCTCGGGGGCCGTGTCGTGCAAGTGTGTGTTTGTGTGTAAATGTAGGTGGACGACGCATGACGAACCGGTGAGGAATTGGATAAACGTGTTGTATCTGCCCGCCGGGGGGCCGCGCGATGGCCAACAGAGTTCCACTCAATTATGGATTGTTTCCATTAATTTAAATCCTTTTCACGTTCCACCACCACCACCACCACCACCAGTAGCAGCAGCAGCAGCATCAGCTTCAGCGACGGTTCAATCGTGCGTGCAATGTGTAAAGATGTTCCATCGTAAAGATCCGATTTATGGAGAGCCGTTCCGATGATGCAAAGAGCGCGGCGCGCGGAGGTAGCACGAGGTCTTCTGCATTATGTTCTGGCGTGCTCTCGCATACGCTTACACAGCCGCTGCCGGGCGTCGTCGTCCTGTATCCCACGAGAATAAAGGATTTAAAACGACGACAGGAGACGCGTTTCGTTTCTTTGGAAACTTTCTTCGACGCGAAACTTCCCTTTGAAGAAGACGTGTTGCCGCGATTAAACCATTCATCTTGAAGGCATCTCTCAGTTCTCCCCGAGGTGTGTGGGGCTTTATGCCCGATGCCCGCGGATGCAGGAAAAACGCTTTCCACCTCGCGTGAAGCAAACGCCCCGGGATGCGTGGATGATGTGTAGGTGTTGATTTAATCATTGACACCATTCGGTGGGGAAGGCGGGGTGTAATCGGAGGGAAAACGTACGGTAATCAGTGCTTTAAGCCGTGTGTTGTACACTCACGCACTGGCACGCCTGCCCGGGCACCGGGAGCAGGATTATGTTCGACACCTACCATTGGGTGCTGCTCGGCGGCATTAAAACATAATGCCCTAGCTAGATGCACATTTATGTGATGGCGTTTTTGTGTTCATAATAAAAAAAAATGGTTGCTCTGTTTAAGTATATGGTTGTCATTTTTTTTTCGGTATTTCAACCATTCTATTACCAATTTTATTATCCATTTTGTCACTTCTTTAAGGAAAATTAGGTTGACGAAACTGCTTCAATTTTTCGACTTAAGCATTTTGATAATCTCAATGCTTTAAGAAATTTAAACATTCGGTTTGATTTTTTTCCCAAATTATTTCACTTGGTATGTTATGTAGTTTCTAATACAACTTGCATTTTAATCCATGCTTAAACCACGATACTTTTAAATCCGCTTTCAAATCCGCTTTTTATTATTATTTTTTAACAAATATGTTGGTATTACATTTACGTCAGTAATAAGATCCTAGAAGTGTATAAAAACAAAGATTGAAATCATTCTTGCATATTTATAGAAGCAAGGGTAGTGCTTCTAGATCACAAAATGAATGCATTATAAATTCCATAGACTAATGTGTTTATCTTTACCTAATCAAGGCATCCTTCTCCCCCATCATTGAACATTAAAGATACCATCATTCCCTCAGCGACACTCTCTTCTTTTTTGGCATTCTGTTTTAATTAAAATTTATATTCATCCAATAATATGCAAAATGGCGGCCAAAGCTTCCGTTGTCCCCTTAATGACTCAAACTTGCACTCTTTTGGCTCACTGCTCAGTGGGAAAACTGGTTTAACGCCCTAACCGTGCACGAACGCACAAAATGTCAATAACTTCCAGCCCTTTAAACGCCAGTCGACGTCGCGACTAATCGCTTAGCGAGTCCGAAACCGACGCGCCACCCTCCGGATCCCTCCATGACAGCCCGCCACTCGGGAGGGGGGCAGACGAGTAGTTTGACGTGCGCGAGCCACCCAGGGACATTCCAGCTTCAGTCGCTCTGCCTTCCTTGCTTGCAAATTATTTCTAATCAAACGTGCAAGGACCTTGTCGGTTGCGAGTGGGCTTTTCGTCCCACGGAAAACTTACTTTCCCGAACTTGAACGTGAGACACACACACACACACAGGCGCACCAGCTCAGGGAGCGGTGGGCGAATTCCACCGCCCGACACGAAACAATGGAAAATGGAACTTTTGCCAGCATTATTTCCTGATCCGGCGCGCGTAATGAATTATTTGGAAGCTCCGAGCTCCGAGAGCACAAACCTACACGCACACACACACACACACACACACACACACGCGTGCACGTGCGCGAAGGTGGGTGGAATCGTTATCGTCTGTTCCGGCACACATCACACACAAACACACACACACGGTGGTTTCGGTGGTGGTGGACTCCGGACCCCGGAACCTCCGGGCCACAATCCGGGAAGTGAACCGAAAAGTTGATCCACTGCTCCGTCCATTTCCATTTCTCACTCACCAAGCAGATGATCAAGCAGGGTGGGGGCAGGGGTTGTGTGTGTGACCCCATGCCACGTATTCATAATTTTCCACCCACCTCACCCCCTCGAACCCGGAACCTAAAAGCGATCCGAACCGAAACCGGACATGGGAAGGCCAGCTAAATGGCCAAATGGCGCTCATCCGCTGACCAAGCATCCCTACAACAGAACCCCCTAAATGGACCCCCGCCCCGGCATGGGTCCAATGTGTGTGTGTGCGTATGTGTGTGCCGGGGTTTTAATTATTGTTGTAGCTACACGCCGGCTGGTGGGTGGCGCTCGGGTGTTACAAACAACATTTAACGGAAAACCAACGGACCAACATTCTCCTCCCAAGGAGGGTTAGGGGGAGAAGTTACCACCCCACCACCACCACATGGGCAACACATCATCATATGCTTCACGGTTGGGTGATACCGTTGCCGGAATGAATGATATATGGCAATCAGAGTGCTGGTGGTGGTGGTGGTAGTGGTGGTATGCTGTAAAGTACTGATAAGCACACTACCTTCAAGGATCGTTGGTCGCTCGTTCGGTGGAGGGATGGTGCCGGCTTCTGCTTCTACTTCTTGGAATGTTCAGCCTCCCACGAGCATCGTTTCTGGTGCTTTGGTGCTTATTGTTTTAGATCAAATTCTTATTTTATGCCGCACGTTGTTTTCCCAAGGCAATGGACGACCTAAATACGACGATGGGAGCTCGATCGGGGGGGGGGGGGGGGGGGGGTTTCATTTCACTTAGCCAGTACCAATTGGAAAATGTTTGCTTCCTTCCACCGAACCAATCCCCGGACCATTCTCCCGGGATCTTGTCCATTCACTCGGAAACGATCGAGTGTGAAAGGAAGAATTATGCCCGTGGCCTGGGTTGGCCACTCCAAAAAGTAAAGTGATTTATGATGGTCGACCAACCCCCTGCCCTGCCTACCACCTTCCTCCCTCCCACAAAAGCTCCAGGATTAGTTCCCACGGAATGAGCATTGGCAGCATGATGGCCAATGCTCGGCGGTATGGTTCGTTTGCCCCGTTTTTGCGATCGTCACCCCTTCCTCCCTATGAAGCTCCAGCAAATGACCAAAAACGGGTGGAAGGACCACCCACACATACACACAACCAGAGACAAAACGCAAGCAAAAACCAATTTTAGGACATTTCATTCACCGGATTCAACTCCGAGCACTGATCTCTCTTTCTCTCTCTTTCTCTCTCTCTCTCTCTCTCTCTCTCTCACGCGCTCTTTCTGCTCTCCTTTTCGATATGTTTCGGTCTAGGGATATGCTGAAGAAAGGAGCAAAAAGCGCCAATAAACAAAACATCATCAGCATCTTCCGGCATATCGTGTGCATGTCCGAGAGTGTGTGTGCTTGGTATGACACAACCACCCCCCATGTGAGGCCTCCCCCGGCCCTCCCACCATATCGTAAAAAGTTGGTCAAACAAACACCAATGTACAAAGCTGAATGCCGGAGGATACATACAGGGGATTGCATATAAGATGCCGGAAGCATAAGAAATATGCAAGGCCGAACCGGGAGGAACCAATTCCCCGGAATGTCAACCCCGGCGGGACCAACCCCCTCACCCCCCGTAGCCTACTACAATCGGATCGTCCGAATCGTTTTGTTTTTTGCCGAAAAAGGGGAAAAAAAGTAAAACATTTGTCCCGAGCTTTGGGCGTTGTCCGGTGAGGACAACGGATCGGAGCCGGGGGGGTTGCGGTCAGCAGCATTCCGTTTATTGTTTATCCTGCGATGATGATGTTTTTTTTCATCCATTTTGTGGCGATCCACGGGTACACCAGGGGGGTTTTCAAATCTTTCCTCCCACAACGCTCGAGCTCCTTGTTTCTCTCTCTCTCTCTCTCTTTTTCGCTCTCGATGTTTTCGTGACACTGAGCTGGAAGAACCACTTGGACAGGAGTGTGGAGGGTGCCAAGGGGTCTAAGTCTCTTTCATTCTTGGAAGGGCTTCGCTCCCGAATTTCCCGAAAAGCGCACACGGAACCGTAACCACGGACAATTCATTTCCCCACAAATACGATTAATGTGGAGACCACCACTACCCTCCTTTCTACCCGTTATGAGCCCTCGAGAAACTCAAAGAAGTGGAGGAGTGGAAGTGGAAGGAAAAATCCTTCCAGCAAACCATTTTCCCACCAACTCGCTGTTCGCAGCGGCTCGGTCTGCAAATGAGTGAGTCACGGGGTTTTTTGGCAGACCGGAATGTCCCGGGCCGGGCCGGGAGATTGTCAGGAATTAGCTACAGGAAGAGGGACTGGAAGGCAGAGAGAGTGA
This sequence comes from Anopheles darlingi, assembly GCF_943734745.1. Classification (NCBI taxonomy): domain Eukaryota; kingdom Metazoa; phylum Arthropoda; class Insecta; order Diptera; family Culicidae; genus Anopheles; species Anopheles darlingi. The sequence goes on along the minus strand of NC_064874.1, from coordinate 76,979,117 downwards.
GAGAGCGAGAGAGAGAAGTGCACGTGCCAAATGCATGTTCCACGTCCCGGGGTGCTCTGATTTTCCAAAATGGAGATCTTCAGACTCCGGACCTGTTTTTGGGAGATGGGGGGGGGGGGAAGCTCCACGTCCACTCCACGATATGACACTCCTGGGGAGACGACGTTTGTGGATCGGGATTCGTTCGCTAACCAATTTGGCACGATGCCACCGGCTGCCGGCTTGTTATTAAATCTCGATCTCTCTCTCTCTCTCTCTCTCTCTCTCTCTCTCTCTCTCTCTGTCTCTCTAACTCCTCGTCGAAACCGACACCTAAACCGTTTGGAGTGTCCATTTTGCGGCCAATGCGGCGGATGCATTGCGAATAAATATGTCGGATCCGTCCGATCGGATGCTCGGACCTGGCTGGACTGCTGGTGGTGCTTTACGTAAGCCTTGGCCACGGTCGTGGTCGTGGACCACGATAAGAACTTTCCCGGTGTCCACGCGGGGCTGGAAGGGAGGACACATGGTTCTTGATTCCGAACTCGGTTTCTCACATCCCAGACCCAGACGCTGCGCTTAAAGCCAAGCATACCGACCAGACCACGGCCCCTTTCCCAGGAAGTACATTTAATTACCCCCCGGGGTTCCATGGGGGAGTCACTAGCCGGAGGAGTCACGACTAATCAGCATCATTCATCATCCCCCGAGGACCGAGAACCGCGTCCGTGTCGCGGGACAAATGTCCAAGATCACAAACATCCGGACACTCTTGTGTGTGTGTGTGTGTGTGTGTGTGTGGGTGTGTTGCAAAAGTGAAAGGCCCGTTCGTCAACACCAGACTCTTGACTTGTCCTCGTCATCGTCGTCGTCATCGTCGTCGTCATCGTCGTGTGTGATGCGCCGACCATTTATCATCGGTGGCACCGGACGACCGGACATTCGCGATCCGGAACACCAGGAACACAACAACCCGCGCGGACCAGCGGTTGCAACATCTTTCCGGACATGACGGACGGGGTTCGTGTCCGGTGCTGTCTAAGCAAACGGCAGTTTAGATCGTTCGTAACGGAATGAGCCGAGGATGAGCAGGAGCAGGGGGTTGGCTGATTAACAGCGGTGGTACCGGCCCGTGGAATGTCACCGAAACCGCCTGCAGTGTGTGTGTGTGTGTGTGTGTGTCGCGGTTCATCATTTATCATCATCCCAAATATGGAGATCCTCGCATTTTGTTGTTGAGCACGAGGAAAAAGGGTTTCTGTTTGTTGTTTACCGATAAAAATTTCGGGTTTTTTAAAATTAGAATCCCTAAACCACACAACCAGTTTCCACGCTGTTTCCACCAGCTTGACCGGATTCTCCATTCGGTTCTGCTCATCGCAGCTTATCGCATTCTTATGACAAATCCACCATCAAATGGCCATTTAGCTTGCGATTCAACGACAACGTTGCCAACAGTGCCAACGATTGCCAACGATAAGGCCAAGAGCCACTTCCGGGCCCGGTTCTGGCATCTGGCGAGCAGCTCCCGAGTCGCACACACACAACTTACCTGGCCTGGATGTCCTTCGGTCGCTAGGAAGCTTGTTATTCTTTGTTTGATGGCATCTTTCCGACAGATTCTTATCTTGTGCTCCTTCTACTCCTGCACTGGAGACCTGGACGACGACAACGACGACGTCATAAATTCTAAGAACACTTCACCTAACGCTCACAGGTGGGCTCGGCAGAAGAAGGTGGTGATGGTGGTGGTGGTGATATCTGCAAGAACAACAAGAAAATGCAAATCAATTGCTATTTGTTTCGCATAACGAGTCGCTCTGGCTGCTGCTGTTGCTGCTGCTGTTGCTACTACTGCTTGCATAATTTATCGTCCTTCCTTTCTCGTTGACTCCTGAATTGCTGTGTGTGTTTTGTCTGGTTTTCTGGTTCACACCTCAAACAAACACACACACACACGCACACAGTGTCTGCGCTTATGGTTTTTGCATTTTGAAGATTTAGCACGATCTTAGCAGCGTTTGCTTTTCGGTGCAAGTAGCAGAACCAAGAAGAGAGAAAGAGATGCGACGTCGAAATCGATTTTACATTCATCCGAACGCCCCCAGCGGTGCTCGTGATGCTGACCAGCGGCTCCCGGGGATTAGAGCACCAGCAGCGTCTCGGCATCTCGGCATCACTTAACGACCGATGGCCTCGGTGGCATCGAGTAGCTGAAGGCTGAAGAAGGCCAAGTAGGCCACTAAAGAAGACACTTTGCATAGCATGGCAACCCCTAAGACGCATCCCAAAACTCCGCCGTACCGCGAAAAGAACATTTCGAGGGCTTATCGATGGCGTAAATGATGATGATGATGCTGGCGACGATCATCGTGGCCGGCGGGATGAGGGATGATTAAATGGGGGACCGGGGCGAGAATCGCGTGTGGCTAGCGAAGCGTTAATCCCCGAAGCGTTAAATGGCGACCGCCATCGCGCCTCAGGCCGATCGATCGATCGGTGGCCACATCGTTTTGCGTGTTAATGTTTGCTTGCTGATGTCCTATGCTGATGCTGCTGCTGCTGCTGCTGCTGTTGCTGCTGTTGGTTGTGGTTTTGGAACATAAATTCACCCAACACCACGCACCCACTAGGCAGCCTTCCTCCCCTTTTTCCCTTCCGCTTATGCTACGCGAAGGATGCGAGCCTTCGGCAGCCGCTCGGTTCCCGCGGACCTCCAACCTTGACTGTATGCTTTTAACGCTCCCGCTCTGGCGAGATTTATCTACCTTGGGCGTTCGCTTCGACGCCTTTAAATCTGGAAAATGGTCGTGGCAAAGAAAGGAAAAAACCGGACGAGAGCTTCGGGGGCCGACTTTCCAAAGCACACAATTCAATCCCATGGACGCCGCCGCGCGGACATTTGTTTATTCGCCGCATTTTCACCGAAGGGCCGCCACCGCCGAGGGCGAAACTTTACAACTTTATCACTTGGCGGGGCTTTGGAGGTTGGAATGGTGGTCGTGCGGTGCGCGTACGGCACGTGGCAAAAAAGGGGCCGCCCGCAAATCGGATGGAATGCCTGCGCGAAGGTCCCCGAGATGAATATTTCATTCGGATCGATTCAATTTGCGAGGTCGGAGTTGCTCTCCGGAGACGGACCGATGGACCGATGGACCGACGACGAGGTCGCGACGCTGGGAGTCGCTTACATGATCACCGGAGTCCTGCTCGGAGTGGGAAAAACAAAGAACCACTAATACACCTATTGCATTGCTACTCTTCTTCCAGAGCTCTCTTTTCCTGCTCTTCGTCTCTTGCTTTTTCCTCGCGGAAAACGATTGCTCCCAAACCAGAGGGCCATGATGTCGAGGCCACGTCGGCGAGACCGAGAAGTTTTCTGCCGCAGTGAGCTGAACCCCCCCCAACAAGATAGCTGGTAGTAAATAAAATTGATAAACAGGTTCAGGTCCTTGGCGCTTCGATTTCAAACACACACACACACACAGCCGGCAGACACCACACCACTGGGAAATTTCGGTAAAACTTTCATTAGCCTCTTCACGACATAAGGGTGCTAGAGCGTATAGAGCGTAGAGTCCAAGAGTTTGAGAACGGTTCGCCGGTTCGTCTACTCAATTCGGGAAGTCATCCTTTTTTCGGGCTCCAGATTCCCAACCCAGGACCCAACTCTCGACGAAGTACTGCAAAGTCGAAGAACTCTCCTCCTGACTGAGACCAACACGACAAAGCAACATGGAAAGCACATGCTTCCTCCACATACACACACATTACTCCACATCTGCCGCTGCAGCGAGAACCGAGAGATCCTGCGGAAAATGCGAATTAATTTGCATAAACAAAATAACGAACCAACCCACCACCATCACACACACACCAACAAACGCCAACACAGTTTCGTATAGGAACCAGGGAGAGACTCCCGCGGTCTGAAGTGGCTTGGAAACAAGCAGGTCTGTTGAGACCAGATGACCCAAATGACACTCCAGTATACTGCACACCACCACCACCATGGCATGGCAGACCACTGCAGCACCACCACACCCCTCCCCCTATACTACCACACACCCGGCAGTCCAGGAGTGATGTATCACTTAGTGTGGTCCAGCTTCCAAGTTGCAGCAGCAAAGCAAAGGTTTGGGAGTTTCCCGGACCTCTGGATCCGGACAGTGACGGTGGTGCAGGTGAAGGGAAGAAGTTTTGGGCCGCCTCCTCCCATATCGTGTAACCTGCCACCACCGTTTCCCGTGACCACCGCCTACCTACTCTCCTCCCTGTCACAACCAGGGGCGCGGTAGAACGCAATTAATTTGTTTGCCAAACCCCAGAACGCCGCACCGTTCCGTCCCGTTACGTCCTACGTTCCGTCCTACGTTCCGAGTGTTCCGGTGGTCTACATTTGTAACAGGAATCAAACGTTACGCTCGGAAGTTCGCTCGGAACGCGTCCTGCAAGAGGGTGAAAGACTTCTCGCAACTTCCAGAGGAGATGCCGACGTCTGCTAAACAACTGTTCTGGCACATTCTGGCTGCTGGACCTTTTTTGGGGGTGGGGGGTTGTGGCGGTCGCGCGCTTCGTTCCACGTGAGGCGCTTCCAGTGATTATTTCGAACTTACACCTTTCACCCCCCCTCCCCCCCCACCTCCCTTCCCCACCAGTCCAACTCACTGACACCGGACGACCCCTCGCCGGTCTCGGCGACCAACAAAAGACCACACACACCTCAACACAACTGCACACGCTGCGATAGGGAAATTAGAATTGGAAATTGGTCTTCGTTCCCGTTCGGCGTGCTGGCGTGCTGGCGTGTTATCGATTTGGTGCCCATCGAGCACCGTCACGTGGTGCGCTCTGCTCGGTACGACCTCGGTCTTCCCGGTACGACGATACGAATTCCAAATTCCTGACCGCCAGGATTGGTACGCGGATAGTAGTGTGCCTCGTCGTCGTCGTCGTCGTCGTCGGCTATCGATGACGAGCAAACCGGGGATGATCTGGCCCAGGGGGGGCGGGGGCAGTGCGTAACGCCAAACCGATGGTCATGTGCATTGTGGAACTCTCTTGTCCTAACCTGTCCGGAAGGAAGACCATTCTTCTGGCTTCTGGCATGCCGGCATCGTCACCGACGCTCGAAAGGCAATCAAAAGTCGAACACACGGGTCCAGGCCGGGGTCTGGGAGGCGGTGACGGGTAGAGAGGAACCGAGGGAGCGAGCAGATGTTCCGTTTCGTTGGAGGATTTCCTTACCGGGATTTCGGATTTCCGACCAGGATGGTGATGGTGGTGGTGGTGATGGCCAGCAAACTTTTCCGGCCAACAAATCGCTGACGCCCGACACGCCCCGGGGTACATTAATTGTTCGGCAAGATAGCCCCACCTCCCAACTCCCCAACTCCCACACACAGAAGGTGTCTGTTTCGGCTGGAAAGATTTGGCGCATCGGCCGAGAAACTTGCCGGTTCGGCCCGGCTTCCATCGTTCGAGAGAATTTAGGGAAGAGGAGAGGGGGACTGGGTGGTTGTCCGCTTTCACACGCATCGAGAGGGATGGGGATTTGGGATTTGGTTTTAATTTATCCGCAAAAATGTCTGGGCAACTTTTTCCGCTAAGCGAAAGTTGTTTTGATTTAATTTCAAGTTTTGTAAAAGTATTTTTGTAACCAAAAGACCATAGGAGGCGTTTTTTTGGTAGGAAGAGATGATAATTCAATTAGAAAATTTAATAAAAATGTATTTGGTTAACAGAATTCGAGGACGGATAGAATAACAATCGTGAAGGGAAACATAAACATGATAAAATGATATATTTTCATTTAACAGGTGTAAGAGAATGGAATGTTATGTAAACTATGGCAAAACCAAACAATTTAAGCGTTCAAAAGACTTAAAAAGAAAATAAAATATTATGACAAGGTCTTAAGGATTAGACAATTAAAAGAAATACAATTAAAATATACAACATTCAATCATATAATTATCAAAATTTCAACCCAATATTGAAAATTAACAATTAACAGATAGAGGAAATCAATTGAAACACCAAATCAATAACTAAACAGTTGATAACAGAGTGGAAATTCATAAATTTATTTAAGAAATTCAAGACAAACGAATGAAGCTGCAACCAAATCGTTTACCCAAGCGTCTTGTTCCATCGTTTCTTCCATGTATTATTATTTTTTCCTTTTTCTACTCGTTCCCTGAGGTCTAACGTGCCCGAGACAAATGTCAAAGACATGTTTTTCTTTTTGTGCTAATCCCACATTTCCTCACAAAAGCTCCCCAGCTCCGTATGGTCGTTTGTGTGTGTGTGTGTGTGTGTGTGTGCTTATGTGTCTCCGTGAGGTGATTATACGGTTCACCGGAAAAATCGGCCTACGTAGTGACGGTCTACAGGCCGCAGCAGAGAGAGAAGAAGAGAGAGAGCAGAGCGAGAGAGCAGACAGAGAGAGAGAGAGGCCGTAAGGGAGGTGTTAGTGAGAACGAAGCTGAATTAATTAGCTCATTAGGGGGAAACATAATTAACGCTGTCGCGCAGAAGGACGCATCGAGAGCGACATTTCCAGCCTCCCCTTTCCGTAGGACCGCCCTTCCCCCATCGCCATCCGGTAGAGCGTTGGTTCCGTTGTGGTTCGCCAGACGCCAGGCGAACAGCATTTTCTTTTTCGTTCGTTCTTTTTCCCCCCCGCTTTGCTTTTCTGCTGAATTGCAGACCAACGCGGTCCTTGTGGTAAGATCCGTTTGCCGTGTTTTCCAGCATTTTCCAGCGCGCGTTCACAACGCAACGTTTTCCGAGAGCCTCGAGAAAAATCGAATATTGAAGGCATTGAAGGCAATTGGTGCAAAGATTTTCCAGCACACTCACAGGACTGTGACACACACACACATTTACACCTACACACGTTTTAACGCACTCTGGAGGTGTGAAATATCAAAGAAAGTAGTTCCAATTAGCTTTTAATTAAGGCTACACTCTTGGTGCGGTCTTTTCGGTTTTTGGTTTTTGGGGTGGAGGCCAATCACCTCGCCACGCCACGGATCAGCGCTGACGCGACCATTCGACCGGTTAACAGGAGGTCTGGGTGGCAAAAACCACCCCCAGCCACCAAATGCCCGTTCCGGAAAATGGTCGGAATAAGTGGTTTTGGTCGAAATTAAACAAAACAAAAAGCGGCGGCCCCAAAATTGACATTATCCCTGGGCGAGCGCAGCTCATTTTCAGCCATCGTACCGGCCCGGTCAGTGGTCAGTGGCAGAGCGATAGAGAGCGTGTTCAAAGAAGCCTCCTTCCCCGGCCTCATTCCCACGCCAAGATTCGCTCGCTTTTGCTGTTTGTTTTTGTGAGGCACAAAGTAGAGCTCGAAACGGGAGGAAAATGGGACGACGAGCTAGAAAACGCGATTCTCCCGAGCTGATCGCGGTCGCACACGGTCCCGGAAGGTGGTACGTATTAGTACTCGGAAAACGGAAACCCGGGAAGACCGGACCGTGACCGTGGAGGGAGCAGATCTGCAAATAAAATTCTTTCATTCGTGTTGGTTCGGAGGGTTGCATGCCAGCGTCCGTTCGTTTGTCCGTTCGTTCGTCTCCGAGAAGGACCACCATCCGTAGCAGGACAACCGGCTCGGTTTGGTCCCGGAGAGGTTCACTTCATTATTTTTCCTTTTTTTTTGCGACTCCAGTGTCCACCTCGAAGGACCATTTGCGGTGTCGACGAACGGTCAACGTATGCACACACACACACACACGCAGGCGGACGGTTACCACTACAAAGTGTCGAAAATGTGGGCACCACACTATACTGGCCTACCAGCGTTGGCACTTTGGCCTCCGGTTCGGGAGGTGAGTAAATTTGAAAATTAAACATTCCATTTCGTGCCGTTCTCGGGCAGCGCTACGAAGTGACCAGTCCCCAGTGGGTCCTCCTCCCCCGGGGGGGCCGGGGATGTGGTTTTCGGGGTCGTTTGCTGAACGAGGCCAACTTCCACAACACACACACACACACACACACACCGGGCTGCAACCCAGCGACCCCTCGAGGGCAACACCGACACCAGAACCCTTCAGTTCATCCCTTCCAGCCATGCTACTACTAGCACTGTGTGTGTAAGCACGTTGGCAAAGGTCGTCAACGACCATGCTGGTAGCCTGGTGATTAGTGGGTGGCCCGGAAAACGGGTTACAACAACGCACCCGGCACGCCGAAATGTCTGCCGAAGGTGATCACGTAACCACACACACACACTCACACATTCCTCGGTTCTGAGTGCCCCAAAGGGACGGACAGGCAGTCCGATCTCGTCCGGTATAGCTGCCGGCGGTCCTAGATGAAGAATCCGATAATGCCGACTCCAACTGTTTTGTGGTTTCAACTGCTCCGACTGCATAGCAGCAGGAGTTTGGGAATGTTGTTCGGGTGGCAAAAGATGCCGGGAAATGCTTATGACTAATTAAGATTATCTCGCGGGATTGTTGGTCAACTGCACATGGGCTGTGAGAGTGAAGCCAATGTAATAATGTTGGCCATTTCTGTTTATGCGGGAATTTTGGCAAAATTCCGACATCTGATCAAATTATTATACAATTTTTCAAAATTGATCAGTGTCTTAGTACAACAACCACTTTCAATCTTTTATACATTGTTGTGTCATTTGAAAACTCGTTTGATTCTTAATGCTCAGAGCAACTTAAGTAACAGAAGGAAAGTAGTTCTATTTAATTTCTTAATCTACTTTAAACGCACATTTAATAAAATGCTACTTCGTTGTACAAAAAAACTTTTTACGGAAAAGTTTCAAAAGCGAATTCAAACAACCGCGACGGTTCCTCACTTTTCGAAATAAGTGTTCCAACCCCCAACATCATCAGTCACCCTTAACGTTCGCAAGTCGGTCGCTAAGTGAAGTCATTGCTCGGAATGGAAAACACAATCCTTTCCTTCCTACAGTCTGCCAGCAAGCCAGCCAGCCAGCCAGCCAGCCAGCTTCAACCCGCCTGGTCGGCGCTGGAGTACACAGTCAATTAGCTTAATGGATTTAATTAGACTCTCAACTTAACGCTCGTTGCGAGATCGAATACACTTCGATCAAGCGCCCGAGTTCGGGTACAGGAGGGGACCCAAGACCCCACCCCCAGGGCACATCAACATCAACGGCAACAACCAGCAGCCAGCCAGCCAGCTGATGGAGCGCCATTCAATGGCGTAAAGTGTCGAGAGTGACTTCTGGTGGCAGTGGTGGTGGTTGAGTGAGGTTTTTAGGAAATTGTTTGCAGATTAAGCGATTCGCTCGAGTGGAAACCAAGCGTAGCTAATGATACCACGCACACACACACACACACACACACACTCTTTCGCCCCCGGGAAAGTGTGATGGACCGACCATCGGCTCGAGAAGTCTATCGTTTCGCACCTGCCAAGTGACAACGATACCGAAGAACCCTTCTCAGGGGGTTTTCCGGGAGTCTTTGCAAAAGTATGGGAGGTGTATATCGCCAGACCCCACCACCACCGGCGGGTGTCCTACTTTCGGATGCTGCATGCGACAACCCAACCTTCCCCGGGGGGAAAGCATTCCAAGCAATCTCAGTTGTTGAAGAATCGGAATCGAGAAGATTAAAAATACCAAAATCCGGGATTCGGAGATTCGGAAAAATGTCGAAATGTGATGTGGCTCGAGTGCAGCATCGACTAGCATCCAGGTGATGTTACATTCTTTTCCTGCAGTATTGCAACACACCATTGCACCTCTCCACCTACCCCACCCGGTCGCCTTCAGGCTGTTTGGCTGTTTTGGAATTACATTTTTCATAAAAACCGACATATTCCGACCATTCCCAGACCTTCAGCTGGGAGCAATATACTGGTTCCCCGCTCTATCTCTCTCTCTTTCTCTCTTCCTCCGTCTCTCTCAACTAGAGCCTTCTCCCGGTATGCTAAACGGTGACGGTCCCCGGATCGTTCATAGCATCGGTTTTTGGGGATGGCCGTTTGGTTGCAATTTCGTGACCGTGGCCATTCTATCGCCCTGCAGCTGCAACGAGCAACATGAGGGCTTCTCTTCTTTTTTATGCTACCACCCTTCTTCCCTCCCCTTCACAGCGCGATATGCAATCATGGTTTTTAGTACCTTCCCTGTGGCCAGATTTGAATTCAATCCAGCTCGTTGTTTTCCTCCTTCCGGCGCGCTCTCTCTTTCTTTCTTTCTCTCTCTCTCTCTCTCTCTCTCTCTCTCTCTTTCTCTCTCTCTCTCACCTTTAGCCTGGTGCGTTTTTCCAACGTGTTTCGCAATCCGCAATCGGCGCGAACTAAGGGAAAATCCAGCAAAGCACACACACATACAACACCACCATGGAGGACCTTTTGGGCGATGGGGGCCAATCGCAGAGCGGCTTAAAGGAGGGACAGACGGGGTTTAGAAGTTCAGTAAATATACGGTTATTGATTTTACGATTTTCCTTCGTCCAACGCCAACGGCCGCTACCGGGAGTCCACTTGTTAGCGGGGTGACCGCCCCGACCGATCCGACTTTACACCGATTTTACCCCCGTCCTCTTCCAGCGGGGTCGACTCTAACTACCAGCGCAACTGCCGAGGTGCGACATTGGGGATGGAATTTGCTGCTTTTCCTTTCCTTCGATCCATTTTTTTCCGCCTATTCCACGACTTTATTTGCATATTTTGAAATTGAAAAACAGCTCTCTCGCCTGGGGAGAGAGAGAGAGAGAGCAGTGCAATAGTGAGGAAGGTGGGGAGGGGGAGCCAATTCCGATTCCGGTCGCCAGATCGCAATGACATGCGAGCGAGAGTGATGTGTGCAATATTGTCAGTCCCGGGCTGTATATTGGCTGATTGCGAATCGCTTTTCGTCCTTCTTTGCCTTTTTTCTATTTCACTTCCGACGGTTTCGACTTTCTTCCTGCAACTTCTTGGGGCGGATAGTTTGCGGTGGGGGGGCGAGTGGCAATGAGTAGACGAGTTTTAGGAGAAACAGCTCAATCTGTTCAGCAATCAACATGAGATGAAAGTTCTGGCAGGGGTATGGAATGCTTCTTTTGGAGAAGAATTATTTTTCTTTTTAATTTATGCAGTGACCTTCGAGGATTTTTTTATTATGTTTAATACAAGTCCTCGATACCTCCATGACGAGACCTTTTTTAAAAACTGGCAGAAATTCCAAAGAAAAGAATTTTATATTTTATAAGTCAATTATATTGCCTTTAGGTTGCTCGAGAGAAGGAAGGAATAAATTCGAATTTCCAAAATTGAATATCTTAAAAGAGCAAAGGCATTAAACAACATGTGTAAAGCATCTCTTCGTCTATGCCACAAATTAGCCAGCAATTCTGCAGAATTTTGGGTTCCCAAAAAAGGTTCAAAACTCGCACAACAACACATTACATCTGTCTGCATATGGTTTTACACACATGGCTACCAGATGATCAGGATAGCTCCAGACCAGCCCAGTCCAAAACCCGGAGTCCTCCTATGCAACAAGCTATGAGCCACGTAGGTATCATCTCGGCTAAGCACTGCTGCCGTGCCTGGGACTTTGGGTTTTTGTTTTTTGTTTTTGCAAAGCGCCACCAGACGCGAGGTCGTGCTGCGAAAATGCTACGGAAGCGACCGGAGGGCGGTGGACCGGAGTAAGGGAAGGGGTCATGCTGCTGCATCCATGCATGACAGAGCCCACTTACGCCTCGGGCTATATGGCGGCCAGCCAGCCAGCATAGGGAAGCCAGTGCTAGAGTCGTTTTCCTCTTCGCGGCCGATGCAGTACTCAGCAGGAGGACGGTTCCCAGGAGGCCACTACGCGGGGGGAAGGGGGTAGCCGAAATAAAAAGACACGAAAATGCAAGCATAAAAAGTCCCGCGGTTTCCACCAAAACACGAAAAAAGAGCGCGCGCGAGAGAGAGAGAGAGAGAGAGAGAGAGAGAGAAGAGAGAGAGAGAGAGAGAGAGAGAAAGAGAGAGAGAGAGAGAGGCAGAGAGCGGAGTGGTGGAGGGCTCATAAAGTGGCATCAAGTGCGGCAAACGGCTCACCGACTCTCTCTCTCTCTCTCTCTCTGGGTCCCGGATGGACGGAATGTGGGCAGCATATGTTTACAGTCCTTGGCCCCGCTGCTGCCTCGAGACATATTATGCTCGCGCCACCACCCGCCCCCCATCGGGTACAGCGCCTTCTACTCGACCATAATGTGCCGAAATGAAACCATCAGTCCAACGGACGAACGAACGAACGAACGAACGTTGGCTTGGCGGGCTTGGTATGGGCCTGGCATGAGCCTGGCCTGGGCTGGCTTCGTGGACCCGCGTCTCTCGGTCGTCGGTCCAACCGTTCCGTCCCGCTAGATTGAGATGACAGCGTGCACCACAATGGGAGGAGTGAAAAACAGAAAGAAAACCACGAGGAAGAGGTGGTGGAGGAGGAAAAAGAGGAAGAAGAAGGGGAAGAAGAAGCTCCGTGCTGCGGAGGGCCACGCGGAAACATGCGGGCGGATTGGCCATGCATCGCTAGAGCATTAGGAGCATTAGAGGCTGGTTGGTTGGTTGGTTGGTTGGTTGGCTGCCCGGCCGCTTGCAGTTCCCTCCCCCTTCCCACCCTGCGTAAGTGGCCTTCGCATCGTTAGGATGTCGATTGCCTTCTGCTTCGGGTAGCATAAAATGTGCCCGGTCTCGGTCTCTATGCTCGGCCGGTCGGTCGGTCGGACGGTAGACGACATGACGACGACAACAACGACAACAGCAACAAGGAACAACATTTTATGTCGGAAAAATGACGTTTCCTCGGGAATGTTTATAGTTTTCGAAGGAGCGCGTTCTCGAGCGCCGAGCCTCCTCTTGTTCCTCATCCTCCTCCTCCTTCTCCACCTCCTCCTCTTGCACGGTCACCGGCCGCCGGTTTGTGGTTGAGGCCGGTGTTTGCAATCAACAACATTGCATTAATGCGAGATTCCGTTGCGAGGCAGGACCTTCTTCCCCATTCGGTAGGCCACCCAAAAACCTTCACCAAGAAGGAGCAAGACAGAGAGAGAGAGGGAGAGAGAGAGAGAGAGAGAGAGAGAGAGAGAGAGCGAGAAGCGAAGAGAAGAAGAAGAGCTCAACAGAGGTCAACCGTGCCAACGGGCTATCAAAGTGTTATGGCGATGATCATTCGCTATCCTACTTCTCTCTCTCTCTCTCTGTCGCTCTCTCTATCTCTCTTTTTCCTCGACTCCTGGCCTGGCCAACCGACGACGGTACCGGATTGCGGGCAATAAAACACAAAGATGCGTCCCGGATCCTGCTTCTGCTGCTGCTGGTGCTGCACATGAAGCTGCTGGGCATGTTGCCGTTAAAAGTTTGCCCGGGAAAAGTTGCGAACAGGCGCCGAGATGATGCTTTACGAGCCAAGCACCGAGCAAGGCCACAGCGAGGGAACGGTCGCACCCCCTCCGTGGTGGCAGTAGTAGGGCAGGAATTCAATTAGCTAAAATTGGCTAACTAATTTGTGTCAACTTTCACTTTCCTGCCCAACGATCGCTCGCTCGCTCGCTCGCTCACTCGCACGCCCCCCTCCCGTTTGGTGAGGCGTTTATCAATATTCACGGACGATTTGTGGAGGGTGCGGACGGTGTGTGTGTGTGTGTGTGTGTGTGTGTGTGGGGTGTGGGCTGCTGGTAGGTTGGTGCTGATTGCACCGTGATTCGTGATTAGAATTCCGGAAGCGCCGTGATTAACAGCACAGCGTGATTTCGGTTTTGCTTAATTGGGTAAATCTGTCGCTTGTAAGCTGTTAATGTTGGTGAGCTATTTGTTTTTTTGTTTTTTTTTCTTTTGCTGCTACACTCCCCGTTAGGTTTGCTTTTGTTTGGCGTACTTTTGTCAGATATGTTGAAGGGATCTTTTTGGCCGGAATCACACTTTTCAAATCATAAAAAGTCAGCATCTTTCAAAATTTTACCAAATGATTGTTTTTGATTTTTTTCTCTAAATTTTGGCTGATGCTCTTGTAAAACTGTAGAATCTAAATTATTGAAAGCAAATTTTACAAAATGCTACGAATGAATCTTCTTTTGAATTGATTGCAATCCTAAACTGTCAATTTCATTAACACATAATATTCCATCTAGTAACCGTCGTCTCGTTTGTTGTTGCAAAACAGATTCCACACAAACAGAGCATCACAGTACACATAGACTACAAAGTCTAGTTTCTTGCCGGTCATGTGGTTGTGCAGTGTTAGTTTCAAGCGTTGAGTAAATATTTATCAATTATAGTCATCGAAGTTCTAATTAAAGTGTAAAAATAAGTTCGAGAGAAAGACCGGCAACGATTTGCTTGTAAAGTTTTCTAAAGCTCTCCAGATGGATAGAGGCGTTGTGGTAGGCGCAAATTGAGATGGAAAGATGGTATCGACAATGATTTCAATTCGTCATCGTGGATCGAACTGTCGTCAGCTGTAGCGCAAAATATGTAAGTAAGTTAAATATGATAATATTTTAAATGAAAGTTAATCCCAATGTACTTGCATTACCTTTAACAAAATTTAACCAAGAGACTCATTGATTCCAAAGGCTGCTTTGTTAAAAACTAACGAATTAGCAACCGAAGAATATGTTCAAAATATTTGAAAAAAATGAAAATTCAATTGTAACCCAGCCTTTGATCTTCCCAAAATTGCAATCGGTTGCGAATGTCATTGATAAGTTGAGTGAATATTTCATCAAATTCATTTCTCTGTGGTAACGTTTTCCGCTCAGAAACAGTAACCGGTCTCGCCAGGCCAATAACAATGCATTTGAAACGGTTGTGAATGCATTTTTAATCCCAACATCACTGGCTGGCTGTTTCACCAGGGATGTTGGATGTTTTATATTTACTGTTCAACAAATTCCATCACTGCCACTGACAAACAAACACACACACAAACGCGCGCGCGCGCACGGCAGGAGATGCCAACTGCACCTAGCCATTGATCCCGGTTTGTGATAGAGAAGCATTGCGAATTGGCGAAATCGCATCCTAGCACCATGGGCATCACCCCGCCGGGGGACCTCCCACTCACCTCAGGTCGCGTTACGCGTTTAATGCTTGATTTGGTTATTCGTTTCGTTTTTTTTTCCTGCACGATGGTTCGGCACGACCATCGTACCTTTTGGCTGATGAAAATGCCCGGTCGAGGACATGCATTTCGCTAACATATGGCCACCGACAGTGAGAGGTCGACAAAGCGCCAAACGCACCACACAATGTTCCTGTTCCAGGCTTCTCGTGTATGTGTGTGTGCAGCAGGCATGGTGTGCGCACAGCATCAACGCATCAACAGCAGCAGCGAGCTTGCTATATCATCGATCATGCTGCCACCAGCGAGGGCCACATTCTGGTGTCCCTCCCTGTTCCCGTCCCCCCGGTGCGGGTGCGTCACCACCATCAGCGTGCGGTGCTCGCGTGTGGCCCTGGATTCAATCACGCTGGTGAACACTTCACCAGCGACAGAGTAAATTGATGTTGATTAAAACAATATAAATAAAATTCTCGTTCCGTGCCCAGCATGCGCACCATGCTGGGAGGGCCACCGAGCGCCGCCGGAGCCAGCCAGCCAGCCAGCTAGCTGCCCCAGCGCGGGACACGATCTGGGAAGCCCCCGCAATGGCCGACGCCGGCAGTTTATTTGTTTTTATTATGAGACCGAAGAGGAGAAAGAGTAAGAAGGAGGGAACGAGGGGAGGGGGGGGGGGTGGAGAAGAGTCAACCGTTGACACCGGTCGGGATCCGACGGATCTGTGTCCATGATTAACAGCCCGCAGAACCCGTCGGTCGACAAACTAGGGGAACGGGAAGGGAGGAAATGTCGCATCATTCGTCCGTCGAACATGTCCGATGAGCGTTGGTGGTGAAAGGGGGTACTTAGGGAGGTGTGGAAAGGAGCGGGAGGGAGGGACCACCGATGAGCTCGGTGGACCCGGGATGCCCCGGGGGTTGATGGTTCCATTTTTGCTCTTTTCTACTGCTGCTGCTGCTGCTGCTACTGCCGGCATTATGATCTCCGGTTTTTCTGCAACATAAAAAACGTAGAGGGTGGAGAACGACCATCCCCAGCCCCTTCCCCCTTCTCTGACGAGTGTGCGCGCGCGCGTGTAACGAGAAGCTTCCGTCGTGACATACATCGGATGAGCTCATTCCGGTGCGAACGCAGCAAACGGCATCATCCGGTCCACGGTCGATGGTGTATGGCTTGGGGGCGGGATGGGATTGGCCCGCACACATATACACGATCGAATATCCGAAAATAAGGGGGGAGAAGGAAGGCATCTCCAACCGAGCGCACTACCGAGTGCGTGTGAAAACATATGTCCGTCTGTGGCTTTACAACATATCGGTGTGAACGGCGCAGAAGAGGTGAGGATTAGCTTGTCGACCGGTCCGTGGTCGGTGGCCAAAAGCGATCCACCAGCGATCCACGCCAAACGATTCGATTGATCGGTGTCTAATCGGGTTTTTGGCGAAATGTTACGACAGGGGTCAGAACACGTTACGATGCACAACGGAATACATTCAGCATTCCCGGAATAAACGGTATCCATGTGTATGCAACTTCGCCTGCAATTTCTCGCTGACGCTGGTCGTGGTAGAATGCGTGAGCAAACATTCTCGAACAACAATATGTGCATCGCAACATATCACCGTTAGTTCGGTTGATGATAGCTCGGAGTGGAATATTTTGAATACCGAAACCAAGCGCATTGTGTTGCGATTATGATGCTATATTGACTTAGCTATGTTGCGTTGGCATTTCGGCATTCCGTATTGATTGATACAATAATGGTTTTGTGGCGCAAGGTTGGAGAAGCTCTTATCTAACTCAAGGATTAGTATTATAAGAAATTACAGTATAGTAAATGCGCTCTACTTGCAATAAACATCATTCATGCTGCGTCAAGGAGTGTCCATGCTCCGCTCCGAACGAAGTAAAGCAGCAAACCATAGAGTACAGAATGCTGTTTGAGAATTTATGAAATAACAGGAAGCTTGACATCAACATCGACATACACACGCACACACTACCTGTAGTTACTACTGTTTGCAATTTCATTATTTGCTGCGGTCTCTGGGCCACGAGTGAACCGATGGCAAACCAACGCAACGCAACGAACCGCTGAAGCTTTCCATCTAGTTGATGGAAATGACGAACCGGTTTGCGACCGCGACTTGCAACAGAAGCTTCCGCGCTGCGCATACGAGACCAACAGTTATGGTTTTTTTTTGTTTCTCTCTTTTTTTCTTCCATCATCATCATTTTGTTGGCATCCATTTCGTTATGTCCGTGGCTCCATTTTGTATCATTTCCCTTCCCGGGTTACTGCTGCCCCGCTGCATGAGCCACTGATAAGCCTGGGGAGCTCCTGGTCCGGGACCGTGCCCGGATGCTGCAAATAAGCGAAAAGAGTGCGCGAGAAACGCCGTCAAACCTTCGCTTCCTCGGGGCCGGGGGCTTGAGGTCAATTCTCACGTTACCGTCGGTGCGTTATCCAGGCAAAATGGGGGTGAACAGGAGTTCGTAACATGTAAAATGCAAAAAAAAAAAAAACGACGCGAGTTTCAAAGAGCAACAACTCCCTGGCCAACGGATAAAACCGACAATTTTCATCATTTTACCACCGGCCAGGGTGGTGGTTTGCCGTGGCTTGGTTTGGTTGCCAGCCGGGCAACCGTTTTTGGTGAACAATTTGTTTGTTTTACATTCAACGAAATGTAGCATTTTTATGATCGAGCCACTTTAGTGTGCGAGATCGAGAGCACAGTGAGAGTGAGTGATGCGAGGACCTTGGCAGGTTGAAGGGGGTTTTTTTTGGTGGACTTTTCTGGGAACGCGATCACCTCCCTAGCATTCCGAGATTCGGAGTGCTCGTAACCGCTCCAACATGGGATACATGTTGCGCTATTATGTTGCGTAACGAGAGCAGGAGGAGGAGGAGCGGCAATAAAACCAAGCATCCTAATGCGTGACTAAGAGATGTGTAATTTCAAAATTCTTCCTCCATAACGAGTATGGTTTTTTGGGGCCGGGGGGGGGGAGGGCGCATGAACTGGGGCACAGTCCCAGCACGACGGCACCCACACTTTCGCTCAGCCCTTCTCGCAATCAGCACCAGACAAAGTAGTCAAATATTTTAATTTAATCACACCTCCCCGTCACTGGATCAAAGAAGTATGTTGCGAGCAGCGCAACACATATTTGAATAAAGTAATCCAACAAATGGTAGCACAAAGCACCCTTGATGCTCGAAAGGGTGGAGGAGGTGGGGGAGAGGGGTGGTGCTGTCCCACTCGTGGTGAAGGGTAGCACACTCGTTGAACCACCCCCCGCCTGGCTGGTTCCGGTTAGATGAAAGGAAATAATAAAAAAAGGGAAAGGCAAACGCTTTTTCATCTCATTCGCCTGTTTGACCCCACCGCCCCTCACTCCTACCTCCCACCACCCACCACCCACCACCCGGTCGACGCACTAAGCTATTTGTGATGATTTAAAATGGGTCGCTCCTCGCACTTCCTGAGTGCCGAGTAATGAGGGGAGCCGGTCCGGGGAAGCGCCGTTTGGCCCACAAAATGTTCCAAATCGTTTACGTGTTGATGAGAACCAGAGAACACACCGACACACGGACACCCGGACACACGGAACGGGAGGAACGATTTTTCCAACGTTTTGCAAACGCACTCTTGGCTTTGGAAACTCCGCGGGTTTTCCGTTTTCGAAGCGACCTTCGCTTAGCCCCGGGGTTGAGAGGGCCACCAACACCACCACCACCACCACCACCAATCGTGCATCGCGCCGCCTGCATCATAAAAGTGTTTGTGTACGATCGTAAAATTTTAGTATCTACCGCATCCCGGGGCGGGCGGGCGGGCGGGCGGACGGACGGTTCGGTGGTTGATCATCTGTTGCTAGTTTTATGGGCACGGCAACCAAGGGCGGTGTGGATCGGATCGGAAGTGTGAGCGGCCACACGCTCTTCGGATGTGAAAATGATGAGACCGAAGGGTGTTTTATTTCGGTGCGCCAGTTATTAGCGAATGATGACCATCAAACGTCCCGCTGCGGTTGACTCGCGCTGGCGACTGAAAGAAAGCTTGTCGGAATTGGACGCTTGGTGGTGAAACGCGTTATGCGTACAAAGGGGAGGAGGGTGCCATCATATTGGTGATGGAAGGTTTGCAGGGAAAAACGAAATGATGATTTCGATAAAAAAAAAGTTTATCCATTCCATTAACCCATTTTGGGGTTTGAGGGCACTTTATTCGACAACAACATCGCTATCTTCATACCGGAAGAGTGTTGGTGACGTTTTTCTAACAGAGTAGAACAATTATAAAGAGGTTGCAAAGTAAGGTTGGATTATAGTCGTGTAAAGGAGTCAAGAACAGACAGTAAGCACATTACTCCTTGTACACAGATTATTTACTTTGAGTTTGAAGGAGTTTTAACACATGATAAGCTACCACTGTTATCTATTCTCGTAGGAAGTGTAACTCAAGCTCGGAGAGTAGTCAACATTTCGATTGAATGATGCTCATCCAACAACAACAGCTCTCCAACGGAATACTGAACAGTAAATGTTGCCGACTACCTGAGGACTATTCAGACGTCGCTCTACCATCTTACGCATGAGTTAATCCATCGGAACGCTCTATGGGAGTACCGACCATCAAGCATTCCCTTTTTTGTGGTCTACAACCGAAACCTATCCATCTCCTAGCGGCGTGTCGTTGTCTTATCTCGCAACCATCACCGTCAAGTATGATGCTCCTGCTTCCTGATCAAGCGTGTTGTATGCTTCATACATTGCCCTTTATCCTCAAAAAAAATATGGAGAAAAAAAGGAAAAACATACGAGATACGCACAAATACACAAACAACTCTGACAGAATGGCAGCGGTGTATCCCTCGAACCCTATACAATCTGTGCACCACGGGGAAGTTTGAGTTGATTGTTCTCAAGTTCCGCAAGTTGGTCGGCGATCGATCTGTCAGAACATCCAAGGAAGCACGATAGCACACACACACACACACACACACACTGATAGGCACCCGTGGACAGGTGAATATCACGATGTCTAGAGGTCAATTGGGAGCCGCTCTGCTGAGGGGAGCTTCCCAACGTGCCCCCCTGGAGTCGACTATTCGACTTCACTGTTTTGGACACCAAGGATTGAGTCTTCTTTTCTCCAACCGTCCAGAAGGTCGGTCTCCTGGACCGGGGGAGGGTCGAGCAATCGTTTTAGGAAATTTATCGATAAGCAGCACGATGTCCGTGTCTGTGTTTGTGTGTGTGTGTGTGCCGGCAGGTCTTGTGCTACAACTATCTGCCATTATCTGCCATCCCCATCTACCGATCCGCTTCTCGGTTTTCCTTTCATCGGCTGGCAACCATCGGTGTTTGTTACTAATCAAGTCCAGGACCAGACCGAGAAGTCCGTCGGTGCTGAAGGAAGGGGGGGCACGTAAAAGAAGATAGCCAGAGACCAGCAACAGCAGGTGACTCGAGCGCAAAACGCTTCGTTAAACACGCCGGGGGTAGGGCCAGACCGAGATGGGGAGGGGAAACTGTTCTCTGGAGGTGGACGGAGGAAAGCACGTGAAAATGATACTATCCGGTGTGATGTTCGACGTAATCGATTGACCGGCCTGAATGGAATGGAGAAGAGCCGAGAAGTCGGAAGCCAAGCAAGGACAAGCACATAAATCGTAGCAGCACTCAGCACCGGAAGGAAGTTCCGAAGGACCGAAAAAAAAGGATGGGAATGGATCACACTATCCCCGGTGCCGGTGCCCAACAGTGTTACTAGATATGTTTCCAATATGTTTTCCCGGGATCCCCATTTTCCATTCCCCTCTGCTGTCGGCCCTTCTGCTTCCACTTCTTCTTCGTTTTTGGCGTGGAAAGGAAGAATTCAATTAAGATATAAACCTTCCAGCAAACCCATTTGTACGCCGTCTCCCTAAATGGCAGAGATATGGCTGACCGTTCCCCCTAACGGGCAGGCAGCGCAAAGTACAAATAGTTGTCCGTATCGCAGACAGCCCCCACCGTTACTTCCTCCCACACATTTCCGCAGACGACTATTGATACACAGCCCGCTAGGTAGGTCGCCAAAAGGAAGTCGCGTCGACCAGAACGCGCTTCAGCACGGTCCGCCATTACAACCCGGGATGGGGAGGATATGCCACGGTACGGTGACCAGCATAGCTCGTGGTGCCAATAAGCAGAGGAAAAAGGAAGAGATTATCGCCACCAATCCTGTCAACTTGCACCACCGGGACACATACACACACACCAGGACTGGTCGTCTCATCCACTGCTCGACCACTTTTTGCACAATTGCCTCGCCCTCCCTCCGATGCCGATACCGGAATTTGTCCGATACCGAGGCCCCCGACACACAACGCGATCCTTATTTTACGACCTTTGCGTCAACGCATCGACGCTTGGGGTGGTTTGGGTCCCACCCATCAATCGCGTCAGGTCAGCCTCGCCGTCGTTGTCGTCGCAGCAACAGGAAAGGAAGGAAGGTAGAAAAAGGAATGAAGAGGTGGCTAAACGGTGCCGGGCGGGACTCGGGCTCACGGATCGATACTGTAAATAATTGACAAGCTTAAGTATTCAAACACTGTTCGGGTTAATTAAATTTGGCCGACCCTCCACACCCACCGGGGCCGGGATTAGCCGGATGGCGGAGGGGGAGGGGGGGTGGATGCGCGGGGGTTCAGGTCGAACGGTCGGTCGGGTGAGAGCAAATGTTTGACTTGCTCGAAGGGCGGAACGTTTGAGTTGTGTCACAATTGGCGCAGTTCCGCAGTATTAAATCTGTCATCCGCTGGAGTGTTGGTTTTTTGTTTTGCTCTCGTTTCACTCTCCATCCCCTTCATCCGTCCCGTCCCGTCCCGTTTCCAGCGAGTGGCCAAACCCCTGGCTACCGTTCGTGGTCGCGGATGGAAAGGAAAATCTTTCAAACCCGCCCTAATTGGGACACTTTTGAAGCCTTCCACCTGAAGAGCAGTTATTTCGTGGTGTCGGGCTTATGATTCGATTGTTTTGCGTTCGGCGAAATGCAAGCTTGCTGGCCTCTGGGTCACTGGGAGGAAGGGGCAGCCAGGTTGTTTCAGTTTTCAGTTAGCAATTACTCCCTCCGAAAGCTCGGCGTGTTTCGGGCGCTAGCGAGTAATCCAATCCAGCACCCTGAAGGGCACACTAGGCGCGACCTCAACCAGCAATCACAAAAGCCGACTGCAAAAATGGCGGAGCGCACCGGGAAACCTGCAAAGAACGAAGGAACGAACGAACGAACACTGAATCCGGTCACAGCGTAACAAGCGCGCGACCGGGCATTCGGGCGCGGCATTTCGCCAATTAGTCGCCATCGTTTGTCGCTGAAAGGTGGCCTTTGGGACTTCCCCTTGGGCGAGAGAATTGGAAAGCGAAAGAAAGCAAAGTACTAGAACCACATTCCGGCGCGTACGGAGCAATCCTTCCCCAACCTGGCACCACCAAA
This sequence comes from Anopheles darlingi, assembly GCF_943734745.1. Lineage (NCBI taxonomy): Eukaryota > Metazoa > Arthropoda > Insecta > Diptera > Culicidae > Anopheles > Anopheles darlingi. The sequence continues at coordinate 76,956,608 of NC_064874.1, read as the reverse complement.
CATTCCCACTTTTAGTTCCGTTCGAAACTTCAAAAGTCTTGACACACACACACACACACACACACACACACCGAACCACGACGATCACTGAACGATGTCAGGGAAAGCCAGGAGTGCGCTGGGCCTACCTCACTCTCCCGGGGCGCTGTCCTTTACCCTTTTGCTCCCCGTTCGTCCGCCGGTGGTTCCCGCGGGGTAATTGCTGGGGATTCCATTTTAATGAAGTTCAAAGTAGTGAGTGTAATGTGCCCGCTTGCCTTAAGCTTTTGGTCCAAGAGGGTGGGGATTTTCGCTTCGTTTGTTTTGGGTTTTTTTTCCCGGGGTTTTTCCTGTTTTTGTTTTCCCTGCATTTTCCTCCTTTACCTTCGCGCCGCCCGTTGTTGGACTTGGTCTGTTCGTTCCGGCTTTTCACTCTCTATATATTGCTCCAATCCTCATCATCATCATCATCGTAGTTGTCGTTGTCGTTGTCGTCGTCGTCGTTGGCCACGTTGTGCTCGGCGCATTTGTTGGCATTTTTGCGAGAGCGTTAAGCGTCCTCGCAGCGTGCAGAGGACCTCCTGCCGCGGATCGATGCGCTTTTCATTATTGCTGCCCGTGTCCCGTGGACCGTACGGTAACACACCTTCCCCCGTAGTATCACAACATAACCGCATACACACACACACACACACGGACACAAACACAAACAGAGCAGTCAGCGAGGCGCATCTTTGGTTGGGGCGGAACCGCTTCGCTGCTTACTTTTTAATTAGGGCAACCGGAGTTCCTCCCTCTCTTTCTCTCTCTCTCTTTCTGTCGCTCGTCCTGACGATGACATCGAAGCAAGGACATGAACACACACACACACACAGCGAATGTCCTGCGGACGGTGAACCACGAACCGCGAGGAGTCATTGTTTGCTGCCAGCAACGCGCTACGTTTGGGTTGGACTTTCGGCGAACAGAAACCTCAGGAGCCTCTCCCCCTCAAGGTGAGTTCCACTTTCCTCGAGTGCTCGAAGCAAGCTCGACTTGGGGCTCCACAATCAAAATGGCGGTTCTGCTCCACCTTCACCTTTGGTGTTGGAGTACTTTTAAAGAACTTTTTATCATTCCATTAGCTCCGATTGCTCAATGATTCCAGCCAATCCACGGTCAATGCTTTCCGGGTTTTTCCGCTGATAGTGAACCTCATTAATGGCAATTGTTGTAATTTGCAAAACAAAGCCGCGCCAACACACAGACAAATACGAAACCGCACCGGTAGAGTTGGATTTTGGTTTTGATAAGGAGCGGCCCCGGGACCGACCAAGGACCTGACGTAACCGAGCGAGAAAATCCGAGAATCACGCGTCCTGACCGGCCAGAGCAGCCACAGAGAGAGAGAGAGGGAGAGAGAGAGAAGGAGAAAGAGAGAGAGAGGGAGAGAGTGCTACATAAATTTCAATGTAGCCGGCAAGCTTTGCACCATTCAAATGGGCGGTGGTGTGAGTGTACGGACCGTTTCAATTATGAATTGAAATTAAAACGATTTTAATTGGATTACGATTCTCGCGAGCGAGCGCGCGCGCTCGCCTTCCACTCCTGGGCGCAGCATAATGCGGTGCCGGAGAAGAGGGCAAACGGGTGGCATTACACACAGAAACACACAGGACCTGCTTTCGGCACTTCGGTAAACCCCTTTTCGCGGCCACTCTCCCTTCGTCATGTGGGGTGCGGGAAGGAATTTTTATTAAAAGCAGCATCGACCCACGCCGCGACCACCACCTCGTCCTTCTCTTTCTACCCCTCTAGAAAGGACCTCATTCACCTCGGCAAAAGGAACGGGGCTGTTCAAATGTTTCGCCCGCTGTTTTTTTTTGCCGAGTGTGCCGTGCCATGCCGTGCTTCGATTCATTTGCAGCCTTCCGTGGCGGAACGGCGGAAGAGGCGGAAATGCCGGGGGCGGGGTTAGAGGTGGTGGCAAGAGCGAGTGGGATCGGATCGCACGTCATGAATGTTTAAAAATGGTAAAATGAGAAGCAAACCACGGTCCCCGCCGAGCCGTCCGAGCGTGATGGCGTTCCGAGTCCGCGGGAGCTTCCGGACGGACTGGAACGGCGCCACGGTGGCCACGACGGTCCACGCCCATGCCACGGTATGAATCATAATGAAGTAGACATCTGTCAATCAGCAGCAGACAGCCCCCCACCCCTCCCCATTTAATGTGGAACGCAAAGGATTATCAAATCATCCGCAGATAATGAGGTTATGAAGTGTAATTGCTGCTTCTGCTGCTGCTGCTGCTGCCGCCGCGAATGTTGTTGCCGATGCTCGCTACTATGCCGAAGGCATAAGATGTTTAAAGAGTGAAGAGCAAACGCTCGCTTGAAGTGCTTCCTGCCTTTGCGTCGCTTCAACACTGCCTGAAGAATGATTTCAGACAGTAGCGGCGCAGCTGTCACCGATGGAGTTGAACTCGCATCGGGTTTTTGCTTTAACTTGAGAAACCCCGGAACCGATTGAACCGATTTCGATCGAACGACGCCGAAGACCGGAGGTAAACGGAGAAGCCGGGATCAAAAAAGTTAAACATTCAGCACCTTTTTCGGCGGCGAACCTATTTATTCCGTTCCATCACCTTCCGAACAGTCGCCGCGCTTCGTTCCGTTGCTATCATTGGATGCTTCCGCCTGTTCGGTAAACATGAGCATCAGGAAGGAGTCACACACCATCATAATCCCCGGGGGGGAGGGAGGCGCCTAACTCACCCCCATCCGCCACACGGCAGCAGCTTATGTTTATTCTTTACACTCTTTGACTTTATTTATCTTTTATCTCGCTTCTTATCAGTTTCTTTTTGACTTTTTTTCTGTTGTGTTTCTGTGCGTGTGTTTGTCGACGTTCTTCGAGGAAGTCATGCGTTTCATTTGCAAACACACACACACACACGCACGCACACGCACACGACGCTTGTTCTCTGGAAGCACGTGGCCGTCGAATTCGTTTCGTTCTCGAATGTTTTGCGCCCACTGTTGCTTACCATCGGTGTCCGATGCCGAGATACGGTGCGACGGCACGGCATCTTGGGCCCGGTTTAAAGAAACCAGAAGTAGACTAACCGTACCGGGCCCATATGGGACCGGCATAAGCATAGAGCGAGGTAAAGGAATGTGCAGGCATGACAAATAGACTTAGAGGCCGAGGCTTCGTATGACAGGAAGACCGTAGCTAAAAACCGAGGCGAAAAAAAAAACGAAAAATGAACCCCGAGAAGCCACGGACAAAAAAGCCGAAAGGTTCAGAGCGACAGACCGAAGTCCCTCCCCGCCTGCCCTGGCCTGTGGGTATCCACGAGCCGCTCGCAAGGATCGCGTCACTGTTTGTCGAGCGATAAGCATGACTTTACATTCATTTGCATGTCAATGCCGGAGACATTCTGCTGCATGTCGCCTGCCGAGGTGGTGGTGATGTGTGTGGTGGTGGAGAACACCCGAAATACAACTCGTCGAGGCGATTAGACGACGTGCGATGACACCGATGAACCTCGTGCGAGGGACCTCTCGCACCCCATGACCTCCTTTCGTGCCGTCTATAATGCCGCCCATAATAGACCGTTCACCACATAACCGGGATCGGGAGTGTTTAAAAGTCTAAAATTTCACCTTTTTCCACCCGGGAGCAGCCGCAACCATGAGCTGGCTGGCTGGTTGGCTGGTTGGCTGGCTGGCTGGAACGGTGTAAGGTTATCATCGATAACACGACAACGAATGGAGATCGAATAATGGTACCGAACGGGGAAGGAGAGGTGGGTTGAGAAGCACTTTTGGGGCGCATGTGTCGTTAGCATATGCTTCCGTTGTCACCAGACCGGCTGCTCGCCCGATGTGAGCGTCGTCATTTCGTAAACGACTCGACGAGCATGATTATGGGAACCGCGTTGCCACGTTCACAACGACTACTTGAACTGCCTTGTCCGTGTAGGACATCCAGTGGAGTAGAAACCCCTGTTTTTTTTTTTAAACCAAGACTCGTGGTTCGGGATACGAGATTGAATTCGCGATGTTTCTGAGGATCTCATTTTGGGATTACCAAGTCCTTTTTGTCTTTTTTGGCTTTTTTTTGTTTGGGGAACATTCCATGCTTCTCGCTGATAGGTTTAGGACCTGTGTCGTGCTGAGTGATTGGTTGATATTCGCGCCGTTCTATTAAGACCTTCTGGGTCTGCTGCTTGGTAACGCGCTTGTCACAAACAAACTAGCAACGTTTCTATTGGCCACCCAAGCATCGCTGTTCCATTTGTGAGCGAGGACAGGCGCGCTAAAGACCCCCCACCGGATAAGCTGAAAAATACAATCCTTCCAGTCAACAGACTCCTCCCCGTGACTAAAGGATCTCGTAGGAATGCGCCGGTTATCCTGGCTGTCATTAACAACTCGAAATAGCCAGCGGGCACGCAATATGCTTGCATAAAAAGTGTAAGCACTGCGCTACGCTGAGTCCACAAAATGGTGGACAGCATAATAATGTGGCTAATGTCCTCGGCATGATGGTGCTTTAATCTCTGCTCGCCGAGCAGCTTTAAAGGGATGCCAATGGGACCCATGCGGACCGGCCATGGTATGCAGTTTGCAAATACAGAAGGGGTGCACCAGCCAAAGGAGAAGAGCGCACATAAAAGAGGCTCGTTCGAGGGCTGATAAATGTTGAAAATTTATTACCATCTGCACGGTGGCCATCAACTGCAGACAATGTGGTTAATATTTAAAACTGGTAGCGTAGCCGAGGTGGGATGGGGGAGGTGGGGCTGCCTTTCATTAGCAAACACTCTGCATTCGGTCGGGCTATCGTAGCAGCAGCAGCAGCAGCAGCAGCAGCATAATAATAAGTCCGCATGAATCACCTACCTTTTTCGCAGCCAGCATCGTGGCGAGACCAGCGAGCAAGGACGATGGCGATCGATGGGTTGGTGTTTCTGAAACGGAGCAAGCAGAGCAAGAAGAAAAATGTGAAAAATGAGCTTAAGAATTAGAAGTTTATGTTGTCCGTTTAGTTAGTTACTTAGTCGGTCGGTACTACACTCTACAGCAAGGGCGGTTTGTGTTCGCGATACGACAGCGTTTATCGGCCCCAGCGTTTGTTACCACTTTGGCCACCGCAGTTTCGCGCGGTTTTCATAGCTGCGAGACGAGTCACGGCACTAGCACGGAGCACAATGTTGGCTGAATTGCTTAATAAACAGTTCGCTTTATCATCATCAAATTACAGTTCCAGAGCAGCACAGACCAGCCGGTTGTGCTAGTGTGTGATTGTGTGTCGAGTAGCATAGCGAGAAGCAGCAACAGCGACAGCAGCATACGCCACCATCACACATCACATCACATCGCATTAAAATAAACCCATTAAGTGTCGATGGTGCAAAACGAATCCCCATCGTAAGACTGGACCAAGATGGCATTCGAGTGAGCCGGGGTGAGAGAGAGAGAGAGAGAGAGAGAGAGAGAGAGAGAGAGAGCGCGAGAGAGAGAGAAAGAGAGAGCATCTCAAAGAAAACAAGAAAGAAAATGGGTATTGATGGCGAGGGTGTGAAGTGTCGTTCAGCATAAGGCGGAACGAATGGTTGCTGCCGGGCGTACCGAGCATCGGCAGGTCGGAGCGATGCTCGAAACAAAAGAGCAGCAACCCATTAGAAGTCGGGATTATGATGATAAAGTAATTCGAGTGGATCCGGCTGGCGCGTGCGTGTGTGCGAGTGCGTTTCGCTCATGAATCATTGGAATATATATCCACAACTCCTAAGCCCCCCACCCCCCTGGAGGGGGTGTTCGTAGCAATGATGGCGCCTTCTAGCACCATTTATGTCCCTGCTTCTTACTTCCTATGCAGCAGCAATTGGATCTGGGAATTGTTCGGGGTTCCATCGCTGCCAGGATATGTGCCGCTGTTCATTGCCTCCCTTTCCTATTGATGCTGGTAGGTAGGTAGTAGGTTTATGGTGAGGACTTTGTCTGCTTCCGCGTGCTCGTGTCCGCGGTGATATATTGATAATATTTTCATTGCCGATCGACCGATAATCGATCATCGATACCGCAGCCGATGATGCGATGTGATTCTGCGATTCATTCCGCTTGTCATCGTAGAAACCCGAAAGCGTTGGTTAGATAACCGGGGGGAACGGAACCACCGTTGAGGGAGTAGAGCGTGGTTTCGATTTATTCAAAATGGTATCCTGTGTGTGTGTTTGAGCTCACAGAGCCATATCGGTGTTGCTCAGTTCTGGTGCAGATTAAAAGCATCACCGAACGGATAAGATAGATGGTATCGACCGATTGAATGGCAGTACGTTCCGGTGTTCCTTTTTGTCTATTTTGCCTTTTTCGTATTCAAATGTTCACTGGCATCACCAGCGGGAGCGTCACAAAGGGTTGTGCAGACCATGCTGCAGGCTGCTCAAAATGTGCTTATCGTTGCAGAGAGTGGAGGGTTAGATGGGACACACGCGCCGTTCACACGAGTCCACCTCAAAACACACTCGTGGTGGTGCGTTTTGGAAACCTTTCTCCTTGGAATCGCTTGGCGTCGGTGTCGTCTTGCTGCTGGCTGATGTCATATGCTATGATATCTGTTTCGCCACATCACCAGAAGTGTCTCGTTCGTTCTTGGCCTCACTTTACAGGCCGCCGTTGCGTTTTGTACTTGTTCGCCACTTCGGAACCTACCCTCGTACGTGGTACATCACTTCGCCACTAATATGCACATGGATAACGCACCAGCAGCAGTATTGGTTCGGGACAGATCTATCGTCCTGGTAATGGTGTTTGGTGTTTGAAGGTTCGACGGCACAATTTGAATGCACATCCCGGGCACACACACACACACACGCGCGTGCACGCATCACTAGGTACAATCCAAAGGAACGAGATAAGTATGTCGTCATCACCGAGAAAGGAAGCCTTCAATAACCCGAAATCGATATATCCGTTCCACTCCGGACACGCGCCCGTCTGAGCGTCGGAACCTAAACACGACGATCGAGATCAAGGTTACTCTCGGCGAGGTGGTACTCCAACTACGGGACTCCAAGGGGCGCGCGCTCGCGTCTCGACCGCACAACGTCGACGCGATAACTGATAACACGCGCTACCGAAAGGCACGGAGTTTGGCTTCCCAAACTGCCACCCCGGTCCCGCTCGTTACCGGGCGTTTGGTGCTGGCACACACATACGCGCAGACCAGCTGCGTCGGTCTAGTATAGTGCATGCATCTTGGCGCTTGGCGAGAAAGGGTTTGCGAAGCCGACTAACGCACCACTCGCCGGTACTACTACCAGCGCGCGTCCACTATACTCTCCTGTCCGAGTGTGTTGAGTGACCAGGCCAGCAGGAGCGACGAGGCCCTTTGGCGAGTCCCAACGACGACGAGGCCACGATAAGCGAAGCTCTCGTACAGGAGTAAGCGAGAGAGAGAGAGAGAGAAAGAACGAACCGAACGTTGCCGTACCTAGTTGGTTAAGCGGATAGCACAAACCATAAAGGGCAGGGGACCAAGAAGAGGAGGACGAGGAGAAAGAGGAGAAGGAGGTATTAACACAACACCACCACCATCCGGTGACAACACCATCGTCATCGACGGATCGAGTTTTTTGATGCAGCAGCTGCAACCGTTGCGACCAACGCGACGACAAACCACCGACCGCTCGATTGGATCCTTCCGGTGTTGTCGGAGACCGTCGGAGAAGTAATAAAAATGCTGTTGCTGGCCGTTCGCTACTCACGCTGATGACGGTCCCACACCTCCACAGCTCTTACCTCTTCCTCTTTCTCGCCCTCCTGCGCACGGTCCGTTCTGCGGCTTCCGGTGTTGGTAGTGGTTGCGCCGTCGTGATATTTATAGCGATTCCTGCTGCTCACAATCTTTTCGATTAGCAAAATGTGGCAGCTACCGCTCCGGAATGTGCACCAAACCCCCTTCTCCACTTTGGTGGTCTTTCGCGTGCATCGCACTGCCCGATAGCCGCACATCCTCGCGTGGTAGTTGTCAAATGTCACGAACGACGATGGCGACGATGAACGCACACCGCCATGCGATGGCGTATATCCCGATGGATCCAGCGCACATAACGTTGGAGCGTCTGAGCCGAGGTCAGAGTAGTCGGCAGGGGGGGCCTGGAATGCTTGGGGTCAAGCGCGAGAACCGCCGAGATGCGAGAACCGCCGAGATGCGAGAACCGAACGCACACGTTGCAGGGCGAACGGAGGTTCGCGCATGCTCGGTATCGTTCTCGCTCGCTCGGCCGCACCAGCACTCGGACCGTGGCGAGCTGGAGCAGCTTGGTTGGGCGGTTGTTGGCCTCAAGAAACACACTCCACTGGAGGGTGTCTCGAGGGTGAATCTGAGATGAGTTGACCTGCACTCACACTGACCGCGAACGACGACGTTTGACGTCAAAACTGTGTTTGCTCCAATTTACAGATGGTCAGGCATTCCGAGATAGTCCCGAGGGACTATGACGCCATGGGGGCATGTTGGCACACATCTCATCTGCACCGTTCATATCCACGAAGTTTACGAAACGCGGATGGCGGACATCAAAATCCAAGATGTTCCCTGCCATGCAGCAACATTAGTTTAACTCCTAGTAAGCATTACAACAAAACAGAATGTTGTTTATCGTTGTTATGTTACAGGTAGAAGAGCTCAAAACCCGCGCACCTATGTTTTTGCTGCAAAAATCAAAGTACAGAGCAACGAATTCTCTAGGGTAGTCTGCAACTCCAGATTACTCCGATGTTACCGCGACGCCAACAAGCTACAGTCCCCGGTGGAATCCTTCCCAAACCACCCAGATCATGATCGCAATCACAATGGAAAATCTCTAACGAGCTTTACATTTCCACCAACGATAATCTAGCGCCAACATGCGTGACGATACGGCACGATGCTGCTGTTGGTGCTACTACTTTATCACCATCGATCGACTCGATACGGCACACGTTACGCGCTACCCGGCCGGATGATTCCATTCGCCGAAAACTTTACACATACCGTCGGGGATTGGTGGGGAAAACGGAAAACTTTATCCCCACGGAACCGGCGGTTTGTCATTTGGTCGGCGGTATGGTGTACGCGAATTCGAACCCACCACCTCCGCCCCAATTACGATCTCATCACCCGGCACGCAGCGCTCCAGTGCAGGGGTGCAGTGCAGGAGTGGAAAATCCGCGCACGAGAATCCGCGTTCCATTCGGCGCTAATGGCGAGAATCGGCGACATTTCATTTCGCCGACGTTAATTTGGCAGCGGCGTTAATGAGTGAATGGGGATATCCTTAAATGAATTACGCATTTATGCTGCCATTTGGTGTGAAAGTAGGAGATGGGGGAGAGGGGGGCAGTTTCCTGTTTCCCATTGTTTCGCACCTCCGCCTACATCCGATTCACACACGCTCACCGACACAGACACACGCACACACACAAATACACATACTGCATGATTCCCCGGTCGCATGAGGCGGTAATTGCGCGATATCGCGACATCGTGTGCTGTACGTTCGCTGCTCCCTTGATACCGAGGGGTTGGGTACCACGTTCGGTTCTGTTGGTGCGAACACCACCAGGCGTACGACGTCGCCTGGGTCTGGGTTCGCTTGTCAAACTGGGTGACAGCAGTAGCAAACGAAAATATATGACCATTTAACAGCTGTGCATTGCGGCATATTTGTTGAGAGAGAGAGAGAGAGAGGCGCGAACGCCCTGTGTGTGAACTGGACCCGGAACGCGCGTTAGAGGTGTGGGAATCCGTGAGGCTACTGAGGTGCTGGGGGAGGTGTGAATGATGGCCACCGGACACTTACACATCGCAAATGATTTCCTGCGCTCGGTACGGCGGCATCACCATCAGCTTATGCAACGTTTTACTGGCAAACCACCACCAGATCTGCCGAGTTGGAGTACTACTAGAACGTGGAAAGTAGACTCCACTCAGGACGTTAATCCTTCAGTTCAGTCCTTGAATTGCAGATGAAATGTTAAAAACGCAACCTCTGAAAAGGAGAAAGAACTCATCGACATCACTCTCCTCTGCAGACTTCTGGCTACCACGGAAGTCCACCAGGAAGTCCGCAAGTCGACGTCAAGAATTTGGGTATTCAAAATCGATCCGAAAGCGTTAGCCGGTCGGTGCCAAATTCGGAAAAAAAGGCTCATGGCTATCCGGACATGACAAGTGACAACGCGACTGCACGCGTTGTACCACCGGTCCGGTGCTGCAAACATTCGGCGACCTAAAATCTGGCGTACGTACGCCAGACCGAGGCGTTCTTGTCAGAACTGGTGTCGGAACGACTACTCCATCTCGTGGCCTGGCTACGGCTGGCACGGTTCGGCAAAAAGCCCAACCCGAGATGGAACCGTTTGGCATGGAATCAATTTTAATTATTACGCCATCATTTCCGCCATGCTGGCTCGCTGGCCGGTCAGCCAGTGAGAGGGCGAGGGAAGAGTTTGTGGACGGCGGTGGTGTCCAAGCGGTAAGGGCTTATTAATCGATTCGATTTTGCTGAGTTTCCGGAATTCCGTGACGACGACTCGAACCATCGATCCATCCTCATCCCCGGCGGTTGTCCATCAGGATGGAACCGTCGCACCGTTGCGGTGCTGCTCGCTTAGATCGTGTCCAATCGTGCCGTTGCTGGTGTGGTGGTTACTCTCTCCCCTCTCTCCCCAACCCGGGGCGCAGGAATCGATACGGCGGTCGGTCTTGTTTGTCGAAAGGGCAACGCGGAGCAACCCGATGGGATCGGCGCGAAACGGCGCGTTGGGAGCACCGAAATTAGATTCCCATCACGTTCACTTATAAATTCTTAATTCCATCGATTGACAAACATGCGGTCGGGTTGTTGGTTTCTGCCGCTTCCGGAGTGCCACGGCGTGGCGTGCGGCAAACCAGCAACCCGCGGCTTTTCGCAACCGATTTTCCGGCCACACCAGGGAGGGGTGGGCACCACCCCACGTGAATAGGCGGGTACGCGGGAACCACAAACAAACGAACGGGCGAGATGGGACTTTCCCGGAAACACCGGAAGCACCGGCATCAGCGAGCAGATCGGCACCGAAACGGGGAACCGAACAGGTCAGTCATCGCTTGACCGAGAGAGAGAAAAAGAGCGAACGAACGACCGAACGAGCGAGAGCGGCCATCGATAATCGAATATGCACTTGGTTTGTAGTTTGTCAACCGGAGTCAGCGAATTCGGGTCGCCGTGTTTCGGAGCATGTAGCCTCGCCATGGCCAGGACGTTGCTAGACCGCGAATCGAGCGGTGCAGAATCTACGAGATGCTTGCCTGACGCATCGGTTTTCGGCACTTGCCTGCTGTTAACCACACATCCGGGAGGGACCGATAAGGTTAAATAATGATGAATCGAACACACTCCCGGGACCTCTAGGCTGGACCGATCGCGCGATGCCTTGCAGATGGTAGAGCAGATGGTCAAAAGCCATTTGGAGATAAGGTTTGCGAGAAGAATGTCGACAAGGACAAGGCTTATCGAGAAATTAGTGAGGGACATTGGTGGTTTGGTTAGAAGGATTTTCGAGACATTTTTCGCCTAGACACCATATTCTAATATTTGTATTAAATTTGATGGAGTAATTATCACATGGAAAATTCTTGAGAGGGGTTGCAAGGATATCAGGAATAATTTGCAGATGCACAACTGATACTATGTGCTCAAGGAGGTTGAGAAATTAGTTTAAACCATTTGTCCTTCAGAAGTCGCTCTCAAGAATCTTATGTGTGGATTTTCAAATCCTGTTGGTATGCCCAGGAAATGCGTAATTCGACTATCTTAGCGAATGTGCGAATGTCCACGTGGCCAACGGTTGCCAAACATTTTACATCTTGATGTCAGCGTCAATGTCTAACCGAACCTTGACAATCAACTAAAAGCTACGTGCAATATGGCAGTTGCTTCCATCGTTACTTAATGAAATGAGTGTGAAAAACAATAACGTATGCTGTAAATCTTGATTCAATCTACGATATGGTCCAAAGTGTTCACAGCAACGACTGCAGAGACTTTTGCTGACCTGCAAACAGTGAAGCGAATGCAACAAATCCGCACCTCCCTGAACGTAAACGTTTCATAACTACCACCGTCGTTCATCAACGATGATGTGTGTGTATGTGTGTCCTTCCATACGCCCGATATGTGTGGTTGTGCGGAGGTTAGTGTGAAAAATCTAAATAATTACTAAATGACTGCCGCACAATCACTTCACACCCCGGGCGCAGGTAACGCTAAACCTCCACCATCCACCATTGCCATCCTTCGCCTCGCCTGCCGTAAACATTGGTTATGCTTCCACGCCCAACAACAACAACAACAACAACAACAACAACAACAACAACAACAACAACAAATGGTCTCGCCGTCTCGCTCACGCGCAACACCACCACCAGTGGATTGCAAATTTGCCTCATTAAATATCATGAAGTGAAATGCTATTAAGTAGATTTCCCTGGCTACGGGTGCGCGGCACTAGCTTCTAGCCCTGGGATATGGCAGGAAAATCCGTTCACTCCACCGCTCCGCTAGCGCACCCGCAAGGCACCCTCTTCCTCTCTCTCTCCCTCTTTCTCTTCACGATATTTACACTTCTTTTATGCTCTCTCCCGTCCCAGGGACAAACTTATGCCCGGCAGGCGCATGGAGGAAACTGCAGCAGCATAATTCTCGGCACGAATCCACTACTGGCTGCTGCTGCTGATGGTGGTGGTGGTGGTGGTGGTGAGCTTCTGCCCAGTTGCATCCTGCTCCACGATCTTGCCGGGTGTGCTTTGTTCCAGAATTTTCCCGTCGAGCGCATTACAGCGTGAGTGTGGCGTCGTTTCACCTAACCAAAGCGCACCATCTCTCTCTGTCCCGTGAGGATATACGCTTACACACACATACACACACCTAGTACCTAGTGGCGTGTGTACATAATCCTGCTGTGAATTGCATTCCACTCATCATCACCATCATGCCCCGGGTTCGGCTGCCAGGATGAATCCGGGCGGCTTTTCCTTCGTCCCCGGCCTGTGAGCTTCATCCTGGTCGACACCACCAGCAGCAGCAGCAGTTCCGTTTCGGTTGCAGTTCCGTTTTTCAATCCTCTTTCCTGCCAGGCCTGCCCTAGTTGATGGCGCTGATGGAAAAGAGCATCCCTTTTCTGCTGCTTCTTCGCTATGCAGCTCCGGCCATTACTGGCCGACGTTTTTCCGACCGAATCCGTCTCTACCGTACCGTACCGTACCGTACGCGCTGGAGCCACGCTATGGGCCATGCCATCGTCTATTTGCCTTCTGGTAAGATAATTTTAATTAAGCGACAATTTTTATTTGCAGCCTGCAATCGTTATCACTTCTTGTCGCGCTCGTTTTCGCGCCCACCAACGACTTCGGCGGTCTGGAAGGGAGGTAGAATGGAGCATCCACCGGCGTCCCTTTTCCTACTGCCGCGACCAACATTCAACCGGCGAGTATGCGCGCACGTTTGGGCTTCGAAGCCGGGGAGTGAGCAAAGAAAACTGTTTGTACGACCATTTTGTGTGCCTCAAGAGATGGGTGGGTGGGCTACGTTGCATGTGGCACCATGCTGCACCACCACGAGATGGAGATGCACTTGGTGGCCTTCGGATCCAGTGTACGCCGAGGGCTCACAGTGGATGAGAAATGGGTTTGAAAGGAGGGAACCATAATACCAAAAAACCTGCTCACAACCTGCAGCTTTCGGGGGGAAAAAAACTGGGAATGCCGTACTTGCGGACCGACGGCAAAGAGCGCTCGTTATGGCGCTTTTGGTCGACCGTTGGCGATGGTGCACTTTGGCCGGACGGCGACCATCGCAGGTCGCGACAAAAAGTGGAAACTCCCGAAAAAGCGTAATGAAAATTTTGATTAAGATTCTTGAATTAATGAGCGTGCGAGAACGGCCTCCGTGTGTGTGTATGTGTGTGTGTTAGGTGTGCAACGGGATTTGAAGAAATTAAATCAAAGTCAAATAGTCTAACGCACGGCCATTTGGATGCCACGGCCGCACGGTTTGGTCGCATCTTACAGGGAATTAAATATTTTCCACCGTCCCTTTGGTGAGTTATCGTTGCTCATATCTTCCGGTTGGGTGCGTCAGGTCGGCAGCCATCGGCTCGGTTTAATAATGCAGATGCATAACTGGACACTGAATACCGCACCGCACTGTTCACCGCTAGCGAAACGATTCCGACAGAAGAAGCCGCATCCCTTTGGGGTCGTCCGACATCGAAAACTTTCCTCTTATGGCCTCTCTCTTGCTCTCTCTCTCTCCAGTTGTCTGGACGAAATCGCCTCGATCAGCGATTATGTCAGCCAGATTCCGTTTAGCAGCACCCTCGGAGTCTCGGAAAATGCAAATTAATTAGCCCAAGTTAATTTTTGCGATCCACGAAAGATTAGACCGCACACCGAGTTCCGGACCGGCCAATGAGGACGGCTTTATCAGGTTCTGGTGTGGAAAACCCCCCGCTACCGGTGAAAAACCGAACTACAGACCGACAGATCTACGGACACTGTCAGACGAGTCTACTAGAATCCGAGAGGAGTAGTCTTATCTTCCAACCGGGGGGCGACCAACTGGGCTACCGGACCGATTAAAGCACTGATCCGATCCGGACCGGCACGGAACAGAACCTCCGGGACTAGCGACCGCCCCCCTTCTCCCCTCCCTGGGCCCGCCCTGGGTACTAGTTTTGCAGGATTAAACGAAATTTTGTTTATTCATCAAACGTTTCCGTTTGGAGTTGGGCCAACTCGATCTCCCTCCATGGAAACCGAACCGAATGGTGCTGCTTGGTTTTTGCTTGGTGTGCGTGGCGAAATTCCCGGGACCCCGGGATCCATCTGGACCCGGACGGACGGACGAATGTGTTTTCATTATTTAATAATTGCTCTTCCGAAGTGGCTAAGGCAATAGAGTGGCCTAGTAGGTCCTGGGTCTGGACGTCAGTTGTTTAGATTCCTCCGAAAGCGATGGCTGCTGGTATCGGTGTTGGAGGCGTGGCAGGCAGATCTTGCCATCGACTCCACCATCTACTGGCCGCACCGTTTCAACCGAACCGAACCGGTTCAATTCCTGCCAGGAAGGCTCTGTGGAAACCCTTCTCCAGGAACGACTGGGAGGCCAATTGTGAGCGTGTATGTGTGAGTGTGTGTCGTGTGAGGTAGGATTTATGAACAGAACATAAAGGCCATATCCCCATATCTGCAGCCTTCCATATGGTCCATACGATGCCTGGACCGGCCTTGTCGGCCTGTCACAACAGGCGAGGCGTGTAAATTGTCGTCGTCGCCACCGAACGCTGCCAACAATCACACTCCCCCACCCCCTAACGTACGGCTTTTGGTCCGGGGTCTGTCGTGAAGGCTAGCACGCAGGGCAGCTCATGAACAACTGCAGCTTTGACACACACACACCCTGTAGTGTGACACATTGTCGGGATGTCGCCGCTACATATCTGTCACAGATATCGCGGAAAAGCTATAAATATCGGCGAAAACGGTGCAAGCGGTGGATGCTGGTTGCTGTTGCTAATTATCGTCGACGCTTCTTCACCGCGCAGCTACACCAATAGTTGACCAGTGCCGTAGGACCTGATGACCACACGCACGCAAAAGGACCTCGGCGGCAGAATGTTCCTCCTGGGTTTGTGAAATTTTAATTCCTATAATATTCCTCTCCTGCTCCTACATTCCGGGGCAGGCCATAGACAGACTGTTGTGTTCTTCGGGCAGTCACGGAGTCACGAGATTATGACCGCGGTGGCCCGGGGGGAACCGAACCGTACCGGGGGGTCGGTAGGTGCTAATCGCTTGCCAAGTGATGAGGTTTGGTGGCCGAGAGAAGAGGGCGCCGGAGAGCACGCCTCAGAGAGCGCCATCGGAACATGTAAACGGTATGCATCTTTGATGGGGCATTTCGTGCGAAAGAGGGAACGACTCCGATGAAGCACGCTTCCCACCAGTTTCTTCCGAGAGCGCTGGCCTGACGTCTCGATTCACCTCTCGACGACTGCTCTTTTGCGAGGTTGGCTACGCTGCAGAGCAAAGCACCAGCGCCCTGGGCTTATAAAATATTCACTCGACCGCCGGGCCCGCCCGCCCGAGCTTCGAGATCCCGCACATATCCCACGTACTGGCCATACATCCAGCCAACCCGACCGACCGACCGAGCCCGGTTCGGTTCGCCCACACGTGCCAGAGTTATTGGTTTCTGCAGGACGACGTGGGACGGTCGTGGCGAGATGGCAAAAACACATTTGCTCTGCACCCCGGCCACCCCGTGCCATGACATCCATATGAGCCCAGGGCGGGGCGGGAGAGTACGAAACGGGCTTCTCAAAAGCCCCAGCTCCTACCACAACCCACTGCCCTGGCTCCGGCTCGTCATAAAGTGTAATTTATTTTGGAGGAAAATTTATTAGGTCGCCTGATCCGAAGTGAGCATATCCCGTATCGCTAGCGCCATCGCCAGCATGCCAGGGGGAGGCAGAGAGAGAGAGAGAGAGAGAGAGAGAGAGTCCTGCCAGTGTACAGGTCAGCTCAGAGGGCGATCGATTCCATTAGGCAAATAGTTTATTAGTGATAATGGAAGGGAGTTGTTTCGATCAGCGTTATGGGATCACCCTCGCGTGTGTGTGTGTGTGTGTGTGTGGGAGGGAGGATGGTGGGGAATCGCTTCTGGCTGTGGATGCTGCTGCTTAGCAAAATGACGTTCCGGCGGTACACAGGTTAAGCGACCACGTATCGATGTCTTCATGTTTTCGATGTTCGACCACTCGCTGGGAGTGGATGGGATGGGACTTGGGCGCTCGAGAAGCTTGTGATTGATTTTGGACTATTTAAAACATGTTTAGCATCAGTTTCATGAGCTTTCCCTGCATATGCTTTCATAACTATACAGGGATCTAACTTTTAGGAAAATGAACTACTAGTAGAGTGGAATATGCAAATGCGATGTTTGTATAGTTCATGTTATGTCGACTTATTGTCGCAGCTTATCGCAACATTTCTGAAGGGTTTAGCATTCGATTTGTGATCGAAGGATAACGTAAAGTTACGTGGAATACCCTTCAAGAACCGGTTTTGCTTCTAAAGATACAAAAACTACATCGTTATCATGAAGCTTGTTAGAGGATATACAAACAACATTAAAGACGTCATATTGAGAATTTGCTACTGTAACCACAATTGCTACTTAAGATTTATTGTAGATGATAAAATGAAAAACAATAATAGTAGAGATAATACCGTTTTTGATTAACTCTCTTTCACTCTCTCTTCGCGTTGAGCTCAAAGAAGATAGTGTTTTCAAATAAAAGAAAATCCACCGTCCTTTCACTCTCCCCAAAAAATGGTGGCACATCATACGAGGCAAACCAAGTGCCACACACCATTTCCACAACATATGGAACGCTTTCAATCCTTCTGATCCCGTTACAGAGCGTAGACCGGCAACGTCGCTACCACTCCCGCCGTCCCCTTTTTTGCCCCTTGTGCCAACAATAGGACGTGCAATTGGAGATTGTTGCAAAGTATCAAACGTTCGTTAGGACGCCAGTCAAACGTCATTCCTTTAATCTTGCAATCTTGGTAAAAGGAGAAAAAAACAGAGGAAAAGTAGGATGGTAAGGGGCCAACAGTTCCTCCCGTTCACACATGCTCTTCCCTTTTCTGGGGGCCTCTTTTTACCGCGTTGGTTGGAAAAGGAAAAAAGAGCAAAGAGGGAAAGGATCGGAGGACGAATCCTTCCTTCCATCCACTCGTTGCTGGAAATTGGAAACAAAACGCCTCCGTCCGGAGCAAGTGCGGAAATAACAAGTTAAATAAATGGCATCGACACCACCAACTGTCAGCCAGCCAGCCAGCGAGCCAGACAAGAAGGACTTGATTGAGCCATACATCGTGTACTGGCATCTATCGTGAGATGGACGTCACAAGAAAGTTAGGAAGGGAACGAAGGGCTCAATGATGATGGTACTTGGCGTTAATTTGTGTTCAAACGAATCGTCAAGAGGGTGAATATCAGTGGCACGTGGCCAGTTTCCCCTTTTTCTGTCGCTTTCACTCGAAGGGATCCGGTCCCGAGGGGGGTGTGTGTAATACGTGGTGGAATCAATCAGACTGTCCTGGTCCTGGTGTTTTGCTCGAAAAGAAGTGAATCTTATGAATCATGCAAGTCCATCGAGATGAAGAGAAACATTCGAAGGACATCCTGGGTCATCGTGACGCGAAAGGTGATATATCGCTGGGGCCGCGGGGGAACACTGGCCGGAAAGGTGTCCCTGACGGTACCTGAACTACTGTCGAGACTGCTGTGCGAGAGGTATTTAAATTTCATTTCGCCAACCTCGCGAAAGAACGCAAAAGTGCAATCAAGCCGTCCATAAATCTTCATTCCGCGCGACCTGCTGGCTTGCTGGCATCCCCCCGCAAACCAGACTAGACCAACCCGGAGCACCCGGTTCAATGGTGGAGGAGCATCATAACGCAAAAGTCGCCAGAGCAGCGGAGCTGAGCCAGTAATTTATCTTCCTATTGGCTTATTACGTTTTCGCTGAAATCCGATTTTTTTCCTTTTTCTTCTCTCTTGCTCTCTTTTTTTCTCTCTCTCTCTCTCTCTCTCTCTTTTTTTCTTTCTCTCTCTGTCTCTTTCGCTTTATCTTCCCTGTTATTTTGTGCTGAGCATTGGTAGTAGCGCTAGAGAGACACGACTTACTCGAGGGTTTCCAGTTAACGAAATCAACGCTCTCTTGGGTAACGTAATTCCGGTGACGCTCGCACCTCCGGTGCCGGCTTTTTGATGCCCCTGATGCTTCACCTCAGACACCCACTAGCCGTCTAGCGATTGGTGTCCTAAAATGATGAAAAATTGATGTTCGCTACTGAGAATGCCTCTATCCACCACGTCTTCCACCCTTCGCTTCGTCACAAGGAATTCGACCAACCGGCAGGTGGGGCAGAACCAGAAACAAAACTTTTTGGACCGGAGCGGGGTCGAACCCCCCGCCCAAAAAAAAAACACCCATCTCTCGACAACATTCCCGGATCCCGGGAATTCTTGGGAACGAAACTTCCTCCCGAAAGGGCTGTGGCTGCAAATCGAACGGCCGGGAGTGAGTGCCAGATCCTATCGGACGGAATTCGAAAGGAAAATCTTTGTAACGAAGGACGCGAACACCCTTTTTGCGTGAAGGTAAAGCGAAAGGAAAACCCAAATGCACACACACATACACACGGGGTTTCTGGTTGTGCGATATGCTGGCAGCAATGGCGAACCAATCTTGTTGCCTTTCGAAGAAGTGGTTCAAACAGAACGAAAGATTCACAAATTACCAGGAAAATCAATTCGGTAAATATTTTCCATTTCCCTGTTTTTTTTTCTCCTTTACAGTAACAACAACAACAGCAAAAAAAAGGCCGCCCGGGCCAGGAAATGCTGCGAAAAAAGTTTTGCCCCCAAAATGACCCAAAATGGCGTGGCATAAAATGTTGTTGGATGGTACACTTGTTTACAGAGGATCAGAACGGTTGAGGTGGAGGGGTGTGAGGAGCAAGAAGCAGGGGAAATGCAAAAACTGACCAACTACTCCACATTCAGCCCTCTAGCCACTCCTGCGGGGTCTTCTACCGGTTGCTTTTTTTTTGTCTTTGTTCGTGGTCCAGCAAAGGGCGACCTTTCGCCGATAGATCAATGGAGCACACAGTGGAGTTTGTGGTCAGCGAGAGGTGGATGGTTGTCCTCGAGTGCCAGTCCCACTTACCACTAATCAAAAATCGACCCCTTCGAGTGCTGGTTGGTGGCTTCCGTAACTTTCTCGGATCCCGAAACATCCAAAATAGTTGCTGATGTTTGAAGGGAAAGCTCAAGGACTAAATGCTTTGTGGTGCAGGGGGGATACAGAAAAGGTATTCGATGGATAGCTTGATTGGTTGAAAGTGCTGTACCGCATAATGTGCTGGTAGACAATCGGCTTTAATCGATCAATCTTCGTTAACAACTCCCTCACCCCAAAAGAAAAAAATCGAATGTCCCTTCCTTTGACCATCTGTTCCTTCTGATGGTCTTTACAATAAATTCAATATTATTTGCAACTTTTGACGAGCCAACCAGTGAGCAGAGAGCAAAGAACAAAGAATGGCGATGAAGACATGATTGAACGCGAACCACTTCGATGCTCTTTTAATTTGCTTTTTAATTCCTTTCTTGCTGGTCGCTGTTCTATCGAAGCAACCGGCGGCCAGCTCAAACTTTCCGATTGAATTTACGCATCTCCTCCAGCGTGGTCTTCTTTTTACTTTATTGCCATTGACGGCAGCTTCGGAAGGTTCCACGGATTACTGTTACTGGTTGCAGCGGGTTGCCATCGACCATCGGATCGATATTGGTCACGACCGTATCGAGCGTTCCGGCGGCAAGCGTCTTAAATGTCATCCTCAAGTTTATGAGTTTACTCCGTCGTCCGTTTACTCCGTTTCTTTCGTTCCCGACAACAGCACAGCCAGCATTTCCAGACCGGCAGAAGTCGTCGCGACGTTCATCGCGATCGCGCATTTCCTTCGCTCAGTTTACTTTCCACACCATTTTCCATCCATCAATGCGTCCTGTGTGTCCTGTTTCAACGAGTGGTTGTGTGGGTGTGAGATAGGGAGAGAGAGAGAGAGAGAGAGATAGAAAGAGACCGAGGGTGTATTTTGCATCCCTCATCCCCTCAACTCAACCAACTGCAGCGGCTAGTACTATCGCTTGGTCTGCTCTGGTCTGACTGCTATTCACTTCTGCACTTCACACGCTTACAAGCACCCCCGATTTACTCCTCACCTTCCACCCCCCCTCCCCCCTTCCCCTTTTAGCCCACTTTTTATGGGTGAAATGAAAATGTCGTGATATTTTCATAATTTATGATTTGGAAAATGCCTCCCGCTGTCGTTGTCCGTATTAGCAAGCGCCGGGGCCGGTGTTGAGCCTTCTGGAAATTTTCTCACCTCCCCTTCGGTCTATCTCCAACGCCCGCCCGTCCAACACCCGTCGCTCTGCTCTATCTGAGACCCCTCGAGGCGGGGGCGGTGGTAGGGTGAACTGTGGCGTGATGAGGTTGCGATTTTGCTTCTTCGGTGAAAAGGGCGGCTACTCCCTTCCCATCCTCATGCCCGCCCCCGGGGTGGAACCATTTCTAATGGTGGTTGCTCGAGCGGCGAGTCAAGTCACGAGCCCGGGGAGGAAAAGGACGAATGGGGGTGTATGGGTTTTAGGGCCAGCTCGGTGCTGGAAATAGAAACTGGCATTTTCCGATTCCCTACAGCTAGCCGCCAACAGCCAAGGGATCGCAAGAAGCACCACCAATCAGCACAGATCCTTTCGCTCATGATGTTGCTGATGATGATGATGATTATGACTAGCGATGAAGCAATCCGTAATGATGTCTCAGGGGGTGGTGATAAGGGTAGGAGTGTATAAAGTAAAGAAGGGGGGGGGGGGGAGATTAACTCCTTCACAGCACTCTCGAGCTTTGATCAGCCAAGTGAAGCGCTGTTTGAAGCACGGAAACGCCACTCGTACCGCGCGTACCCGCACACGATTAGCACCATCTTTGACACGAATTTCCTTTCACGCGATGAACTGAAGAGAAAGAGGAGAGATATGGAGAGAGGTCGAGAAAATGGACGAGAGAGAGAAAGAGAGAGAGCGAGCTGCCACCGGGTTTTCCGCTAATTGTTCGTACGGGACACCACCATTGTATCAGAAAGATGGTGGCCTTCTTGTCTTCTTGGTTGCTTCTTTCTTGGTTGCGACCTTGTTACTTTCATGGTGGTGGTGATGATGTCCTGCTGCTAATTGGTGTTGAAAGCACCACAGCACGGGGGATCATTCCAAAATTTTGCCTCCCCCAAATAGCCGGCATTTTGAGATTGAGATTGACAGGAAGGAATGATTTGCTTAAAAGTGGGCACCCCTCCCAGGGGGTGCTAAGCACAAGGAAGGATGACGCGTGTTTGACGCGTGGTGCAGACGATTATGGTGCTTGTTTAACAACTGTTCTCGAGTTCGGACCATCGGTTCGCGTCGTAATGCTGTCGTAATGATTAATGAGTTTTCGGCATTTGCGGAAGCGTCATGCTGATTGTGGCCTCTATTAGTAGTCCTACTGCACTGCTAGTCGCGCTGGTCGCGAAGAAAGTTCCTCGAAATGAAGTAACTCCCACACAGCGAAGACCAACAGAAGCTTCGAGCACGAATACGAACGCTCCACCTTTCGCGGCAGTCCAGAATGGGACCAGAAATGGTTTTCGACCCCAGCCGGGGGGAAATGACTTCCAATTTGTAGCAAGTAAGTGATAAAGCTAACCTGCCACAAAACAAGGACCTCGTTGAGCGGCTCACAATCGGTGCAATTGACCGCACTTCACACTGCTGCACACTGCTGTCGTCGAAAGCGACCACTCTTGCGCCATTGTGTGAGTGAGTTTGAGCGTCGTAACAATGGGGAAAAGAATGTGACAGAGCAGACGAGGCGAGAACCTTCATTTATCGTCCACGGAGTACCACGGCACGGCTGATAAGGCTTGAAATCGAAATCCTTTAAATCTATACAATCAGAAAGCTTATAAACAGTGGCTTCGGTCCGCGGCCCAGACCGAGGATTCCTGAGCAATGCGCCCGACCGCCCGATGGGGAGGACAAAAGAATGTCCGGGTGTCTATCGTTTTGCGTTGATCCCTCCACGGGCATCCGTTGACTGCGAAAGGATACACCGAGGGCGACCGGATGAAAGGGGGGGTACGGGGCACCTAATGGCTTGCTGTGTTGCGCTGTGTTGGGCAATGGCTGCACAAAATACAATTTGCATAAATTTACTTAATTTTATTACATTACCACGACGACGACACGAACACACAACGCACACCGCCACACACACACACACGTAGCGACGACTGCAAACGACAGTCCCACGAACCGAACCAACCGATCGGTTGGTGTGGCGGCTGGTTACACCAACGAACGGTCCTCCTGGGCCACATCCTGTATCCGGGACGATACCCAGGGATCGTCGGAAGATCAGAGAGTATGTTTTCGGCCTTTTAGGGCGCCCCCCCCCCCCCCATTTACCCCATCCCGGACGTCCTTCAGGAGTGCTACGAACGCATTCGCGTCTCGGGTGTTCTCCGAGTCCTTTCTGTTCTGGGTCCTGGGCACAGTAGTCACAAATCGTTACATCGTTTTACGCGCCGCACTCTCTCCCTCCCTTTTCAGTATCGCAAAAGAATGGAGGAGCGAAACGATAGAGAGAGAGAGAGAGAGAGGGATGAACAAAAGACAGAGGAAGGCTTCTTTAAGATGCTGACAAATTTACAGCATCTTCCGTAAGGCGAGGATTTGCTTGGAGGTTTTAAGTAGATGCTACGCTAGGATAGCCTTTAGCCGTGGTACTACAACAGTGATAACGGTGCTGCTGCTACTGCTACGAGCTTGTCAACGCGTAATGCTCTTGTATCGCGTCGGTACCGGTGTACTACCAGAGAGTAGTCGCAGAGGACGACGTGAGGTCTCAAGCATTGCTCGTCGAGCAATGCATGACGAGCTTTCTATCACTTACGCTTTGCACAAACTTTAGCGAGACACAAGCTCGTCTGGTGCTGCCTCTAGAGTGAGTGTCGTGTCCCCTTCCCTTGGCGTTTTGCGGCGAAACACATTTTGATGCTTAATGCTACGCCCTTGGAGAGGCGCCACGGTGTTTATGTGGAAGAATTTAAAAGCCGAGATTTTTCCCACACCGCCGCTTCCGTCCCGGGGGGATACTCCGACTGGTGCGCGATCGCTGACGCTCTGAGGATTCTCACCACAAATCCTGCGCCACCCGGGGGGGAGAGGATGAGACCTCGGGGCCCATTTAAAAAGAGATTGACGGTGCGAAATATGTGTCGAAGCGGAAGCTCGGTTGTGTTTGTGTGTGTTGGTGTAGCAATAGGTTGAAGACAGCATGGCAGCGCATCAAAGACACTTTTGCACGCGCGAGCACTACCGCGAGCGGAAGATGCTTTATGGCGTCACTTAAAAGTAATGAAAATCGTGGCTAACACCCCATTGCCAGTCCGTGTGTACGTGTATGTGTGTGTGTGCAGTTGTTTCCTTGAGTTCTTACTTCTTGTCCTTCCTTTCTCCTTCTGAGGCGTCCTACTCCAAACGTTAATGTCGGTTTTTTGGAGTGTGAAAGTGCTGCCTGCACAGCGGGCAAAACTTTTGGTCAAAAAGCAGGACCAAAGAGGATCCTCCTCCTCCTCCCTCTCCGCTTTCCCGCCCAAAACGGTCCCGCAAATACCACAAATGAAGACACGAAACCGGACGAAGCGAGGGTGGTGTGAAAATGAGAAACTTTTCCGCAAACAGAAAAAAAGAATTAGCAAAGGGATGCAAAATGGCCATCGTTACACAGGGCACGGCCAGAGGCTTAAGGTTCACTGTCAGGGAGCAACACCGTACGGACGGCGGGCTCTAGAAGACGCATGGCCAAAGTTTTATCAATCATACAATGGTGACCGGACAAGGGGTTTTCGGGACCCCTCGAGAAGGGAGGATGTGTATCTTCTCTGTTGGTTGGTTGGTGTGTGACTACGCGACTGAAAGTAGGTGATAAGTGTGAGTTGACACAAAGTTTCACTATCTTTCATTCTTAATGGTCAATGCACAGGCAGCCGAGCTACTTGTGGCAGCAAATTGTCCGAAGACTATTAAAGCCAGCTCTTTTGTTGTAATTTTCGCCTAATTACCACGAAACGTAAAGTTTATGGGTGTGTGTGTGCATTCGGATACAACTCATTCGGAGAAAAGGCGAGAACAACTTGAACTCGGCGTGGCCAAAAAGCAAAACCAAAACCAAAAAAATAAAACATTTCCAAAGGAACAGACGACCGGCTGATTAGCATTCCGGTTGAATCGTAGAATTCATCGAACACGATGGGTCCCCCGGCGGTGCCTCGAAAAACATCAAAGCATTTCTGTTGGCTGGTTGGTTGGTGGGCACGGCCAGAAGAATGGTGATTGGAGCAAAAGTTGGACAAATAATTGCATTGCGCGTTAGCGCGCTGTCGCTAATCCAGTAGGTCAATAAGAAGTCTGCTTTCGTCTGCTGCTGCTGCTGCTGCTGCTGCTGCTGCTGTACTTACACCATTAAACCTTAAAGCCCTTTTTTGTACTTCTTCTCCTTTTCGTTGCTTTCGCTTCCCAAGCCTTAGCCGCCCGGTCTGCGGTGGGAAAAGGGGAGAGCGAGCGGTCGCCTGGTCGGTGGTCGGTGCGATGATCCGGATACGGAGGCGCCATTTCAGCGTGAAGAACGCTAATTTGCGTAAAGGAGACCTTCTTTGATCCATTATGAGCGCGCGATGTTCCCGAGGAGTAAAATTTAATAACGCCATTGTTAGCGCCATGAGACTCGATGACACGATGGTCCCACCATTAAGGAGATGGTTCATGATGGTGTGCCTTTCATTAGCTTAGCAGGACCGATTCCGGGCGGCATCTTGTTGCCGGAAGGGGAAAAAACTCCCAGCCAGAAAAAAGAAACTTAATTTTGGGGGGAAGAAAAACAAACTGTTTGGAAGGATTTTTGGTTAAATGATCCATTATTCGTTTTTAAAACTCTCTCCAGGTGTTTTCCGGGCGGAGCAACGAAGGGAGGTATAGTGGGAAGCGCAATCCCTTGAACCGAGCAAAACATTGTCCTTTTAGCTACCCGTCCCCCTCTCCCTTTCACGGAGCCTTCAGCATTTCGTTCGTGCGATTAATTTCGGTCGTCCAACCAACACGCTTCCAAATAGAATAGTCGGGAGTTTAAAAGTAATCCAAACAAAGCCAGCCAGGGGTAAGTGCGAACATCAAACGGAATGATGCTGGACCTATGGCCGGGCCCCTTTTCCGGCCCGCCCCATCCCGCAGAGCAACAGTCCAGTTCTCCATCAGGGCGGTGACGTCTGCTCCAACGTCATGATCGGGGAGGGCGAAACTTTTGTCAGCCTCAGCCTGGTGACGCTGTGACGCAAATGGTGTGTGTGTGTGCGCTGTTGGACCGAACGCACTAACCCGGAACGGATTCGTCTTACTCGACGGTTGCTCCGTGGCTTCGGTGAGAAGTGTGACCGCTGGCAACACTGTGTACACGGTCACACGGTGTCTCTATGTGTGTGTGTGTGTGTTTGTGTATGTCCTTTTGTCCCGATAACACTCCGGTAACATGGAAATAATTTACTTTCATGGGAAAAAGTTGGAGAATGGATGGTTTCACGCTACTGTTGTATTTGTCTTTGGCGTTGTCCGCCCTCCCCACTGGGATGTTCGTATGCTTTCTATCGTTTCTTTAAGGTCGTAACATGAATGTGTAACCATGTGATGATTGGGCGAGATAATTAAAACGGCTTTTTATCAGGAACTTTTGTACATTGTATGGGAAACGCTATAACAGAATTGTCCTTCTCGAGGTTCGAAGACTATTACTAATCTAGGTTTAAATAGATTTGAGATCTTATTTTTTAACTTATGTTATAGAGTTTCTTCGAACAATTGAGTAAAGTTTACATTAAATGCTTGGAATGTACTTATAAAAACTCAACAGACATTGGACAAGTTATCAAATTTGTAGTAATAACTTCGTAAAGGACAATTATTAGAAGTTTATCTATTATATTAGTCTAATTATTATTAGACAATTATAGAATAGTAGATGCAGCTTAAGTAATGAAAACTGATTGTTCATGTAGATTTTTGGGACAAATCGCGATAAAACATTTCTTAACACTCTATGCTTTTTGCTGAACAGAAAATTGATTTTCACTCTTTCAAAATAGATCTGAATCGTTCCTTAAAACATCAAGCAAACCAAGTATCCTTTTCATGTCCTTGTAGGACGCTTTCAAAGGTGTCAGAAGAGTCAAAAGATGCACTCGAAATCGAAAATCCTATTTCCTGCTAAAGCACCAAGCCTCCAAAGTACACACTTGACATCGGAGCCATCTGGCGAAGAGGAGCCTTCTAAAGCGCTCCTATGTATTGACGAAGGTGACACATTTCTTGCCTCCTCCTCCTCCTCCTCGCTCCTCTCAACACCTCGTGTGATCTCGAACTGCAGGAAAAACAAACCATCCCGAGAATGTCCTTTGTCGATTGTACTCGTGTTCTGGTGCATCCGCGAGTTGCACAAATGGCAATCGCTCTTCGTTGCACTGCCAGACAACCCGGGGCCAACGAACTGGGAACGCAAAAGGGGATTGTAAGCATCGCTGTCAATGCTACAATGGGGCGGGGTAAGCGAGGGAGGAATGGGGGTTCCGTAAATTATCGTCAGAAACATCCCCTCACTCTAGCGACCCACCTGTACACCCGACATTCCGCCCGTTGATCGATATTGTACCATGGCGTTGGTGAAGGCGCATCGCTTGAGTGCACTCAAGCACTTCTTCTTGTCCTTCCTTTTTTTTATCTGACAAAATTGCAAATCCCTCATACTACAAGAGGCACTACAACAGCTACAAGATATCGATCGCCGTTCGCGGTCGGTCGGTCGGTCGGTCGTTCGTCCTTAAAACAAGGACGCCCCCCTCCTTGGCGTTGGCCTACATTTGGTGCAGCATTCTGCTTTGCTGCTTCCTGTGCCAACAACACAATCGATTGGCATCTTGCGCTGATGTGATGTGCCCGGGCAGGAGCATGCACTCTGGCGTAGGTGGTGGTTCGAAGAGTAATGTGCTGCTCCGCCTTCACTGGCAGATACAATCGGGCATCCTTCCTTGAGCACTATATGAGCTTCCTATCGGTTGTGTATCGGTGAACTCCATTTTTCGCTCGAAGCTTTCCACCCCTTAAGTGAATTCTGGAATCATCGTCGCGAATCGTCGAGAGCGAAATGGAGCGCAAAGTGTGGTGTTCTTGTTGTGGAAATGGAGAAGACAGAGAGAAAGGTAGAAACCGACAATGCGCACCGGCTCGTTTGTCGTCAGAGTCGCCTTGCCCGGGTGCACTGTCACTTGCACCCACAATCCTGTAGTTACATCATCGCGGACCGCGGCATGAAGAAGAACACAGTTAACAGGGGTAGGGAAGGGAATGAGAAGCAGAAAGATGTGAAAGTAGAGCACCAAGTCTGCTGCATCCCTGTGTTTTTTGTTACAGCAGGAAGCCATTTTTTTCGCTCTCTTGTGACTCTCTCTTTATCTTTCTTTCCGAGGAGCTGGACTTGAACTGTCCAACCTGAAGTTACTCTCGCTAGGGCTGCAAAGGACAAACTTTAAATAACTTGATTGCACACAGGTAATTAGATTCTCAGTCCTGGGTGCCCCAACAAACCCCAAAAACCTCTCCCAACAGACCCCAACTCTCCCCCCTTGCTGCACCACATTCATCTTCACGAAACAGATACAAAAGCCAGCCAGGAAGTACTTACTGTAAACGATTACCACGAATGGTAAGAACAGTTGCAGCAGCAGCATCCTGGCCGTTTGGTCGATAAAGTTTTAACTTGGCTTTTCGGTTGCTTTGTGTGCGCGCGTGTATGTGGTCTGTTTGTGTTTGTTGCCTGATTCCCGGTCGCAAATCCCGTTACCGGGATCGGTAATGGTGATCGGTCTCGTCGAGAATCCTCGTGCGATTCCGAGGAAAACTCCCGAAGAGAAAGTTGGTGGTTCCGACAGCCAGCCATACCCAGCGGTGCATTTCTTGGCAAGCCGTGCACGTGCCCAAGCGGGAGCTGGCTAGGCAGGAAGGAATTAAAAAACTTTCTCTCCTCTCGCTTCTTAAGTAGAATGTTTGATTAAAAATTATTATGCTTAGCTATGCGGACCGTGACTCCTCGTCGGTGGCTCGTCGGTGGCTCGTCGGTGGTGGTAGTGCAAGGGCACTGCAGCTAATCCAATACCTGGCAGGTAGCAGAGCTGGCAGGTCGGAATTATCCTTTTTAAATTAATCGTCCAACAAGTGCACTGGACTTGCCTTGGAAGGGAAAGTTAATTATGGCGATTAAGGGGTGGGGCCGGTGAGTGTCTTTAAGGATAAACCAACAGATCGCTCCGACGCCGGACGTCGTCCATTCGTTTGTCTGTTCTGCTCTTGTCAGACTTTGATTGTGTTTTAAGTGTAGGTCATTTGTCGTTGGTTGCTGCCACTGGCAAGCGTTGGTCGATTTACTTTCCCGAGTCGCTGATTATGTTATCAAGGACTGAGATAAGGACAAGGACTGAGAGTGGATTGTTGGTCGATACTTACCGTTCCGTGGCCAAGGAATCCTTCAAGTCAGTTCGTCTTCAGCTCTGGAAAGAAAAGCAAAGTTTTTTTTCTCGTTTTAGCGGTGGATAGTGCTGGTTGCGCATTTTCCATTCGGTTGTTTATCCTTTCGAATTGCACTAAAGGACCGATGTCTAGCCGGTTGCCGCCTGTTCTCTCCCCCCTTTTTTTGTATTATTGATTTTTCCAACCAACGCCAACGCCATAATTAAAAGAAAATATCTTTTCACCCCCGGAAACCCGCCAGCCCCACTTCCACCGAACGTGGAGTTGCGTCAAGTGGCTAAAGTTCAAGCGAGCGAGTTGCCAAAATGAGTCGACAATGGAGGAGCAGGAGCAGGAGGAAAATCAGTTCACACTTCGCCATCCACCCTCCAAAAACCATCTTCAGCCGGGTGCGCGAGGGGCGAAAGCCAATGAAGCGCACTGAGCCGGAATGATCGCTCGACCGAAAATGCCTTCATTTTCATTCCGAAGCGTTCCCGGTCCCGGCGGCGTACCTTCACCGTTTCCTGCATCTTCTCCTTCCTGCATCTCCTCCCACCCATACCATCTCGTGTCTGTCGATGACAATCCGCAAAAAGTTTCCACCGGCACCCCTCAGGCCCCATTACCTCCGGGCAGCCGCAAGCATTCGGCCGCATTGTCGCAGTGGCTGGATCGGAGTTTCGGTTTTCACTGTCAACCCACGAAAACACAAATCGCGCGTTCGCGTCTTTTGCTTTGTGTGGGAAAATGAAGAAAGAAGACAGAGTTTTCCTCCGCTGGTTGGTGAGGTGATTTTTCTTTCGGTCTCTAGCGATGGTGGCGGGCTCCGGTGGATAAGAGCGACCGTCATGATGCTGCTCGCTGCGCTCACGGGAAGCTCAGGGTTTTTTCTTTTCTGCTACTTCTCCTCGTCGGTTTCCGTCGTCTACAAGAATCCACGGAAGGGCGTTCGGGCAAAAGAACGCTACCGACACGTGTGTTTGTGTGCGGTGTGTGCTGTGGTGAGCTCGGTGCTTACCGCAACACAACCACACCAGTCTGTTTAGTACCGCCCCGCTCCTCACCGGTGGCAGTGCGGAAAATTGGGTCCCCGTCGAGATCCAAGACTTTTGAGGTTAACCACAGCGAAATCCAACGACACGCCAGCTCATGGGAGGGGGAAGGGGATGGTGATGAAGTTCGGTGGAAAAGTAGAGCATAGGGGAGGGGGCAGGGGAACTCCATCAAGAGTGAGCCACTCGAGCTGCCCTGTACTCTGAGGAAGA